>NC_140595.1:428047116-428647116 GCF_964204655.1 Triturus cristatus
TATGAAAACTGAATAAGTCGTCGCAAACAGACCAAATTCCAGCGCGATGAACAAGATTACCAGTCAGGGCGTATTTTAACTTTTGCACGTAAATATGATTTGCCAAGAAAGGAGATGAATAAGAAGAGAGTAGGTGTTTCCTTCAGCAAGGAGACTTCCGAATCTGAAGTAGAAACCTCTGGCAGTGAACAGATAACAGGTGATGAGGCAAAAGACACAGATGCAGAACCAACATTTTTTCAAGAATTCAAGCTAATCCGCGAGAATCGCCAAAGACCGGCACAAAGGACACATCCTCCAAACCTAAAAAGAAACGCAAAACAAGACGCGGTAAGAGAAGGAGAAGAAACATCAACACGCAGCAAGGGCAAGCAATGATTGAAAAAAGTGTCATTAACTTATCCGACCGGATTTTGAAGGAAGATGAACTGAAAGTACTACAACTGGGATTAACGTTTTGTCCAACCACAGATTTTAACTATACTGAAACAAGGGTAGATTTGTTTAAATTTATCCAAAAGTTAAAACTCCAGAAGGTACACCTTCTGCATGCTAGGCAAGCCGGAAGTGCAGAGATAGACAAAGTGATTTATAACATGGACAGTCTTGTTGGTAGTGATGTGGATAGTCTAGTGTTGCTTCAAAACTTAGAAACATCTAATCACACGGATGACCCATACGATACAGGAGGAACAGAGTCCAGTCTTCCATATGCAGGAATTGAACAAGCAAGTGGAAATAGCGGACTAAAAAGGAAATCAAGAACTTCTCGCCAGATGCCATATGATGCTATAGACGTCTTTAATGATGCCTTGATTCAAAAACTAAAGAATCTTCAACGGCAAACTCATCTTGAAAAGCATTATAAAATCTCCCAGAAACAATGGCACGCTATCCAAAGTCTTAAACAGGATGAATCAATAATAGTGAAACCTTCTGATGAAGGGGGCAACATTGTGTTTTTTCCAAAACAACAATATATTAGAGAAGCACTTAACCAACTGGAAGATCAAGAATGTTACTTGCCCACAACTAAAAGAGAATATTCTAATTGCATTGAGACTTTCCATCAAAATTTACGAGAATGGAGGGATGAGGGAATGTTGGTAAGTAATTTAATTTAATTTTTTGTTATGTGAATATCCCATGTTGCCTACCTTCTATCACCTTCCAAAGGTCCATAAAGATTTACATTGGCCACCTGGAAGACCAATAGTGGCCTCTATAAATAGCCTTCTTGAGAACTGTTCTATTTATTTGGATTTCTTTTTGGCACCGTGGTTTAAAAATCTTAGCTCTTATATTGGAGATACGCAAGACTTTCTCAGGTTAATTGAAGGTGTCAAGTGGGAGCCTGACATGCTGCTTATTACATTGGATATACCACTGTGTATACTTGTATAAACCATGACCGGGGGATTGCGTCGTTAAAGTGGTTTTTAGATAAGCGCCCTCTTAAGTTTAAAAAACATAATGAGATGCTTCGTAAAATGTTAGCATTTTGTTTAGAAAACAACATATTTATTTTTGCAGGGCAGCTATACAGGCAACAATGCGGTACTGCGATGGGCACGTGCTTCACCCCCAGTTATGCACACCTTTTTTTGTTGGCTGGTGGGAGGTACCGGAAAAATGGAAGGACATGGTCCCATTTTGGACCTGTTACATCTACGATCTTTTTCTCGTATGGAAGGTTTCGCACTCCTCGGCCGAGGAGTTCATAACATTCTTAAATTCCAACGACTTAAACCTGGTATTTAGTGGACATATAAGCAGCACACAGGTCTTCTATTTGGACCTAGAAGTCTACATTAATAATGCAGAGATCTTGACTTGACTGTATAGGAAACCCACAGCTGGCAATGCTTTGCTTCACGCAAAAAACTTTCATCCAAAACGTTTGAGCAATAATATTCCTTATGGGGAGCTTTTGCGTATGAAGCAAAACTGTTCTTCTGGAGAGGACTATGTTACAGCAAAGAACGAAACATACAGCCGTTCTAAAGACAGGAGTTACTCAAATAATTCCTTCTGTGTAGCAGTAAAAAAAGTTGAAAAGATAACTAGAGAAGAGCTTTTAGCTCCTAAAATTGCGAGTGGAAGTAACATCTCTCAAACCCCAGAACCTACACGCATGATTACACGTTTTAATACGCAATCTTCTAAAATAGTCCAGATGTTCAGAAGAAATTGGCACATGCTTAAAACAGACAACGTTTTAAAGAATCAAATTCCCAGTCAACCTCTGATAACATATAGAAGATCCAAATCCATCAAGGATCTCTTAGTTTCAAGCCATTTTCAATCTGCAAAAAGACCGAAAGGACCCATAACTGGGTTATTTCCGTGCATGAAATGCAAGGCATGCAAATATAGCCACAAAAAGACCACATGAGACTCTAGGTAAAAACTATAACTCTTCTAGAAACATCAATAAATTACTTAATTGTAACTCTGATTTCACCATGTACTGTTTAGAATGTCCCTGTAAGAAAAGATATATTGGCAGCACAATACACCTTGCCAAGAAGCGTGTGTTGGAACACATGCAGGCGATTGCAAAAAAGGACAACAGTTACCCCGTGGCTCGCCACTTTGAGGATACTCATAAAAGTAATAGGGACCTTTTAACAGGAGACAGGGTTACGAAATTGTGTTCCCTAGAGTCCAAGTATACATTGAGCTGGGAAACATGGCCCCTCAGGGTCTGAATAACGACGAGGAACTATGGGCCCATTTAGAAAAAGATTCATACACCATGAGCTACCAGACGATGAATCTCATTGCGGGTTGTAACCTGTAACCACAATATCTTTATATTTGGGTTAGAACTACAAAAGCTAGGAGACTTTTTTTTTTTTTACAATTTATTTGGATTAGAGCTGAGATGAGACAATGCCTGTTGCCATTTTTCAGATCCTCCTTTTACATATCATTTGTGTTATAAGTCGACATGAATGTTTTTGTCTCTGATAATTTTACACATAGGATTGTTATACAATGTAGGCTCTTTATTCTGACTAAGAAATATGTGTGCTTTCCTTCCCTGTTTGGATTAATCATGTGACCACTAAGTAGAAGGGAATGTTCAATTATGAACTGAGGGTCACATAGCCTTTACTCACTTTTACTTTTCTTTTGTACTAGAGATCCTCCAGTTTAGATTTTAAAAGCCCATTCAGGGCTAGATTGTTTGGTGTACCAGTTACGATTCCTACATAAAAACTTTTTCAAGCATGACAAGTAAAGTATAAGACATTATAGATGATATTAACATTGAAGAAAGAAAATACATTTGTCTTTCTTCATTAAGTGGCTATATGTAACTTTCTATATACTTTACGTCTCCTTTTCATGTATGATAAAATGTGAGCATTGATATAATTTAGGAATTATGACACCATGTTTTATAAACTTATCGGCTGTACTATTCGATTATCATTGCTTAAAGCAAAGCCGCATAGAATGATAAGATGGCCGACACAAAAATGAAGCATCATGCATATATTGGGCTGTCTTTTATGTTTACCATTTTTGACACTTTTTTTCACTTTAAAATGGTGGTACTGCGATAAACTGACATTGACAAAGCCAGAGCGGGAAACGCGTCTGTCAGTGCTGATGGGGGCTCCGCACGAATAAAGAAAATACTCACGGACTCAAGTGTGCTTCTGCTTTGTGTCGGCTGACACAATTCTGGTCTCTGACTTGAGTGTGTTGTGAAACGCGGCTCACCACCGTGATACGGGGCACCCAGGGCATGTGGTCGCGACGACGGTGAACTTCGGTGTTGTGTGTGTATATATATATATAGATTTAGTAGGTTTGCGAGTGACTCTATAAGTGAGTGACTAAACGTATCTTACTGAATGCATGGGTTAGTGACTAAACTGTGTGAATGTCTGTATCCATCTGTCTGTTGGTGTGTAAGCTGCTGTATCAGTTTGTAAATAACTACATGAGTGTATATATGAGTTATTGATTTGTTGTCTGAGTATGTGTATGGGTGCCTGAGTGTTTGTGTGTGTGGGGTGTGTGAGACTCTGTGCATAGATGTATGAGTGGGTGATTCACTGGGTGCATGGTTTCAAGACTGCATCTGTAATGGACTGTGTGTATGGGTGTGTTAGTGACTGAATGTACATCTCAGTGGAACATGTGTGAGTAACTACATATGTGAAAGGTAATGTATATGTGTGTTAGAGTATTTAAATGGCTATAAGTGAGTGTGTGTGATTGTGAGAGTGGCTTTATGGATGAGTGTGTGCCTGTATCAGTGATTGTATAAGAGCGTTAGAATGTGCTAGTATTTGTATGAGTAAGTGAGCTGGTGTGTATAACTGTATAGGTGAGTAAATGGGAGTGTAATTAATTATTTGCATGAGTGACGCAGGCTGTGGCGCTTACTGGAAGTACCTGGTGGCCTAGATGGCCCCCAGGGGCCCTCCGGATTTAAGGGGACTTAAATCCCCAACTTAAAACGCGCCACAGGGCGTGTTTGCACACGTCACCTCTGGCCCCACCCTTCCCTTTACCACTGTGCAAAGGCGCCCTGTGGCACGTTTTAAGTTGGGGCATTAAGTCCCCTTGAATCCTGAGAGTCCCTGGGTCCAACTAGCCCACCACGTACCTCCAGTAAGCACCACAAAGCTGCGTTGCAGAGAGGTGGTCCAAGGCCATGCCCTATTTTACACCTCTCTGCAATGCAACTCTGTGGCACTTACTGGACGTACCTGGTGGGTTAGTTGGCCCCCAGGTACCTTCAGGATGCAAGGGGACTTATTTCCCCAACTTAAAACGCGCAACAGGGTGCATTTGCACACTTGTGACATCAGGCCATGCCCCCCCGCACCACTGCGCAAACGCACCCCCTGGTGCGTTGTAAATTGGGGGATTAAGTCCCCTTGAGTCCTGAGGGTCCCTGGGGGACAACTAGCCCACCACTTACCTCCAGTAAGCGCCACAGAGCTACGTTGCAGAGTGGTGTAAAAAGGGGCATGGCTCCCTGGCGCATACTGGAGGTTCCTGGTGGGCTAGTTGGCCCCCAGGGACCCCCAGTATTCAAGGGGAATTACTTCCCCATCTTACAACGCGCCAGGGGACGTGTTTGCAGAGTGCTGCAGGGAGGGGGGGCTGTGTGGCCCCCCTTCCTTTTCTATTTTATGGGCCCTGGGGACCCCATCCCCTAGGGCCTGACCCCCATTTAAAAATATATATATATAAATATTACGGGAAGGGGGCCGCGTGGGCCCCCCTCCTGTGGCCAATTCCGGCCCCGGGGACCCCATCCCCCGGGGCATGGACAAATGTTCTTTTTTTTTTATTATGGAGGGGCGGCTGCGTGGCCCCCCTCCTAAGGCCTCTATTGGTCCCGGGGACCCCATCCCCCGGGGCCGGCCTTTATTTATTTATTTAATTTTATTTATTTGGGAGGGGGGCCGCGTGGCCCCCTCTCGGGCCACTTCTGGCCCCGGGCACCCCATCCCCCGGGCCCTGACCATTTCTATTTTGGGTTTTTTCGGAGGGGGCCGTGTGGCCCCCCTCCTCTGCCCAAATATGGCCCCGGGGACCCCATCCCCCGGGGCCTGGCCTCTGCTTTAAAAAAAAAAAATGCACAGGGGAGGGGGCCACGTGGGTCCCCTCCCGGGCCACTCCTAGCCCCGGGGACCCCATCCCCTGGGGGTGGCCCTCTCCTTTGAGGACCATGGGGGGAGCCCCAATGCCCCCACGGTCCCTGCCGGCTCCCCACGTCCAGCAGGAGCTGGCATTGCTTTTCCACATGGGGAGCTGCTAACTTGCAGCTCCCCATGTGGAAAAAGCAATCTGCTTTGCGTAATTGAATCGCCATCTTGTGCCTCGGTTCTACCAAGGCACAAGATGGCTACCAACACTTCCTGGTTTGGAGTGTTGACAGCTAATTACAATGTAGCTCGTGATCGGGAGGGTGCAACGATCCACCGCGGCCATAGATATCACTATCTTTATTTCTTAATTTCTCAAAAACTAATGAACGGATTTACACATTTTTTGAAAAGGAGGCTTTCTGAGCCAAGCAGTACCTTTTTGCCAAATTTGGTGTAATTCCGTCCAGCAGTTTTTGCTATAACTATGTCTAAACTTTCCTATGGGAAATTGATTTTTTTTACCTCTATTTTTTGGTTTTCTCGGGAACTACTGGACGGATTTACACCAATTAAAC
Organism: Triturus cristatus; assembly: GCF_964204655.1. Classification (NCBI taxonomy): domain Eukaryota; kingdom Metazoa; phylum Chordata; class Amphibia; order Caudata; family Salamandridae; genus Triturus; species Triturus cristatus. Next base: position 428,053,316 of record NC_140595.1, read on the forward strand.
AAAAATCTCTTTCTGAGCCAAGGGCTACCTTTTTGCAAAATTCGGTGTAATTCCGTTCAGCAGTTCGGGCTGTAGCCTGTTCTAAAATGTCCTTTGAGAAAACACGTTTTGGGACCCCCCCTTTTTTTGGATTCCGGGCGCGCGAGTTATAGTTAGTGCAATAACTATAACGGAGGAATTTCAATGGTTTTGTACGAGTGAAATGTCCAGCTAACTATAACACCCCTGAAACCTATGGCTATACAGTGAATTTCTAAGGTTATTTTAAATGCTAATTCCTAACTATAACATGTCTGAAACCTGTGTTTTTTTCAGTGAATTTCAAAGGTTTTTTAAATGATATTTTTTAAATGTAATAAGTTATATGTATTTTTTATACTGATTTTCTACAGTTTTGTTAACTGTTTATTTTTACATATTTTATTTTTTAAATTACATTATATATTTTTAATATAAATGGAAATAAAAATGTTTTTTAAAATATTGAAAGTGAAATATTGTTTTTTTTGTTGAATGTATAAGTGCGGAACTATAAGTGTGTTGGCTAGTTAGGGGACTGCATGCATAGTGGCTAGGGGTTTGAAGCAGTCCATGTGCCAATGCCTGGCTCAGTGCATGAGTACTTGGTTACTGACTGAATGATTAGAGTACTGCAAGGAGAGTGCCTGGGTGAATTTATAAGTGTTAGAATTACTTTTCAGGATCAGTACTGGGCTCAAAGATGCAGCACTGATGTCTCTCCTGATAACAGGTGTGTAAATCAGAATTCGTAGTTCGTCTGATTTTAGAGGAATATTTTAAAGTTCCAAAACTCCACACTTAGAAACTTTTTCAGCAAAAAGCAGTCAATGATATCCTATGGAAGGAAATTCAAGTTACTGGTAAGTACGGTTAGAATTACTTTTCAGAATCAGTACTGGGCTCAAAGATGCAGCACTGAGGTCTCTCCTGATAGCAGGTAAGTAAATCGGAATTTGTAGTTCGGATGATTTTACTTTGGTCCAGTATATATAGAGCCACTTTCCTACACCATCCCCACCCTTCACCACTGTGTAAACGCACCCTGTGTCCGTTTTAATTTGGGAGATTAAGTCCCCTTGAATCCTGAGTGTCCCTAGCGTCCAAGTAGCCCACTAGGTACCTCCAGTAAGCTCCACAGAGCTGCGTTGCAGAGAGGTGTAAAAAGGGGCACGGCCTGGGCCACCTCTCTGAAACACAGTGCAGTGGCGCTTACTGGAAGCACCTGGTGGGCTAGTTAGCCCCCAGGGGCCCTCAGGGTTGAAGGGGAATTATTTCCCCAACTTAAAATGCGCCACAGGGTGTGTTTTCACACGTCATCTCGGGCCCCACCCCCTCCCTTCATCACTGTGTAAACGTGCCCTGTGGCCGTTTTAATTTGGGAGATTAAGTCCCCTTGAATCCTGAGTGTCCCTTGGGTTCAACTAGCAAACTAGTCCACTAGGTACCTACAGTAAGCGCCACTGAGCTGCGTTGCAGAGAGGTGTAAAAAGGGGCGTGGCCTCTGAACATCTCTCTGCAACGCAGCTCCCTGGCGCATACTGGAGGTACCTGGTGGGCTAGTTTGCCCCCAGGGACCCTCCAGATTGAAGAGGAATTAATTCCTCAACCTAAAATGCACCACAGGGCGCGTTTGCACTCTGGGGAAGGAATGGGGCGGAGCCTGAGGTGACATGTCTGCAAACGCGCTCTGTGGCGTGTTTTAAGTCGGAAGATTAATTCCTCCTCAATCCCGAGGGTCCCTTGGGGCCAACTAGCCCACCAGTTACCTCCAGTATGCACCAGAGAGCTGTGTTGCAGAGAGGAGTTCAGAGGCCATGCCCCTTTTTACAACACAGTGCAACGCACCTCCGTGGCGCTTACTGGAGGTACCTGGTGGGCTACTTTCCCCCCAGTGACCCTCAGGATTGACGAGGAATTCATTCCTGAACTTAAAACGCGCCACAGGGTGTTTTTGCACACCTGTGAACTCAGGCCCCGCCCCCTCCCTTCACCACTGTGCAAACGCGCCCTGTGGTGCGTTTTAAGTTGGGGGATTACTCCCCCTCTTGAATCCTGAGGGTCCCTGGGGTGCAACTAGCCCACCAGCTACCTCCACTAAGCGCCACAGAGCTGCGTTGCAGAGAGGTGTAAAAAGGGGCGTGGCCTCAGAACACCTCTGCAACGCAGCCCCGTGGCGCACACTGGAGGTTCCTGGTGGGCTAGCTGGCCCCCAGGGACCCCCAGTATTCAAGGGGAATTAGTTCCCCATTGGCGTTGGCAGAGTGCTGAAAGGAGGGGGCGTGACCTTAAGCGCGAGGCCGTTTAAAAAAAAAAAAGAAATTATTAGGGGGACTGTGTAGCCCCCCCCCCTTCTTTTTCTATTTTTTGGGCCCTGGGGACCCCATCTCCCAGGGCCTGCCCCCTAATTTTGTTTTTTTAAGTTGTAAAAATGTGGAAGGGGGCCGCGTTGCCCCCCTCCCGAGGCCTTAATTGGCCCCGGGGACCCCATCCCCCAGGGCATGACCTTTTTCTTTTTTACTTATGGGGAAGGGGGCCGCATGGCCCCCCTCCCGGCCCACATGTAGCCCTGGGGACCCCATCCCCCGGGGCTGGCCCTCTCTGTTGGGGACCTTGGGGAGGTCCCCAATCCCCCCCCCACAGTCCCAGCCAGCTCCCCGCGTCCTTCGGGAGCCGGCATTGCTTTTTCACATGGGGAATGCAGCTCCCTGTGTGGAAAAGCAATTTGGTTTGAATTTTGAAAGAGAGAGCAGGTTTCCCTGCTCTCTTTCAAAATTCAAACCAAGTTTGCTATGGCAGGACGGGAGCCGCAAGGCTCCCGCCCTGCCATAGCAAACTAAAGTGATCCGGGGGTAGGCACCCCAGGACACTGCAGGAGCCGGCCCTGGGAGGTGGCGGTCCACAGGGCCATCAATGGCTCCAGGAGGGGGGCCGCGCGGCCCCCCACCTCACATTTTCAAAGCCCCGGGGGGTGGTGGTCCCCGGGGCATGTGGGGGGGCTTGAGTCCCCCCACACAGGGTATTTTTGTTAACAAAAAAAGCCCTGGGGGTTGGCGGTCGCCGGGGCTGCGGTCCCCGGGGCTGCGGGGGGCAGTGTGCCCCCCCAATCAAAATTCAATCGAGCCCCAGGCGTGGTGGTCCCTGGGGCTGCAGGGGGGCGATGTGCCCCCCCGCAACTATAAATGCTTTTTACCGGGGGTGGTGGTCCCCGGGGCAGTGTGGGGGGGGGGGGGGGAGATTGGGCCCCCCACTTTTTTTTTACTTTGGGCGCTAATTAACAACGAAGCACAGCAGGCCGCAGTTCGTTTTTAAATTTTTTATTTACATTTTGGCCAAAATTCGCGCTGGGTGCGCGAATCTCGGCGATTTTGTTTTTTTTTAAGAAAAATTATTTTTTGGGCCTAGGGGGTCAGGGTGTTTCTACCCTGCCCCCTTTTTGCATTTTGCACGTTTTTTTCTTGGGTTTCTTGTGCCTCGGTTCTACCGAGCCACAAAATAGCTGCCAACACTTCCTGGTTTGGAGTGTTGACAGCCAATTAGCATACAGCTCGTGATCGGGAGGGTACGCGGACCCTCCGAGGCCATAGATATAGCTATGAATTTTCTTTTCATTTTCTCAGGAACTACCTAACGGATTTATACCATTTAACCAAAAGGCACGAGTGTGAACCAAGGGCTACCTCTTTGCCAAATTTGGTGTAATTCCGTTCAGCAGTTCGGGCTGCAGCTGCGATTAAAGGTTCCTATGGAAAATTGCATGGGGAAAACACGTTTTGGGACCCCCTTTTTTTTTGAAAATTTCGCGAAGATTCGTCAACCGGTGCCAAAGTTATTCCAAATAGAATGTTGCGGATTTCCTATGGATAATAGGTCCTAACTATAACTACCTACTGGCGAAATATATATATATCTATATCTATATTCACTTAAAAAACCATAGGTTTCACACATGTTATAGTTAGGTGGATATTTCACTCGTAAAAAACCAATGAAATTCCCCCGTTCTAGTTAGTTCAGATAACTATAACTCACGCACCCGCAATCCACTGCTCATGACGTCACATATTACATCACTCATGGCATGGTCAGTGGCATCACTCATGACATCACTGATGACATCATCCTTGTGATAGAGTGGCGGTCATGCGAGTTATAGTTATCTGAACTAACTATAACGGGGGAATTTCATTGGTTTTTTACGAGTGACATATCCACCTAACTATAACATGTGTGAAACCTATGGTTTTTTAAGTGAATTTGCAAGGTTTTTTAAATGCTAATTCCTAACTATAATGTGTGTGAAACCTATGTTTTTTTCTGTGAATTTGTACGGTTTTTTAAATGCTAATTTATTTCTGTATTTTTTTTACATATTTATTTTACAATAAACTACGTATTAAACATTTATTTTTATTTTTTTTGGTTTTTCACCGTGCGCGCACCCCCGCGATTTAAAAAAAAAATAATAATTAAAAAAATATTTTCTGCCTTCGGGGTCCTTCAGGGACCCCCTGACAAAGGCTAGGGGGTCAGGAACTCTCTACCCTGCCCCCGTTTCACGTTCGCCACCTTCCTTTTTCACTCTCGCACTGAAAACAAACAAAATGGCGGCCGACACTTCCTGATTTCGACCGATTTGCACGTTGACTAACATGTAACCACCAATCAGAATTACGCTCACGCACGTTAGGGTGCTCGCACGGTGCGCGCTTATAGATATTTATATGCTTTTAAATGCTATTTTCTCAGGAACTACTGAACAGATTGACACCAGACCTGCAAAAGGCACTTCCCTGACCTGAGGACTACCTCTCTGCCAAATTTCAAGTAATTCTGTTCAGCCATTCGGGCTGTACCTTCGACTAAAGGTCCTATGGAAAAATGCATGGGGAAAACGTGTTTTGGGACCCCCCTATTTTCCCGGCCCCGCTTGACGAATCACCCCGAGACTTTCAGGGTAGGAGCTGAACGGAGCGACCCATTAGTTTCGAAAATTTTGCGAGGATTCGTCAACCGGCGCCAAAGTTATTCAAAATAGAATTTTCAGATTTCCTATGGAAACTCGGTCCTAACTATAACTATCTACTGGCGACCGCCAGTAGATAATATCTATATCTATATCTACACACACATACACTGGCGTGCTTCCCAACCATTAGTGGTGCTGGAAAAGTTATTGCGCCCACTGTGCGTGTTACTATATCAGCAGCTCCATTCCATCATCAGGAACAAGATCGGCGCTCCAGTTAAAGTTTAAAAAAGAAATGTATGGAGGCTGAAACATATAAACGCATTTCGGTTGCACACTGTGACCTTGATCACGATAAAAATGGCATTTTCTAAAAAAATTCTATAAGTAATTTTCATTCACAAGTAACAAATGTAGGACAAAAAGACAATGCAAAATGCGTTTGCCATCTTTGAACATGTGAATATACCGCTTTGTATAATGAAACTGATTTACCTAAAAAACAAAAGCTAAATCAAAAGCAAATCTCATGCTCAGTACCAAGGTTATTTCATAATTGGTATGCAATATATCTACATTTTAATCATATATATGTTAAGATAATTTTACAATACAATTTTTCGGTTTGTCCTTTGGCTTCTGTACTCAATCATTGAGTTACATGTGAGCACGTGACCCAGAATACATATTTACATTAGCAAATGCAAATAAGACATGATTGAAATAAATCACCTAACTTCATATAAGGGCACCTGTAAAAAGCCATCATGTACTATCATTCATCATATTGACAATAAAACATTTAGCTACTGCACTGTCTAATAAGCTGTGTGAATCCAGCCAGCAAACATAAATATACAAATGGGTGCAACTTCTTACCAATGGCATCAACTACCTAGATAGACTCTTATTGTCAGTCAACCTAAACATGTGTATAATTCCTCGTCCAAGTTTAAACCATGTGGCTTTTTGATATTTATCTCCAAAATGAACCAGTTCTCCAGTTTCCTAAATACTCTCCATCTCCTCCTCTTACATCCTTAGTAATTTGCCTTATGTACCTAAACTTTAACAAGGACGCATCACCTTCATGATATTTAACTAAATGCGGAGGCGGCACCTCCGCTGTGGCAGAAGAGCATCGCCCCACTGCTTTTAAGCAGTACAAAGTAAAGGAAACATAAAATGATAATGAATTTGAGTTATTATCATTTTTATGTTTCTGTTCTGCTTTGCGGACGGGCCTGCTTTGCTCTCAAAGCAGGGCATGGGAGGAGTGGTTTGCCCACTGCTAAATGCACATGACTGTTTGGACGGCCCTCTTGACCCGCTCAAAACAGTCATGCGCACTTTCCCTGTTCACCATATAGGCTGCATGGAGAACATGCCCAGGCCCCCATTCCCTGGCTGAGCGTCAAACCAAGACACTCAGACCAATCACAACGCTGCATTGCAGCATTATGATTGGTCAGGGGAGCCTGCCTGTGCTTCCTGTTCCTCGAATCCAATGAGGAGAGCAGGAACAGAGACGCGGGACCCGGCGGCAAGGTAGATGTTAATTATTTCATTGCACAGCCTCCCTCTTTCCCCCCCCCACCACCCACGAGCCATGCAGGCCTCCACTATCAAAATGTCTAGCCACTGGATAACCTCGGTCAGGGTTCTTGATCGCCTTAATGTGCTGCAGGATTATTTTATGTATTGGTAATGTGATGCTGTCTACAGATACCTTCAGGCAAGGACACTTCAGTGTGTACAAAATAAACCTACTTTTACACGTAAGCCTCCCACTTACTTCGATGTTGTCAAAAGGTGTCTTAAGATGAATAATGTTAACCCCATGTTGGCATGCTTTACACCTGTTACAGTACACAATCCTTCCCTAGTGGTAAGCAAATCATTTTGAGATACCAGTGCCTTTTGAAGCAGTCATTTTTCATGTGTGCTGTGTTGTAGGTTGTAATGAATCTATGATCATTGTTCCTCTCATTTTTCTTTAAAAAATAGAGCGTGCTCTCTTTTATATTGCCTTGCTCTATTGGACTCTGCCTTTTATTGCTGACCTGTTTGTCCTATTGAAAAGGACTGTAACTGAAGCCACATAATTTGTGGAACAGCTGAACACTAATGTTCTGAATCTGTCCTTCACCAGCAAGAATAGTAATAAAGAAATAGAATTACTGGATGTGATGATGCGGATAGAAGGTAGTAAGGTGGTGGCTACTTTTACAGAAAACCCACTGCAGGGAACAGTATTTTTCACGCCCAGTGCTTTAACCCAATCCTGATTATCAAAAGTATCCCCTTTGGTGACTTCTACAGAGCCGGGAGGGTATGCAGTACGGAGGAGGAATACTCGAAAATTGAACAAGGGGTAATTTTAAGGTTCAAAGCCAGAAGTTATTCAGAAAACACTCTAATGCAGCCTCCAGTATAGCACGGCAATATAAAAGAGAGAAGGCTGTATTTTTGACAAAAAAATAAAAGTGAGAGAAACAATGATCATAGATGTATTACCACCTACAACACAGCAGACATTAAAAAGTAAGCGCTCCTTTAAACAGACACTGGTATCTCATCAAAAAGGATCCCATCATTGGTCATGAAGTATCTAGATGCCCACTTATTAGATGGGCCAAATCAATGAGGGACTATCTAGTCAAAAGTGATATCAGGCCTAAATTACTCGAATTCATTGAGGCACTGAGCCTAATAGATGTATGGAGAACTCTACACCGACAGAGCGGCAATATATATTCCACTCTGGGGCGCACAATAGCCTCTCCAGACTAGATTATATCTTTACATTGGCGATGGGGCTCATGGGAGTGACAGAGGTGACACACTTGCCCAGGGGTATCTCAGACCATTCGCCAGTGCTTGTTACCCATGCTGCCTTCACATTGAAAAAACATAGGCTGTTCCCACTCTATCCAGGATACTTGAAAATCCGCAAAATCAGTAAAGCCCTCCTGGCAACAACTAAGCATTATTTCGCAGAAAATGAGCACTCCGTGACATCCCCGACGACACTGTGGGAAGCCTATAAAACAGTCCTTCGTGGACAGGCCATCTCGATAGTGACGAACTATAAACAGTCCCAGAAGAAGGAAATAGAGGGGCTTGAGCGACAGGTATCCCTGGCAGAAGCAGACCATGTGCTGCATACAAATGGAAATACGACGCATAGGGTGCGAATGGCGCAACATGAATACAAGTCATAAATGTGGGAGATGGCAAAAACTAGGCACCTCAAGACACAGCATACTATTTATGAGCTGGGTGACAAGGCGGGTAGGCTATTGGCCTGGCTGGAACAAAAGTATCGGGCTACTAGATGGGTGGTGCAAATTCAATTAGGCCACGGCAGCTTAACGGTGGAACCCCAGCGGATTGCGGGGGCCCTAGCGGAGCATTACAGAAAGGTATATACCCAAGAGGCCACAGCCACAGTTGCGGAAAATCTAGAATTCCTCAAAGACATAAAAATGCCCATGCTGGCCCCATCTACGGTTGAGGCCCTTGAGAAAGACTTAGAGCCTGAAGAGTTAACATTTGCGATAGCCGTGCTCCACACCGGGAAGGCACTGGGACCGAACGGGATCCTGGTGGAATTATATAAAAAAGCAGCAACGCAGCTTGTCCCTCGCTTACTGCATATGTACAACGACAGCTTAGAGAAGGGGATTCTCCCCAGAGATCACAGATTGGCCACTATAGTGGCTATTCATAAACCAAATAAACCGCTGCACGAATGCACGTCCTACAGACCGATCTCCTTGCTAAATGCCGAAGCCAAGATCTTGGCTAAAGTATTGGCAACAAGGCTTCAGGCACACCTAGCCACAATGGTGCACCCAGATCAGTCCGTGTTGATGCCGAATCGGAATACCGCCCTTAATTTGCATCGACTCCACGGGGTCATCGCGCATCGCTCCACTATAGAGGAAGATGCCGTCCTTCTGTCTCTTGATGCCAGAATGGCGTTTGACTTGGTAGAATGGCCCTTCCTATTTGCAGTTTTACGGCATTTGAGATTTGGGCCCAAGATTTGCGCCTGGATCCAGCTACTGTACACGCAACCGTTGGCGCAGGTGGTAGTGAATGGCCATATATCAACCGACTTCCCGCTGGGGAGGGGAACAAGACAGGGCTGCCCCCCCTCGCCACTTCTGTTTTGCGCTTGTTTTGGAACCGTTGGCGGCCTGGATACGTCAGGACCCGGTAATCCGCGGCCTGAGATGGGCAATGGGAAGGGAGGACGGCATTTCCTTATATGCGGATGACATGTTATTGTACCTGGCGTCCCCGGCGCGCTCAATTAATAGTCTTCTAGACATATGTATGTCGTATATGCGGATCTCTGGATATACCATTAACTGGGCAAAGTCACACCTTTATGTACTGCAGGGTTCTCCACCGTGGCTCCCAAGAGGATGTATAATACAGATAGCGGAAAATGGATTTAAATATCTAGGGATATATGTAACACCTGATAGAGCACAATTCATTGCTGAAAACCTTACACAGCCCCTAATACGGTTCCGTAGTGACGTCAAGCACTGGCGCTCCCTACCACTAACACTTCTGGGAAGAGCGGCTCTTTTCAAAATGATGGCGCTCCCCAGGTTCCTGTATGTATGCAAAACACGCCCTTCCCAGTATCTCCAGCATACATCACAGCAATAAACACAGAAGTGACCAGTCTATTATGGGATGGGAAAACGCCGCGGATAGCACTCCATAAATTAACAAGGAGCTGGTACGATGGGGTTATTGCCCTCCACAACATCAAGATATACTACTGGGCCTCGCAGCTTACGGTGGTTAACCAATGGCTACACATACCCGGTGACGACCCGGCCTATCGCATGGATAGACATCTGCTAGACACTGTAGGAATTATGGGTGCATTGTACAATAAGGTTAGAAGGCATAACCTCATGGGCCCGACGGCCCATATGGTAAAAATCTGGTTTGAGGCTCAACGTGCGTTAGGATGGGAGGGAAAGATAACACAGGCGACGCCACTATGGGACACAAACCGACTAGGTATGCTACGCAACACCAAGGGCTTTCGCCAATGGGACTTGATAGGAATCTCGTGAGTCGGGGATCTGTGGAAGAAAAAAGAAATAGTCACGTTTGCCCATTTACAGGCTGCAAATGGTTTGGCGAATACTGAAAGATAGAGGTACCTACAGATCAGACATGCTCTCATGGCCGCCATCCCACCAGGCACACAGCTAGCGGAATCGTCACCGCTAGAAGACAGACTTCTCACAGAGCATCTTAACAAAAAAGCCATATCTCAAACATACTGGAAAATAATAAATAACCAGCCCGACCCCCTAAAAGCCCTCAAATCCAAATGGAAATCAGAGATAGGAGAATTAGACGACGCAGACTGGCAGGACGCGCTCTCATCCCCTAAGACAGTAGCGATACCATCAAAATTAAAGCTGATACAATTAAAAATCCTACACCGCACTTATTACACCCGAACACTCCTACATAAACTGCATCGGACAGACTCACCACTTTGTCTCAGACAATGTGGAGAAGAGGGGACTCTCTTCCACTCCCTCTGGATATGTCCTGCAATTGTCCGTTACTGGAAGGCAGTCATGCGCACCCTCCCGCAGGTTACAAAAATCACGATTCTCCCAGAACCAAGGAGATGCCTCCTTAACGTGCGAGAGCCTACGGACCTGAACCGCACAGCGGAAACATGGGTAACACTGGGCATGATGCTGGCGAAGCGAAATATAGCACAGCAATGGGGGTCCCGACAGACTCCTACCCTTCCCCAGTAGAGTGAGGCTATGGATAATGCAATGATTATTGAAAAGACAGTATACATTCATAGAGGGTGCCCAAAAAAATGGTCTCTGATATGGGGAGTGTGGAATGCCTATCGTGGGAGTGTGTGGGAGCCCCCGAGGGAGGATTCAGAATCAGAAGTAAGCGACTGAGGGGACCATGGGAGCAGACTGTATGATATTGAACAATTTGATTTTGTATGCCGGGACTCGGGCGCAGGGCGGGGTCCCATGTAATGAACAATGTCATTGAAACGCTATATCATATGTCAAATGACCATAGACTTGTCATTGGTTTGGTTCTCACGATATGCAATGCCTATAATTTTTTTGATTATGTTGGAAAATGTCAATATAAAGTTTCACAAAAAAAAAAGTGATATCGTGGTCAGAAAGAAAGACCACATCGTTTGTGAAATTTAACAGGAGCCTCTTTAGGCCCTGGGGACCCCACCACCAGGTCCTTTAGAAAAAATATTATTAAAGGGAAGGGTGGCCACCCTCCTGACACTCTTTGGGCCCTAGGAGACGCCATCCCACAGGGCCGTACATGTAATAAAAAAGAGGAGGGAGGGCCATGCTGGCTCCTTCCCAGGACCTCTTTAGGCTCTGGCGACCCCATCCCCCAGGGCTTTCTTTTTTTAATTAAAGAGGGGCACGTGGCCTCACTCCCCAAGCCTCTTAAGACCCTGTGGACCCAATCACCCAGTACTGTACATAGAAGCTAAAAGGGGAAGGGAGGCATTGTGATCCCCTCCCCGACACTCTTTAGGCCCTGGGGACCCCATTCTCCAGGGCCGCACATATATGTTAAAAAGCGATGGGGGATTGCGGCCCTGCTCCCCAAGCCTTCTGTGGCCCCGGGAATCCCACCCGCCCGGGCTGACTCATCACCTCTGTCCGAGGGAGCCAAGCTTTGGGACATAGGGAGCCCAGCTTCAGGACATAGCAGGTTTCCTGCCTGCGCTGGCACCACTGCATGCATGAGCTGTTTGGGGCCGAGAGGGCCCCTGGACTCCCCCCGAGCCCCCAACAAGTGTATGGTGGGGCCCTGTGTTGGCTCCGGTGCACCCACCTTTAAAAATCCAGGCCCTGGGAGATTCTATAATAGTGCATGGCTCTGTATAGTCTCCCTGACCTTCTCCTTCCCCCTCCCATGCAGCATACTTGTGTTGCTCTCCCACGCCTTCCTCCTGCTGTTTGTCCCCCCACCCCTGCTGTCCTCCCACTGTCCATGTTTGTTTAACCCCCACCATGCCCCCATGCCCTTCTCCAGCTGTCCATTGCCAGTGCCGCTGTTCAACTGTTACATCTCTAAAACCATTGACAAAACCAATAAATATTTCATAGGCAGCACCTTTTGGCTTCGGTAATGCTTTTTAAATTTTGCCAGTGGGCGCAGTCATGGTAGTTTGGTATCTTTTTAGCCAAAGTGTAACAGTGGTTGTGTTCTGTGTAACACTTGGAGATGCTTCAATTTGCTTTAATGAAATACCTACCTGGCCATGTTGCATATGAGTTTGTGCTTAGTTGTTGAAGACAGGGGGCTGTGTCTTGGGTGAATAAGGAAAGGACTTTCCCCTAGGTTTGATACGGATACCCTGTTTTCTACTTTACAGTTCAGGTGCTATGGAATGTGCATGAGGGTGTGGGTGGACATAACGTTTGCTATCGGTTCTGAAAGTTGATATGCATAAGGAATATGTGGTACTGTTAGAGAGTATCTGTTTGCCAACCATATGGCGGTGGTGCATTTCGCATAATTGGTGCCTCACACATGTTTATCTCTTGCAGACTAGCATGCAAGTATGCTCAACAGTCATAGACTGGCATCTCTCAGTTAAATTTCACCATCACACACCTGCATCTCAATGAAGCTAAGCATCCCAAACTGCTCGAATCGCACCTGACAGTGAGATAGTGCATAGTGGGTAAGCCAGTCTTTGGCATTTGACCCAGTATGGCTTTGAATGGTCTTTTAGTGCTCCAGCCCTTAACCCAAGCTGCCAGGCTGCTTCCCAGCATGTAAGGTCAGAATGTGAATCTGGAAGTGAGCCATCGAAAGTGATAAGCTGACTTGAAGATGTCAGCCTGCTCCATGTGAGCATCCTTTTTGCTCTGTAGCTTATAGGTAGATTTTGAATAGTACCTTCATATATTTTCCAAGACCAGCTTGATTCCTGAGAAGGTGAAGAGCATTCTCCGATGCTCTTCTTTAAGGGTTCAGGGATAATTCTTTAATGATTGGGGGTGTCTAGGCCAAGAGCCTGTTTTCTTCATGTCCTGTTTGGTCCTTTCTTTGATCCTTTATATATGCTGGAAAAGCAATGGCATACAGGACATTGCATTGCACACCACTGGGCAACCTATATGATGGGCATTTTGTCAATCAAGCAGTCAATCAAGGATACGTAAAGCATGGCAAAAAACCCGTAAGAGTCTCGAGGCTCTGGAGTTGCTAACTACTTCATGATGATCTGTTCATTCGAACAGCCAGGTCTTGAGTCCTTTCCTGAATTGCTGGAGTGATGAGGTGGTCCTGAGGTGCAGGAGAAGGTTGTTCACAGCTTTGGTCACCAGGTGCGAGAAGGAGTGCCCCCTGCTTTTGCCTCACCATATCCCGGGGAGGGTGGGGTGGTGTCTGCGAGGACAGCCTTATCTTGAATTTCACGCTGGCGGCCCTCTATAAAATGAAGCATCATCTCAGTGTTTTTGTGCTTGGATTCCCACCCCTCGTGTATGTCCTTAGTACATTGGTTTCGTACCTAGAACTCACTCCACAGTCTGCCTTATTATTTTATTGCCACATTGGCGTGAATATCTTGTCCCCTGAATGGCTGCTTGCCAGCACAGCCCTTCACTGCTGCTTTACACTGAATTCGTTGTTGCCTATAAATGTCATCCTTACCTCCTCCTGGGATACTTGCTTTCAGGTAAGAGGGCCTTCCAAGCCATAGGAGATTTCTTGCTTGCCTGAAATTTTTATAGCGGCTTCCTTTCCTAGATTGTCTCCTATGCTTCATCCCGCCGACTTGTCCCACTTCATAGCTTCTGAAACGCGAGTCGTATCATTTCTGTCAAACATGGTAATAAAGGTTGAAACCTTTGACCTCAAGTTCCCAAGCTCACACTTCACATTGTATTGTTGTTAGTTTTACTTAAAGTGGAACAATTGTGAACGGAGTCCCTCGTGGTAATCAGCTGCTTAACAAACCCAACGCTAAAGACGCTAAGAGGCTCTCAGAGGCTCTCCATCAGCCGACACGGGAGTGGTTACCAATGGTGCAGCAAGTGTAGTGGCAGAGGGGGACAGAGCAGTGAGCGGTCCATAGCACCACGACTAAGGTTGTCTTTACCTGCTCTACCGATGAAGACTGCCTTTTACTACTCCAAGTACGGTTGGTATTTGCTCTGTTTGCATTACGGCCCATGGTTTCTTGGCTATGCTACCGTCAAGCGTGGGGATATTTAACTTATAGTACAGGTGTGTAAACGGTATTTATTTATGGAACTTTTGTGCACACGCATGGAAAGAAGGAAAGCCGGAGTTGTCCAAAGAGGGGTCTATGATTACAAATCAGGGCTTTGATTAACTGGTGCTGAATGCTAAGGGAATGGTTAGCACCTTCTGTCTGTTAGTGCCACTTAAGGATGTTCACATCAAGTGCAGTGTTTTGAATGTAGGGTGTAATTTCACAGGTAGCCAAAGAAACATGCATATAGATGGAGAAAATGGCTCTTCACCGCACTATGGGTTGTTCTGGTTTCCATATTCTTGTCCTTTTGCTCATGGATCGTGGGGCCCAGCGACACCACAAACTATTTTTATAATCAAACCTCCAGTTACTAAATAATCCCAAGGCAGCTACTATATAAAATGTAGGAAAGTGCTGTAAAATGTGCAGTTAATGTTGGTGACTGAACTGAGATGTGCCTTTAGCCCCTCCTCCTCCTTGACCAAAATCAGCAAAGTCTCCCCACCTTTGGGGGAATGAAAAATCCATGTTCAACGTATAATTGGTTCATGAGTCAGACCAACCTGTTCCAGATGTTGGCTAAGACCATTTTTTATAATGTCAGTCTGTCGATTTCAGCATTAGCCCATGGCAAGCGATCCACAGGTCCTTCAAGTGGACTTGTATTGACATGAACATGATGTTCCCAGGACTGCAAAGAATTCAGAGCATCACCTGTGTGAAGAGTTCCGCCAAAACAAATATTGTTATGCTGAAATGCTCAACAATATTTAATATTGAGGGAAGCCCTGATGGTCCCCACCCCTGGGGATAGTGTGGACAGACTAAGATCACTTCTACTCTCATTGATAACACAGGGAGGTGGCTGCACTTTGGGCAATCTTCCAAGACTCCGACCACAGGCATACTCGTGAGAGGGTCTGATCCACTTACTGAGGGGGGAACACCAGCACTGAGATCATTGATGCAAGGAGACCTTGCATCTCCTCATTGACCATCAGTCTAGCCCGAGCTACAGGCCAAAGGGGATGTAAGGGAACAGCCAGATGCTCTCTGCTATTCTCATTTCACACAGTTTATCTTAATGTTTCGGAATGTACCAGCTCTTACCTTGGCATTTTTCTTATGGCTCATTCCCTTTAGCATTAAGAATGAAAAGTGACAACTTTGACTAAGTTTCCATACTTCCCCTTGCTCACAGGGTCCTGTTGCGGCTACAAACTGTCAGACAAGTTGCATAAAGTCTCAATGTACATCAGGGACATTGGAATCGTGTGTCATGGGCGGACTTAATTGCATGGCAGGGTTAACTAAATTGAGTGGCAAGAAAAGGCAAACTATGTGGCTTAATGTGGCACATTTTGTGGCAGTATTTCACTATTCTGTCGTTTTTACACATGTATCAATCAGTCAATCAATCAGGGTTTGTAAAGCAGGCTACTCACCCAGGGGGGAGGGGGTTAGCAGATCCGTTTAACCGAAGGGCCAGGTCTTGATAGTCTTCCTGAAAGTGTTCAGTGAGGGGGCTCGCCAGATGTCTCCAGGTTTTGGCCGCGATGTGGGAGAATGATCTTCCGCCTGCACTGGCTCTGTGGATGTGCGGGGTTTCAGCCAGTGCGAGGTTGGAGGATCGGAAGTTCCTTTTTGGTACGTGGAAGTTGATTCTGTCGTTGAGGTATACTGGTCCGGTGTTGTGCAGGCATTTGTAGGCGTGGGTGAGGATTTTGAAGGTGACTCTTTTCTCCAGGGGGAGCCAGTGGAGCCTACGTAGGTGTTGGCTGATGTGTTCGTGCCAGGGGATGTCGAGAACGAGCCTGGCGGCGGTGTTCTGTATCATCCGGAGTTTGCGGAGTAGGGACTTGTTGATGCCGGCGTAGAGTGTTTCCATTGTCCAGTCTGCTGGTGATGAGTGCGTGGGTGACTCAGGGGGGATCCACTTGAAAGTCTTTCGGAGTATTTGGAGGGTGTTGAAGCAGCTGGAGGTGACGGTGTTGTCCTGTCAGTTCATGGTGAGGGATGAGTCGAGTACGATGCCAAGGTTTTTGGCGTAGTCTGAGGGGGTCGGTGGGCTTCCGAGGGCAGACGGCCACCAGGTGTTGTCCCATGCTGAGGGGGTGGTTCCAAGGACAAGGACTTCTGTCTTCTCGGCGTTGAGCTTGAGGCAGCTGTTGGTCATCCAGATTGCTATTTCCTGAATCCCTTTTTGGAAGTTGAGTCTGGCAGTGGCAGGGTCATTGGTTAGGGAGAGGATAAGCTGGGTGTCGTCAGCGTAGGATACGATGTTGAGGCCGTGTGGTCGGACGATGGCGGCGAGGAGGGCCATGTAGATGTTGAAGAGGGTTGGGCTCAGTGACGACCCCTGTGGGACTCCGCATGTGATGATCCTGGGGTCGGGAAGGAAGGGTGACAGTCTGATTGTTTGGCTTCTTCCGGTGAGGAATGATCGGATCCAGTCTAAGGCTGTTCCTTTTATGTCGGTGTCATGTAGTCTGGCGATGAGTGTACGGTGGGAGATGGTGTCAAAGGCTGCTGATAGGTCGAGTAATATGAGAGCTGTGGAGTGGCCTTGGTACAGGAGGGTGCGAATGTTGTCCGTGGCAGCGAGTAGTGTGGTCTCGGTGCTGTGGTTCCTCTGGAATCCAGATTGGGACGGGTCGAGGACGGCATTGTCTTCGATGAATCGTGTTAGTTCCTGGTTGACTTTTTTTCTGCAATTTTGGCTGCGAATGGGAAACACTATTGGGTAAAGGTTAGGCATCATTAGTGTCGCTTCAACGCCTAAATGGGGCAATCAGAAACTGAAACATTTCTAGTTAGCCTTTTCAATGGGTCTTCTATTGAGTGATAACACGTGTGGCACCATTGTTAGTTATCTTTGATCTGTTTGAGCTGGAAACATTTTTTTGTTAAATCTGAAAATTATATAGCATATGTGGATCTTGTGGAAAGTGCGGCAAATCCATAATATTGCAGACCATGCCACAGCTACATAGTCTCATAATTTCGGTGGGTCTGATGTACATGTTTCCCTAAGAGCGCTTCCTCTGTGTACAATAGTTACCTGTCATGTGTTTGCCCTTCTGTGTTTAGTTGTAGTTGCAAGATATGAAACCAGCTAGCTGTTCCAGTAGTACTGACCTTCCAAGACCCAATTGAAAGACTTTCCATGATTGTGCTTGCAGCGATAACAGCTGTACACTTAACAGAAAGTAGTCTGTACTTCAGTGCAAGTCTGTTTTTCGATATTGGGCTTCTAGCAACTGACCATAACATTTGTACATTAATATTGGCCTTTTCAGCGCTGAAAGAAAAAATTTGTTTTATCAGGTGAAAACCTATGCAATGCCATCTAATGTGTACTCTTTGGTTTCTGTTGCAGGACTGTGGACTTCAGCTCAACGATGAAGAAGATTGTCGTTGTTACCCACTAGAGAGCCACCTTCTCTGTCATGGTTGCCACATCAGGCGTCTCAGTATTCAAGTGCCACCTCATCCTCCTCCAGGCTACCCAATGCACGTTACGGAACTCTAAGAGACTGTTCAAGAGACAAGTTCAGGAGAAAGCATTGAAAAGCCCTGATCACCAGCCACGTCATCACTGAAATGCCTCATAGTCTTAACAGTAGTATTTGCAAGAAGCGTTTTTTAAGCTGTCGAGAGTAGAACCGTATGTGCCACGGAGTGTACTTTAAGTGTGAACACTGGAAATGGGCGGATAATTTTGCACCTTCATACAGTATGATTTACACACTTAACACACTTTTGTGTTACTAAACGTCATGAGGCCTTACCAGAACATTGCATTGCTAACTCTGCAGATTGGAATCCCAATGGGTGAACTTGAAACAAACTAGCTTTAGACATGAGGGTGATGAACCTTTAGGTTAATGCTCTGAGCTGGCCATCCATGCTATAAAGGAGATTTCACAAAGGAAAGATTATGTTCCAAGTTTCTAATAATGTACAGGCATCTGCTGTGTAAAGTCAGCAAATTACTGCTTTGATCACATCCTTGTTTCTTTTTCGCTAACAACTTTCTTGCAAGACTGTAATTTCAGATTTGTTTTCACTCTCACTTCATCAAAAGAGCCAGTTCGATTAGGTGCTTTTTAGTAGTTGGCAATGTGGATGAAGTTGCGAGTTCAGAATATTGTTCCTTTGGAAATTTTTGCTAAAATAACAAGCTATGGAATGTTTCCTAGCATTCATGTCCTTTCTTATTACTTTGGTTTACACTGGATTTGAGCAAATATTCGTCACACATTTCGAACCAAGCACCTAGGGTATGGTCAGCAGAGGGGCATTGTCCCAACACTGCAAAGTATGGTCTTACTGCACTTTAAATAATGTTAGAGGTACTTAGACTGAAAGTCTTTCTAAGTGTGTGTGTGTATGTTAGTCAAACCATGAAGTAATGCAGAGGTGTATATGAAAATCTGTTGATTTCTGACTAGGCTTCGCATCTAAAAGGCTGGTAGGCTAGGGGTAGAATACATCACATGACTATTCTACCTCAGCCATACAAGTCTATAAGAGGCTCTTGCTTTTTGCGAAATATGAAGGTTTCTGTGTACGCCTGCCTGACTCGGTTAGTCCTTGCTTGCGGATATGTTGCCTCACTAGAGGACCTATTTTTCATCCTATGGCTAACACAACTTTCGATGCTCCCAAGTGACTGTTTTAGACCTTTTTGAATCTGTGTATTTCTTAGCACATATCGTTTGCTCAGGGGCGTAACACAGACCCCCACAGGTCCCGCGGTGTGGGAGGGCCTCCGAGTTCTGTCTTGAGAGCTCCGGATTAAATCCGGAAGGGGGGGGCCCTCCACGTACCTTACAGGGGGGCCCGTCAATTTTTGTTACACCACTGCGTTTGTTTAGAGGAATGTTCCTCCCATATTCAACTCTCTCTCTATGAAGACATACCCCCTGGTGCAGCTGAACTTTTCTGCCTTTCACTTTGGTAAAAACGCGAGTCAGCGTCCTATTCGAAAACATAGACTGAAAAAAGAGATTTTAAATAAATCTAATTCCAGACTATCATACACAAATATGCCCTTAAAAACATTGCAACCCCTGAAATCTAGTCAAAATCACTTTCCACCCATTGTAGAATTTACCTTTAAAGTGCTTGGCATTGAACTTAGGTGCATGTCATACGTTTTTGTGTAGGAATATTTATTTATTGTAATTATTTTGCCAGAAGATGTTTTTTTAACACCCCCCCCCCCATCCCCCAATAATACTGGGTTGGGAAGCTGAGGGTAGTGAAGTCCGCAGAAGCCAGTACAAATGGTTCCTGATCTTTGACAGATCATATTAAAGCAATCTTTATGATGTTGAAAATCGAAATAATAGCACCACACTACTGTCGGATGTGGACTACAAAAGGGTAATTGTTTCATCAATTAAAAATTTGACTAATTATAGTGTAAACCTGTTGCACAGTCTTCAGCGGTCGCAAAATACTGCTACTCCATAAATTTCACTGCGAACATAGTGGTAGAATGCTAAAATTAATCTTACCCACATGTGCTCTCTTGGGCCGCTTTCCAGTCTAACAATTTTCATCGGTTGTGGTGCTCTAGACTTAGATCAGCCGTATGCAATTCATCTTTGGTCCTTCAGCAGGTTTTCTCTAGCTGGGTACACAAGCAACCCCAGGCAGGTTTTGGTCCTCTTATGCCTCATTAATGTCTCAGCCTTTCAAATTATTCGTCCACAGCACCTCACTAGCCAACAGTACGTCTTTGGAATCAGTTGGCGATCTTGGCAATGTTTGATCCTGTGCATTTTGAGGCTGGTCTTCCAACTTTTGAACCTGAGGCTTACTGCTAGCTACACTTCAGATTCCTAACAGTGTTTTTAGAGTCCTGGAAGAGGTAGCAGAAGGAAATGGGTGATCTCAAAGTATTGTTTTGGGTTGACCCTCACCTCCTGTCTTCTCTAGACTTTCCAGTAGAATGATCTTTCTATGAACCTTCCTTTGCTCACATGCCTTCATTGTCCTTGTGATCACACAAAGTGGTGTATTGTCTGTTTTTGATTGAAGAGGTTCAAAAGCACTTTGAGACAGTCTACCTAGATTGAAGCACTATATTGAGCTCACTTACATATCATCCACCTGTTAGCAGTTCAGGAATTGCTCCTTTGTCACATTGCTGCTGTCTTAACATCTGTTAGGTCTTAAGGTTCTTGTCTTTTTTTTAACAATGCAGCTCCTTTAGTTTTAATTCTCTTTGCTTTTCTTTTTGACTGCCTGTAAGTGGTTTCAATACAAAAATGAGTATTTCTATGTTGGCACCTTTAGTCATCACTTATTTAAAGTAATTCAGATATTTTTCAAGCAGGAATTTTAGTATGTCATTTCTTTTAATTAAGATATATTTCTCATGCTTTTCATAGATAGTCACTCATAAAAGAGCATTGCGCATGAGCAATACTCATTGATCAGTGTTTGTGTGTATTTAAATATAACTGCATTAGTGGGTACATCTAATCCAAAGACCATCTTCCGGCTGCCAAAATACATTTCAGTTTTAAACAAACAACTAGACAGATCTATTTAGTAAACAAATATAACAGAAACAAATACATTCCCGAACAGATGTGCAGAAATGTTACTCATTTCAAACGTGAAGAGCTTCACCTGCACTTCATGGATTAGAACTAAACCCCACAGAGGTTTGCTTGTTATACAGTTGATAGCGCAACATAGTGCATCGCATAACCGATCTGGGAGTAGTCGATTTGGTCACTGATTGGTCTTTTTCATCTCAAAGAATCCCTCACCCAGCTGGTCAATGAGTGATCAACGTGAATAAAACATTGTTTAGTTTGAAACAATTGGAAAACCTTAATTTGACTGAAGAATGAGTTGGGAAAGATACAGTCTATTAGCAGTCACATCGAATAGGATGGTTTTACGGTAAGCAGGAAGCCCCCCCAGCACTTCTGACTCAAGTAATGTCTGTAGGGAAGACCAAATTCAGTGTTAGTGAATGTAATGGGTAACAGTAATGTAGCTCATAAGAACCCTGAAAAATAAGCGCCAAATTAAGGTGGGTAATAGGTTTGATGTAAGGCATACATAGGACAGCATTCTCAGTATCTGTTGGGAAAGAAGCCGCAATCTGCACCAAAAGCATAGTCTCTGCTTCAGAGAGTGAAGGGATATAGAAATAACAGTTCCTACATTAAGATCAACCCTAGCCAGTGAAAGGCCAGCCTGCAAACCTTAGAAACTTTGGCTTTAGAAAGTTTCACTTTCAATGAATGCACTTTTTTCAAGAATCTTTCATCCTCAAGAATAAGCTGGATTAGTGAACGAATGTCTGGAAGCTAGAGCCACCTCTGTCACTTCAAAGGGTAGGGAATGAGCTCCCTGTGTCTATCTTGCCCTCAAATCTTGAAGCAGAGTTTTTTCAGTATCCAGCGTAATAATGTCTCTACCTGGTGAGATAGTGAGCGCCTCCCTCAGAGGCAATCTCTACAGCTGTCCTGGGCTTCCAATGATGTGGTGTGGAAATCAAGTACACCACCACCAGTGTGGGGAAATCATGGTGGCTTGCATTCAGGGATGGGGGATTTTCCTTATAAGCTTGGCAATTATGCAGATGGAAGGGAGAGCGTGGTGTAGCTGAAATATCCATCCTAAGCTGAACCAATGCCCTGAAGATCACTCTTGAGGTGATTTCAGGCAACAGAAGGATTTGAAAATCAAACTGATTTGCAAAAAGATCCACTGAGAGATTGATCCCCCAGTATTAAAAAAAAAAAAAAACGTCATCAGAACCTGCTCATAAATTTTGCTTTCATGATTGGAAGATGTCAGCCTGCTGAGTATATATGCCCTTATATTCTAGGCTCTGGCCGGATTGGATGTAGCCACAGAAATATCTTTGTCAAAAGCCACAGCTCAGTGGCTAAGCGGTAAGGATTCCTAAAGCCTGCTACTACCACATGTTGATGTAGTGCACAGCTGCTGTTTTGTCAGGATCAAGGGGGTGAATGCCTCCAGTATCAGGCAAAAACCTGAAATGTAAAGCTATTGATGTGGAGCTTGCGTTCTCTTCCATTCCTATCGACACTGCAAAATGGTCTTGGGAAAGTAAGTCTACTGAAGATGTAAGAACATAAGCAGTTGTGTCGGTCCAAGTCTTGTAGCAAAAGTAAAAATTTGGCCATCATACATTTTTGCCTCTTAAAAACGTGTGTAGAAATCACAAATCCAAAAGTGGAAAGGCCCTTACATGTCCACATCTTCCTGTACAGGAATGGTCTCCTCACTTTCACTGCCTAGAATCTTGACACTTGTAGCAAGTGGTACTAAAGCACCCCACAAAACAACAAAGCATATTCTCATCATCCTTCCATCAGTAATCACATCTCCAGTGACGTCTCACCTGCCTTAAAAAAAGCCCACACATTAGCAACATCTTATAGGTTTTCCATTGGCTGTGAGCCATCAATGCACAACAGCTTACTTGTTGTGGTCTCTCTCTCGAATCTGTTAATGATGTGAAGGTAGGCAAACAAAGTTGGAAACTTTAAATCCTAAAATGTACAATGGGCCATGAATTCGGTGCATAGAAGCTTCACTTATCCGCTGCTAGGGCCTACATAAACAGTTGCAATTTAACTCTCAACACACTTGCCACCCCAGGGCAGGGTTTGGTTAATTTCTGCATGTTTGTGTCGACGTGCGAACAGTTTTTCTGTGGTGTTGTAGTTTTGTTTTTGACCTATCTTTTCAAATCCATAACTTCTTTGAAATTACAGTTCCTAATTTAGAAGTAGCTCATATTACTAAACATTAGAATGTGCTAATTCACAGCCATAAATGGTTTTTAGAGGCAAGGTGATAAACCCTTATCTTCTGTCTTTCAGCATTTAGATAACCTCAGATTTTCGTTAGTCAGGACAACTGCTCTGTCTTCATTCATTTGATGATAACTTTTAATTACACTCGCATATAGGCACCAAAATGTCCAAGTAGATGAACTGACCAACAGTATTCTTAAAGAAATGTCAAAAAGACATGCAAGGAAAGTATACACATTCCAGAATGAATCATTGAGGTTTGATTGATGTAAGGGTAGGTATTTGGTTGTCTCGAATATACTTAAAATAGGCTGCATAGAGGTCAGAATACAACTGCCTGCATCTTGATGTGAGTGAATTGCCATAAGCACATTTCCTTCATTCTGTTTACCCTATCCTGTCTTTTGGTGGCAAAAGAATTCATCTTCAAGGCACTGTCCCTGGTGTATTCCACTAGGTGTGTCCCATATTTCTATTACATGTTGGGATTAGCAGAGCAAATAATTCTAGTTCCTAATATCCACTGTCTGCGAAAGGGTTGTTGGGCCTGCATACATTTCGAATGTGTTACCAGACAGTGTACAGTTGTTTAAGGACCATATTCTGAGACCTAGGAACTTGAAAACGGTCCCATCTCTTTTCATTTGCCTTTCTAGGAGTTTAATAAATCTGACTCAAGAGCAAAGATGCCTCTTAGGAGGTAAAGTATGCGTTTAACATAACGTAAACATACTTAAATTACACTCCTATTTAAATTTAATGCACATTGCAGTTGTCAATGTATTAAGTACAAATAAAGGATTAAACCTTGTTGATCCAATCCAAATCCTCTAAAGTTTGACAGGTGATTGAATGATAAAGTGGGACAAGACACAGGCTTACAGAGTTCCTTTGACTTGTCAAATGCAAATATTTTACTTACCATCAAGCTAAGAAGTCTCTGAGACTTGGAAAACGTATACACTTATTCCATTTTTGGCAAGTCTACAAATAGTTATCAAATTGAGAAGCATTTGGATCAAAAAATGAAAAAAGTTTGTAATATAGTATTCCTCCTCTCCTCTCTGAAAAGCTGTAGAAATAAAACAAGTCACTTTTTCAGAGGAAGAGTAAATATTATTTAATCTTTTAGAAAGACCTCTCCAATGCTCTGGGCTATTTGGACTCTTCAAGGGTGATCACCAACGTTTTTTTATTTTGAAATATTTGTTTTACATATTGCTGTAATTTAATTGTGCATTTCAGTCTTTGAAATGACATTCACTCTGAGCTCTGTTTGTGAAAGCTCTTGAAACAAAAGTCATTAATTAATGTAAGCAAATGTAAGTAAAGGTTTATTGCACATTTCAATTTTGCTGATCATTACAGTGAAATCAGTTTCCCATTCGGATCATCTTTAAGCAAGTAGGTACTAGTAGTATACAAAGGACCATGCTGTTATAGGCACGGGGTTCAGTACTGCACACAACTATACAATAAGCACTGTGCTTTATAGATATAACACAATAGGTTTTGCAAATTTTAATCCTTTTTCAATTCTCAGTACTCTTCAGAGTGCCTTGGGTAAAGAAGCTCTTGCATATGACAAAGATAGCTTTGTAGTTGTTTAATTGATGTAATCCCATCGACTAACCTCTGCCTGCACAGTGTAAGTGATCATTTGTAAAATGTCCATATACTAGAGTAGCAGTCTTTGGTACCACTTGTTAATATTTATCATTAGACCATGCCATTCTAATCATGCACCTCCACTGTGATAGTTATCTTTTTCTACTTTGCTTAGCCAGGCTAATTTGATTAAACAAGTGAGCATCCATTATTCCATTAATTTTTCTGCAAACATGTTCCTTAGCACCGCATTCCTACCATTGCACCCATGGATGTCAATTCATCAAAATGCTAGGGCTAGTTTAGGTAACACTACAGACCCTGTGACTCCAAATGACATAAGTGTTGGCCCCTTAATCTGCCCTTTGTTCCTCAGCAGATTGTTACTTGCTGCTCTTAGGGGACTTCGAGTGGAAATAGAGAAAATGAAAAGGGGCTTCAGGAGGCCGGTTTACTTTCTGTTCCTGCCACTGTGTTCAAACCTCTGAGTTCACGGTCAGCAAGGACAATGACAGGGCTATTAAAAGGCAAGCCAGCCCGTAGCAATTCCTAAGTTGACATCCATGAGTCTAGCTTGTACATACTGATGGTAAGTAAAGCAATAATCAAAATCTCAATATGTACAGTGATCGATTTAACTTCACTGGAGTACAAGATTTTTTTTCCATCTTTTAGTGCATTTGGTTCTCTATCGTAAACCTGACTTTTTTCTAACTGTTGTGAATGTTGCTAATAGGCGGATGGAAGTGCTGACTGTTGGCAGGCCTTCAATCAAGCAAAATAAATATCCTTCTTGCATTACGTACAAATCCTTCTTAAATTGCCTCCAATCTGTTATTTTAACATCTTTTGAAAATGGTGCCTTGTTATAGGATACACAATGCTCTAATTTTTCAACATAAAACATAGAAAACTGTAGTGTTTTGCCTGTGCGATTTCCTGTTTGCTTTTTTTTCATATTATAATTCCCATGGAACCACTGGACTACAGAACACAATGATTGGTATTAAAAAAAAAACAGCTGTGTAAAGACTTATGCTTACATGTTTAAAAACAATAATTGATATTTGTATAGGGCAATGAAGCGATGTTAAACAAACCAAAGCCCTGAAAGAAAGATGTTCAGGCTGCTTTCTTAATTTCACTGTGTAGCTCTTTGTAACCAATGTCTTAACTCTAGTTTATAATTTGACTTAAATTAAGTTTTCCTTAAAGAAATATTTTCA
Organism: Triturus cristatus; assembly: GCF_964204655.1. Lineage (NCBI taxonomy): Eukaryota > Metazoa > Chordata > Amphibia > Caudata > Salamandridae > Triturus > Triturus cristatus. Next base: position 428,079,257 of record NC_140595.1, read on the forward strand.
TTTTCTTTACAAGAATATAGTTTTCTTCTGAGAACTTTGGACCAATCTTGATTTTATTTTGAATGAAAGTGTACATGCTAATTTGTGTATCATGTAACAAGTTTACATGTGTAAATAAGTATCAGCCTATTTTTGTATAAATCTTTGTAAAAACCCCGTTTGTGCTTTTGGGTTGGTAGGCTTTCAAATGCATCATGACATTTGATTTCTTTAATTGTTAGAGATGCGATTGGAAACTGTAGATTTATTTATCTAAATAATTGACTTGGCTGTCATAAGTTATTTAATGTTAAAGTCAGACGTGCCATTTATCCTTAGATGTTATAATAATCACGTTTTTTAAATAAAAAAAGTTTTCTAGTTATATTTGATGTCATTGTTTTTAATTCATTAACATTATTGAACAGTTGCTGCAAAACAGTAGCAATACCTTTGTGGAAAATAGTTTGTCGCTTTCAGTTAGTTTAGAAGCTTTCATCATTTTTTTTTTTAAATGTTGTAACTACTTTAATAAATCAATCTGGCTGCTGTTATCAGGGTTTTTGAACTTCAACTCTTAAGTTATTTCAATTATAGCTTTACTGTGCATTCTCTAATCTAGTCTGGACACCTGAGTCTTTATGGCTTTTGTCACAGTCCAGCATGCAGATCCTTAACCAAAGTGGTATATCTAAAATAACTCAGTTTATTGACAAGCTTGATATTGGCTCCAGGATATGAGTCAGGGAAGTGAGGCTTGACTTGAGATGCAGGAGGACAGAGAGGTATGTTCCTCCAGCCCAAAAGCAAGAAGGGTATGCTCTGGAGAAACGTAGTGCTAATGGACAATTTGGTTGACAGAAAACCCACTACATATGTTTTAGGAAGTATGTGTGGCACAGTAGCTGGTTGTAGTTTGAGCAGGAGAGATACTGACAGAAGGAGCCTTGGTGTCTGTCTGTGCTGACCAGTCCTTTTACATGCAGTGCATAAACCCTGTAGTTTGTGGCTAAAATAGAAGTCTCCAATGGCTGTTTCAAATAGGAATGCCTGGACCCGAATCAAGCAGGGCTATTCTCCTGGATGATGCCTTTTATTTCACTCCTAGGGTTTGACAATAGGCAATGCCCCCCGGCAGGATCCATGGGGTTCTGCATTTTTGCTTCTTAAGTAAGCTTTTTAACTTTCTTGTCTCTGCCATGTTCGTATAAACAACATAGCTTGCACTATGTTTTTTAAATAGGAACGCATTGTCAATTTTACTGATTACTTGTATCTCCTGGATCACAACAGGGGAGACCGAAAGTTATGGATCCTCTCCTACTAAAAAGCGGATTTCGAGTTCAAATTCTCTTTTAAGAAAACCACACCTCTACCAGCACACGTGTGGATAAAACATGGCGAATCTTAGTATTTTGCGGTTCTCTCCAGATTACACACCACACAGCACTGTCTTGCTTGTGTGCGTGAAAGCATGCCCATGACTTATGACTGATAAGGGCCACCTGAAACCATGAGTGCCTGTCACACACATTGAGTGACACGGGTGATGAGATACAGTTGCTGAGATCCAGGCACGTGGATCGGTAATTCTCACCGTTTGCGCTGATGAGTGTCATTACTGCGATGGAAGGAGAGAGTTTTCTTGAACATATTAATCTCATGCAATGTCTTTTCTTTCAGAAATCCATGTGTACGAGCAGAGCCGTAAGTTGGCGGTCAGTCACGTGTGTGCACCTTAGCGTGTGCACACCAGACAACTTTCACTGGTCCTGAAGAAAACCTTGCGATTACGCATGAGAAGGCTGAAACATGTAGACCTTGTCACTAATACACCACGAATGTCAATGGTCCATATAACCATAGAGAACATCCACCTACGTTTTAATCTTGTCCTATGACCCCACCATTAAAATTCTTGGGTGCATAGAGACCATCTTAAATCACTTTTCACTTCTCACTCTGCACAAAAAAAAAACCCGTTTCCACTGTATTCAGGCGTCGCAGCACATCCGGGAGGCATTCGGCCCCTCGGGTGGGAGCCCTATGATGAACCATTTCATCAACTAGGTTGATGAGTGGGGGTTCTTCTTAAAAAGGAATTTCTTCCTTTTCAGGTTAATACAAAGCAGTAATCCTTCCCGGAATTGTTCCTTTTTAGGTCTCGCCTGACGTAGACTGTGCAGACATGCGCCGTCTCGCTGGCGAGATTTAATGATTTAGAGTAGCTTTCACTAGCGGGGTTTAAGCCCCACCCCTCTTTTCCATTGGCTGGCGTCACCGTTTATGCTAAACGGTGGCCAGCCATTGGAAAAGAGCGTCCAGTGACGTACACTTTTCTCTTTTAGAGCCGTCCCAGTTGGACTGGCTCGGTTGCCTTACGTGTGTGGAAAAAGCTTTCTTATCTTTATGGGGCCATGTGTTTCAAACACATGGCCCCATAAAGACAAGAAACCTTTCATGGCAGAAGGAAAGCAGGCCGCTTGTTTATTTTTGCATCTCGCTTAAAGTGACAGCGCGATGCAAAAATAAACAGTGGCTGACTGGCGAGCGCCTTTTTTTGCGTGCGTTTTTTCCTTGTTTTTTATGCCGATTAAAAGTAGAGTTGAAGCAAATATAGCCCAGCACGCATGCGCAGTGCCGCCACCACACAGCATGCACACACCGGCTACTGGGGGGAGCTTCCTGAAGAACACCCATCTACTCTTCCACTGTAAGCAAGAACTAAAACAGCATATCTGTTGCACAGGCTCGGTCTGCTCCGTCCGCAAAACTCTACAAAACCCAGAAAACAAAGTTGCCAAGAAGGAGCGCAATGCCCCAATTCGCTGACCTTTTTTTTCCATCTCTCAATCTGACTTGATCCTCCACCACTACAGAACCCTTCATCTTCAGTCATGGTTCCAAACAGCTGCTCCCTCCTCGCGCTCTCCCACTCTTTCTTTCAGTCTGTCGAGGCTGCGGGGGTCACTTTCAAAATAGCTTTATTAGGTCACAGCGCGGGAGAGAGACAGCAAGGTGAGCTCGCGGCAGCGGCATGCTGCACGTCTCGGCGTAGGGACGGTGTCCCCTCGCACGCCCTGCTGCAGCATCACCCCCTCACCCTGCCCAGCCGGCCGCAGGCATCGAATGTTTCAACAGTTGTTTGTGTGGTTGGCACTGAGATGGAGCCTAGCAGATGTGCTGCTTTAACCCGTCAAGGCCAAATTTGGGAGCCATCCTGCGAGTTGAAGGGGCTACAAATGAAACAGAAAAGAAACACGTGTGCCCCACGCACAGGCCTATTTACACAAGAATTACAGGCATTAGTCAGAGCCTCCACTTTAATGGTTTGCCTATGTCGTTTTATACTAGGGTGACCAGATTTTAAGTAGCGAAAATAGGAACAGGCTAGACCTAAAAATAGGACTGGCGCCTTTTTTTGCGTGTAGCCTTGTAAATGTGTGACTATATCCTTGTAATTGTTTGTCCATATATATATATTTATAGGTACAGATTTACAAGGCTACGTTTACGAAACATTAGATTTGGCAGGAACTCCGCTCTGAGACCTTCTGCCTCTTTCCTTCTCAGTCGCCTCTGCTTGAAGCATTCAGCTGAAAGAAACAGATGAAAAGGTGAACATACACTTCAGATCTGCTTTGCAAAATCACTTGACCTTTGTCTGAAAAGCCGGGAAATGTATTTAAAAATGTAAAAAGCATCTGGATGCCGGGACTGTCCTTCGTACACTGGGACTGTCTGATGTTTTCAGTAAGCTTTTTTTTCTCAGAAATATTCTGCCATTATTTTGAGACAATGTCAGTCACATCTTGACTCAGCTCACAGGAGCATTTCTATTTGGCTGATGGGTGTTTGGGTGTGCTCTTCTGCCTCCATTGTAATGCAGGGGGGTATTCTACATCTAAACAATAAAATGACAGATCACACTTCAAAAACAAGCATTGGCATAGCCAATAGGTCTCGCCTTTGGGACCTTATAAGTGTTTAGTTATCCAGCACAATATCCTTGGTGCATCAAGTGTTGCATGGCTAAACACTTATATGGTCCCAAAGGCGAGACCTTTTGGCTATGCCAATGCTTATTTGTTGATTGTATTAATTCTTGGGGGACCACGAGTGATTCCACTATACCCTTTCTCTCTTTGTGTTTAGTTACACCATGTCTTTTAGCCACTGATCAAGTTTAGGAACTGTTCTCTTACCCCCGTGAATAGCCCCCTTCCTTTTTGCTCATAATAAGGCTACCATCACCAGCTTGCGATTGACCGACTGCAAAGGTTTAACAAGGCCACTAAGACACATGTGGACAGTGCCTGATACCTACTCCATCACCATATGCTGCTGGATTGTGCTGATACTGTGAGCTTCCTGACGTTTTCTGCTGCTTTTGCTGTTTTTAGCATTTAAAAAAACAGTTTTCGACTGTGGGGGAATTGTTGGGATTTCGGGGCTGTTCTGGGCTGATAACGCTACCTCTTCCACGTCCCGTGACAGGCTCAGTGCTGATTGGTAAGTCTACTCCAATCAGCAGCTCAACCGGGTGGAGCCAGTTGTGCCCCCCAGCTCTTTATGCCTGCCGGTGCGCGGATGATCATTGCTGCTGGATTGTGCTGACACTGTGAGCTTTCGGATGCTCTCTGGTACTTTTACTGTTTTTAGCATTTTAATAAAAGCATTTTTAGACTCTGAGGGAATTGTTGGGATTTTGGGGCTCTTCTGGGCTGATCACGCTACCGCTTCCGCGTTCCGTGGCAGGCTGAGCGCTGATTGGTCAGTCTACTCCAATCAGCAGCTCAACCGGGTGGAGCCAGTTGTGCCCCCCGGCTGAAGCAATGTGGATAGCTGATGGAGTTGATGGCGCCGGCTTCAGTAGGCCAAGGCTTGAGGTGTGGAACGAGGTGGTATGTCATGTAACTTATGAACAGTGCCCTCAAACCACGGTGAAGCGGCCTCGAGGTCATTGTGGACCACCGTCGGGGATACCAAGGCGGCAGCATGTATCAAGGCGGTGCTCACAGGTCACGGTGCAAGCAACGGCTCGGTGGTGGCATCAGGCGGCATCGTCAGTGAGAGCAGGATTGCGGTGTGAAGTGCAGCAGTGCCTTCTGCGGTGCCTTCAGGACATGGATCCGGCAGCGGCATCGTTGATGGGGTCTGGTTTCTTTTTTTCTTCTTTTACAGCACAAAACACACAGTTGCCAGTGCTGGCAGCAGATTTACTTGAAAAGTCTGCTGTACCTGAGACTTCTTGAACAAGGGGCAAGCTCTACCTCAAGCCCTTGTAGAAACTCAAACCAGAAAGTTCAGTCCAGTCCTTTCTCTGCCCAAGAGATAAACAACCACTGCATGCCAACACAGCAAAGCACACAGAAAAGTGGTAGTACCTCCTCACAGCTTCTCCAGTGCTTTTTAGGTCTCGCCTGAGCCAGCGCTTTAGCGCTGCTCTGGCGAGAGCTTTAGTAAACAGGGGATTTGGAAGTGCAAACTAGTGCTTTTCAGGCCTCCAAATGCAGTGCATGTGCGCCGGCGCGCGTACCATTTGGCAGCCTGCCTGATCACTTTTGCGGCCGCTTTGATTTTCTCAGTGAACATCAAAGCGGCCGCGAAAGTGATCACCATTTGCCACCCCCTCCCTTATCCCACTTCAATTCTCCCTCGCATACTTGCTCGTTCCTCCGTTGTCCCTTTGTAGCCCTAACGTAAAGTTCACTTAAAACCCCACTTCTCTTCTCCCTCGTCAACACACTACTGACCCTCTCTTGTTGATTCAGACCTGTGATGCAGTGACACCCCTGCCAGGCTCAGACTGTAGAAATGATGTATTTGCTTCTTTCTGCGAACCCTTTCTTAACGCAGGCTTGTCATCGCTGTGCCCCCACACTAGGCCTAGGCTGTCACTGGGAGACGCACACAGGAGTAACTGTTGTTCGTGTCTCCTCTCTTCTTTGATCCGGACCAGTTCTGAAGAGACGAGAGAGGGAGCCTGGTCCAGAAGGCTGAGCATCGTGTCATGCAGCTGACAGCTCTGGGCTGACGAATAGATTGCTGATGCTCAGGCCTGGCTCTTAAAGATAAAACATATATATGAGCTATTCATTTAGATTGAAAGTTTGGTGTCAGCACAGACTCTCACATTGGAATATGGTAGGTAACTTGGCATGAAATGCCACACCGGCATGAGATCTAAGCTGTCTGAGAGAGCCTTGTGCTTGCCTGCAGCCAGCTAAAGGGGGTCAATACATTTCAGCTGGAGAAGCAGAGGCCCTACTCACATCATAATGACATTGTTTGCAATCCACCAAACTCTGGCTACACAGGGGTGATTTACCAAACCAAGAAATCGGGTCGGATAATTGTTCCAAAATTGCCAAATTGTGTTTTAGTATTCTTAGAATTCGGTCATCCTATATTTTTCAAGACGCAGTCTGTCCCTGGCATCGTGACTTCTCTGCCCGGCGGGTAATGTGCATAGCGAGGGACAGCAAGAAGGGTCGGAATGTCTTTGGTGTGAGCTGGGCTAAACTCGCAACTGGAGCTGGAAGGAGAGAGAGCTCCTGCTGACTTCACCAAAATGTCTCCCTGCAAGGGTTGGCACTTAGGCTGGCTGCTACCTACCTCCTGGACAGAACTCATCTTAAATGAAGGGAAAGTGGGAGGAAACAATGGAGATTTTTTATGTTTAGAGAACTGGACTAGGGTCACCCCCCACTGCATTATAATGAACACTGCAGGAACTCGCTGAACCGCATACGTGCCGTTCATAAGTAGCTTATATTGGAACACGAAGGTACCACATGTGTGCCTACTAGCAGAAGCCTCAACTAGCGAGAATGTCCACCTCTAAGAAATGAAGCAGACTAGAAGACTGAGAAGGCCAGAGTCAAAGAGCTCTGATGGAAAGGCCAAGAAACCCTGCTAAAAGGCGTGCTGATGGAGAGCTGTGGCGATGTGCCGCAGATGAAGGAACCGATCCAGAGAACTTAAGCAACCAACAGAAACACCGGCTCAGAAACTGGATGTCTCAGCTAGAACACCACTCCTGTAATTAAACGCCATCAAAACTGAGACAAAGAGGCAACTTGAAGCCCACAGGTAACTGACTCTATGAACATCCTCGAGGGGAGTTGAACTGTCTGGGAGCCCTGCTGCCTTCTGACTTGCGACCCCCTCTGACAGTGTCTGCAATCATACGCAGCTCACTTCCCCCACTCGCAATAACATTGAGATGACCTAACACCAAACTGTATCACAAATGTAATCCCAGCCCGGGGTGCTCTAACTAACACAAATTAACAAGTTGCTGTGAGAAAGCTTCACAGGAACCCCACCAGCGACGCCATATGAACAGCAGGCAGCCACAACAGGTCTCCCCCAACTTTGCGAGGAGGAACGGGGTGACGACTGCAGTGTGCACTGTTACGGGCGCTCAGGGCCCGTTATTAAAAAATGCTTTAAGTTCAACAGGAAATTTCTACCAGGGCCGTAGTGTCCTCGCGTTCAGCGGCCTTGCATGTTGTCATGTGCTGTGGCATTATATTAAGCCACTCTTGAACACCGCCTGCTCCTGCGTATTAGGTTTCCGAGGGGGACGGTGTTACACCTGCAGTGTGCGCTCTTTCATGCCATGCTTTTAGGCCTAATGTGTTGTCCTTTAGTTATCACGTGCTCCTGGCCTCCGTTTACTTTTACAAAGTATATGTAACAGAGCGCTGAATAACTTTGCGAAGAGGGACGGGGTACGACTGCAGTGTGCGCTCCTTCGCCACCATGCTTTGTTGTCCTTTACTTATAATGTTTATGGAGCGGCGTGCAAGGACCATCTGTTTTTTTAAAACTGCTTTCAATTAAATAACCAGCATTGGCATAGCCAATAGGTCTCGCTTTTGGGACCTTATAAGTATTTAGTTATCCAGCACAATATCCTTGGTGCAACAACATCAACTGTTGCATGGCTAAACACTTATAAGGTCCCAAAGGCGAGACCTATTGGCTATGCCAATGCTTGTTCTTGTTAGGTTCCTTGATCCAAAAGAGTTCTAAAGTTCTGGGCCCCAATGTTTATACCACATTTTCCTTTGTTCTGTTGTGGCAAAAGGTGTCTCTGCTTAGTCCAAACCAGTTCTGTCCTCTCTGGTCTAGCTTCTTGGCAGGGGGGGGGGTGTGGAGATAGCATTGTGCACAGGAGACCGGGCCTATTCAGGTGCAGGGAACACTCCTCCCACTATTCTAAATGCAGCACAGATCTGTTCAGCTCAGCTCTGAGTCACCCAGGAAAGGCAGGAAACACCTCCCCCTCCAGTGGCTGTCTGCAGTAAATGCACATCCCCAGCCCCTGTCACTTCAAAACTAGACAGTCAATACACAACCCAGCAGATGCACATAGGATGGCTAGGCAATGAAATGCCCACTTTCTAAAAGCTTGAAACCCGAGGCAGGCTTGGATCCTAAGCTAACTGGATGGGACCACCAATAATTATATAAACAAGAGTATCCAGTAGCTTTAGTTAGAAGTTATTCAAAACTGAGCCAGTGGAATCAATTCAAAGGCTTGTGTGATTTATTTCACAATTTTTTTAAATATTCCTTGAATTCATTAACATTCAAATCATGTCAAACATTAAGAGCAACACAAACTGATTACATTTTTCAACATATGAATTGCATAAACAAATAATACATATAAACAATTATATACAAATATATAAAAGCGGCCTTTTTTAAACACATAATTTAAAAAACATCTTCACTAAAAGATGTTATCAAATTCTGAGTTTAGAGAGCCAAACTCCATTTCTCGATCTTGTCCCAATGGAAAGTTATATTTGTAAGATGTTACAAAGCAACTCCCATGTTAGCCTATGGGACAGAGAGCCTTGCAATGGTGAAGAACAAAATACACAGTATTTTACTATCAGGACATGTCACACACACCAGGGCATGTCCTACCTTTCACATACACTGCACCCTGCCCAGAGGTGTACCTTGGGCCTACCTGAGGGGTGCCTTACATGTAAGGAAAGAATAGATTTGAGGCCTGGCAAGTGGGTGCACTTGGCATTTAACATGGCAGTTTAAAACTGCGCTCAGACACTGCAGTGGCAGGTCTGAGATACCTTTAGAGGGCTACTCATGTGGGTGGTACAATCAGTGCTGCAAGCCCACTAGTAGCATTTCATTTACAGGCCCTGACACACATTGTGCACTTTACTAGGGACTTACCAGTAAATCAAAAAAGCCAAACATGAAAACACCAATACAAAAACACAATTTACAGTAGGAACAATTGCACTTTAACACGGAACAGCAGTGAGAAAGTGCGCAGAGGCACCTATCCAGCAAAACGAAGTCCAACGTACCATCAAAAACAGGAGGCCAGAAAAACAAGCATTGGCGAAGCCAATAGGTCTCGCTTTTGGGACCTTATAAGTATTTAGTTATGCAGCACAATATCCTTGGTGCAACAACATCAACTGTTGCATGGCTAAACACTTATAAGGTCCCAAAGGCGAGACCTATTGGCAATGCCAATGCTTGTTTGAGTTTAGTACCGGCAGCTCATGCACTATCTCTGAGAGTGTGTGCTTTAGATAGTAAAATGTTTTGAAAAAAGGTTCACATCTCTGCTCTGTTCCAGCGCGCACTTTTATGATATTGCTCCACACCCTAAAAATACCAAATGAAACAAACGCCAATAAAATATGTAATGCTTCCTTTTTTTGTGGCACTACTAAGTACCTTGAAGTCCCCATGAAGTGCCTCAAGGCAACATGTTTGAACTAATGGAAAAGTTAATTCTCTTCATAGAGCAGTAATGAATGTGTGGATTTTGACAGTCCCCTTCTCGGTTCAACCTATCCTGGACTACTCTTAAAGAGAAGAAAGATGCTACCTAAATAAGGTAATCCACATTAAAAGTACATGCAAAGGCATACTTGTGCACTTGGGAATAGTAACTAAACAACAAGGTCGAAATGAAAAGATGCTTGCTCTCTTAAGCAGGAGATAGAGAGATTAATGTCGGCACGGCAGCATAGCAGGTAGATGGGAATCCTACACCTGCATGAATAAAAATATTTTTGTATCCTCTATCTATCTCTATGGTCTTTCTTTGCATGTCAGTATGTTTTGTAAAGAGGAGATTTTCAAAACACATTGAGTTAGCTCAATGGTTTCATAACTAATAACCCTTAAGCTCCAAGAAGATGATCAGTTTGTGATGTATGCTATACAAAGGGTTACTAGAACTGAGTGTGTGCATAGGGGGCCACTTTATGCCGATGAAGAATCTTAGGGTGCACCCTGCTGCATACTTAAATAGACCCCAGTCCAATCCATTTTCTGTTCTCTAGACTAGACAAGTCTCCTACCTATTCTGGCCTCCTGCTCTCTGGGTTGTAATTGTTTCCTCTATAATATAACCTTGTGCTCAAGTGTCTGTACTTGGCTCCGTAATACCATCCTGCTCTTCAGGTTGTGGTGAGGACTCTCTACTGTATACTTTACTCTTCAGACTATATTGAAAGTCTCTTAGATGTGTAGTGATTGCCTTAGCAGGTTGCACATGTCTCTGGCAACTCAAAAATAAAAGTAGTAACAAAATAATGTGTTCTAGTTTAGCAAAGTGGTGTATCATGAAAACTATTTCCTGTATGTGGAATGGCAGGGCAGCCAATACCGTTGACTTAAGATGCAAATACCACTGCTCTTTTGACAAAAAAAGGCTACTGATTCCTTGGAATTATTGAACTGCTTGTGTGAAAGCTAAAGACTGAACCTGTTAAAAGGTGTAATTTACCGAATGAGCAGGTCCTTAAAGCTGTGTAGAGGTCTGAAATGATGGCCTCGCTGCTGTTGACGGAACTAAATGAAAACACTGCAGTGCACAGCTAATGTTTCCCGGCATGTGGAGTACTGGGAATTTTAAGCCCAGCTGTGCAGGGGAACACACCCTAAGACTTCGGGTTCTTCCTGTTTCAGACCTACAGAAACACAGAGTCTTCTGGGTGAAGTCAAAGATCAGTTTATTGGCTGCAGACCAATTACAGGTATCCTAGAAGTACAACAGCGTGTATGTTCTCAGGAGACTGCTTAAAATTACAGAAACGAGCTTCTCCTTAAATACAAAATATCATGCTTCAGGCACACATTCCTTGTTTTACGGTATGGTCATTTACAGGTATACATTACAAACGAAAAGGCAGAGTCATGATGACCATCCCACATTCCAGTTAGGCCAGCCCACAATTATTTACCCAGCGAGGCTCAGATCCCACATCAGATATCAACAGGCCCCAATAAACACGAGCATCTCCTGTTTGGAAAACAAGCCATAAAGCAGGAACAGTCAGGTGTGAAAGAGATTAGCTGGAGGCTCGTGTGGGATGAAAAGGCTTTATGGTGTGTCAAGCCCTGATGCTAATCACAGGTGGCCGCAGGACGGGGAGCTCGTGAGACCGGACTGACCCGGGGCAGCGGAGCCAAGCTGCCCAGGTCACAGAGAAGTCAAAGGAAGGCACATGTGCTCTAAAGGCCCGTATTTGCTCGTAATATGTAGCCTATGTGAGGGCAACCATAAGATGGCCACCGCTCTAAGATGGAACCCACGAAGTTACTGTATCATATCGTATACACAGTGTTAATATCATATACATAGTGCATTTATAGCTAAAACGTTATACAGAGCACTTGTACATACCGTATTGACCATTCGCGGCTCGCTAATACCGGGATAGACAGGGGTAGGGCCCTGCCTCCTACGCGGTCCCAAATTTCAAAGTACGACAGACCCTCCTTTTGCCCTTACATAGGCAATAACTATACTCACATCAATCCGAGTCTAGGTCAATATTCATGAAGTCATGGAGATGTTGCTGTAGAATCATCCTATTACTTAGCTCGTCCCTCGATACAGGTTTCCTTACACATAATGTAGCACAGAGGCCGCATATCACAGGAGCACACTGTATGCACAGACAGAACAGGAAAAGGATGGCTAAGATCATTCCAATGACCATCAGAATCTTCCAACCCCAGGCAGATATCAGTTCCCAGAACCACCCCACCAGTGACCAATCTCCTTTATCCCCGTGTATGGATTCAGATATTTTATGCAGTTTGGAGATGGCTTGATAAACTGTTGGAGTGTTATCTGGTATGAAAATGCAACAACTAGATTGGATAACCTTACATACCCCACCGCGGTCTGCAAGTATAATGTCTAGAACCATGCGGTTCTGCAAAGTCATGAGGCGATCCGCTTGGAGCTCAGCTGTCAAATTACCAAGGGCACCAGCCATAACATTAACAGTGGATTCAACCACACGAGTCAGTTGTCTCAGGTTCCTACTATGGACCATCGGTCCCCAAAACGGCAGGAAACCCAAAAAGAAGTCTCCCGCTTCCTGAACGGCAGTATCCTCCTTACTAATCACGCCTCTCACAACTCTGGTCTTGTGATAGTCAGAGGCGGCAGTAAATGTTGGCGGTAGCAGATTTGCAATATAACATGTGCCCGAGAAATCAGGGGGCAACCATGTATATGCTCGGTCATTGCAGACAAAATATGTACCCTTGGCAGCCAAAAACGCAGGGGAAAACTGCGATGGGAAAGTGTACGTTTCAGTACAGTCACTTCTTCCCAATTGAGCTCTTGGATTCTGACCATTACCTTGTAAACAGAACCGACCTATGTGGGGTACGACCCAGATTGGGGATGAGATTTTTCGCTGCCTTTCACCCAGACTAATACTATACCCCGTCGCGTTCCACCCTACATAAGCTCTCAATTCATCCTTGGGTATAGATGAGTATGCGTCGATATCTCTGCTCATATCGGCAACTCCTTTCATTAAGGCCTTACTATTGGTGCTAGGTCTGATGGAACGCGGTTGTCGCGGGGAGTAGGCTTCTAGTGCAAAGAGAAACATGGTCTGGAATGCCCATGACGATCCATTGTAACTAAACGGCAGCACTAGATAAGGAATACCCTTATTAATGGTATGTGGCATTAAACCACACACCCAGCAATTGGTTGTATTCATGACTAGTTGGTGCTGGTGCAGGAGCTGAATAAACGAGTTGTTTACAAACTCTGATCGTCTAGCTTGTTCATGTTCAGGCAGAGGGTGAAAAGAGTGTGAGGAGGCAGTAGGAGGAGGTATAGGCTGTACAGTGGGTGCAATGGGCTCTTGAGAGGAGAAGAATACAAATCCTATAGTAAACACTACCATACTACATAATATAAACAGACATAATAATACAAAACATTTGCTCTTCATTGTTTTACACATTTTTGCTTTCAAGTTCATTTCCTCAGCGAGTCTCTCCATCTTGAAAAACTCCATCCTCTAATCGTGCCGCTCGCGGCGGGTGAGTATCTTCTGCTAAGGAGTACGCCTGTTGGTCCAGGGAACGCTGTAGACCAACCAGAACCGTTGACCTAACGTCTTCGGCCTGTACCCCAAAGTCTTGGCACCGCGACCCTGCGGCTGAACCCGGATGGTGGTTCGAAAAACAAAAATCAAGAAAGTCCTTCAGATGGGAGAGCTATGGTATCAAAAACAAAAAGGTAAGGAAAAAGAATATTTATTTGTCCATAGGCCTCGGTCTTAAGTTATAGCGGAAACGGCCAGGTACTGTCTGATCTTGAAACAAGAGTTCAGGCTCTGTGGTGTCCAATCGAATTGACGGTGGCACAGCTTCTTGCAAAATATCGTCACTCTGTTGTGCTGAAGTTGTGCCTCAGCGATACCCTCCTGGACCCACTGGTAATACGGTAGAGGCAAAGGTATCCTCTTGATGTGGGCGCCGTGGATCCAGTTCTTTTTCCCCTTTACTCGAACCGCTGATCCTGTAGACGGAAGTACAAGGTGAGGGCCAATCCAACGGGGCTCATCGTTGCTTTTGCGCTGGGAATTCTTGATGAGCACCCATGTGCCAGGGTCGATAGGGTGTCCTGGAGCTTCGGAGGCCTGGGGGAGAGTATCATGCACCTGTTGGTGTAAAACACGCAATTTAGCCGTCAATTCATACAAGTAATCAAGCAGTACTGGATGTTCGATTTCGCTGAATTTCGTCGGTCTTGGCACACCCCATACATTGGCCGGGCGGCCAAAAATTGTTTCATATGGGCTAAGTCCCACTCGTGAGTGTACGGTCATTCTGGTGGACAGGAGTGCTAGAGGCAGAGCGTCAGGCCATTTAAGACCGGAGCTCGCCTGGATTTTGGCCAGCTTGAGTTTTAGAGCGCCATTGTAGCGCTCTACTAATCCAGCTGATTGGGGGTGATTTGCAGCGTGGAACTTTTGCTTGATCCCCAACCCCTCACACACATTCTTCATCACTTGCCCCACAAACTCACTCCCATTATCACTCCACACCATTCTTGGCATTCCAAACCTAGTAAAAAATTCCTTCACAAGGGCTTTGGCTGTGGATAGAGCAGTGTTGTCTTTCAGGGGATATGCCTCTATCCATTTTGAAAAAGCGCAGACAACCACCAACACATATTTCAGGTTGTTGCACCTTTCCATGTGGATAAAATCTAGCTGCAAAACTTCAAATGGATATGATGGAGGCGCAAAATGACCAGCTGGAGTTGGGGTTCCCCCACCAGGGTTGTACTTCAAGCATACCATACAATTCTTGACCACATTCTCTGCACACTTAGGAATTCCAGCATTCTGCCATACTGGAGCCAACAACTTACAGATTGCTTGTGTACTGATATGTGCCCTTCCATGTGCCATAGTAACCACTGGAAGCACATATGCATCAGGTAACAACCATCGCCTATGTTCTGACAGATCAATCCAACTACCATTCTCATCCAATTTACCCGTACTTTCTCTCCACTTGCTCAACTCTTTCTCTGTGGCTTCAGCTTGAAGGGACTTCACACTCTCTATCGTGTTTTCACACATTCCAACATCACCAACCCACCTTGCAGGGCCTGCAACATACATTCGAGTCCTCACATCTTTTGCTGTTTCTTTCGCGACTTCATCAGCAAATGCATTACCGCGATCAACATCATCAGTGATTTTCTTGTGCGCACTGCATTTCATAATCGCGACTCGCAACGGTAGGGTCAGTGACTCAAGGAGATCATTCACCAACTTGCCATTCTGCCTTCAGACAACACGCATGCTCTCGTAAGGGCAATCAATTCTGCTGCTTGGGCCGAATTTTGTGGCACACGTGCAGTTTCAACAATCGTGTGCAAAGTCGTGATAGCATATGCAGCAGTCGTATCACCATTTGGAAGCTTGAAACACGAACCATCCACCCATAAGGTACCATCACACTCAGTCAGGGGAGTATCTTTAAGATCTACTCTCCCTTTCGTCTCTTCTTCTGTTTTGAACAGACAATCATGTTGCTCAATCTCATCTAGGTCTGCTGGAATTGGTAATAGTGTAGCTGGATTCAACGTGTTGCATCTCTTTATGTGTATATGATTTGCTAACAGTGTCAACTCATATCCGGATAATCGCGCACTAGTTAAGTGCTGTGTCTTGGTCCTGTTTAACAATGTGTCCACAGCATGTGGAACCATAACAATCAATGTATTATCCATCACTAGGCCAGCAGACTGTCGAATAGACATAGCTGCGGCGGCTGTAGCTCTCAGACAACTTGGCAATGCCCTAGCTACCGGGTCCAAGGTTGATGAAAAATATGCGCATGGATGCGGTCTGTCGCCAAAAGGCTGTGTTAACACTGATAATGTGCAACCATCTTTCTCATGAACATACAATGTAAAAGGCTTGCTGTAGTCGTGGGTACCCAACACAGGAGCTGAACATAATGCATTGCGCAATTCCACAAAACTTTTCTGACACTCTTCAGACCAAGGGATAGGATTCGGTGTGTCTTTACATGTTAATGCTAACAAAGGTTTTGCCAGCAAGGAAAAATTCGGAATCCAATGCCTACAGTATGAAGTAATGCCCAAGAAAGCACGCACTTATCTCTGTGTTCTTGGCACACTTAACTGTGCAATGGCTTGAATTCTTTCTGGGGTCAGTTTCCTTCCCTCCTTCGATAAGAGATGACCTAAGTAGGTCACTTCTTGTCGACAATATTGCATCTTTGAGAGGGACACTTTGTGATGAAAGGCAGACAAATGACGCAACAATGACAATGTAGCTTTTTTGCAAATCTTTTCAGTATCCGCTGCGATTAGTAAATCGTCAACATACTGAATAAGGATAGCGCCACTAGGTAAAACCAGTGCATCAAGCTGCGCTTTTAAAGCTTGACTGTATATTGATGGACTTTCACAGTAGCCCTGGGGAGCGCGTTTAAAGCGGAAGCTGCGACCTCCTAAACTGAAGCCAAAAATGTCTCTACTTTCCTCTGCAATTGGGATGCTAAAGAAAGCATTCTTTAAATCGATCACTGAGAACCATGCAGCAGAGGCTGGAATCATGGTTAACAAGGCAGTTATATCAGGGACAACTGGAAACTGTGGCACAACAATTTTATTAACCTCTCTAAGATCAATCACAAATCTGTAAACAGGTGGCTGTGAAGGGTCCGTTTGTTTTAAGACAGGTAAAACAGGACTATTGCAAACGTTGCCTCTTGTCTCTTCAATTACATCCTTTTTAACCAAATCGCTGACAATTGCTAACAAAGCTTTCTGACCCTCATTGGAGATCTTGTACTGGGGAATGCGTGGCAATCTGACATTGGCTTTTAAAGTGACCACGTATGGCGGTATTTCCAGGAGACCCACATCATTGGGACCAGTAGCCCAAAGGACATCCGGAAGGGATGATAATTCAGGTGGCATTGCATTTTTAGACAAATACATTGGGGAAATCACTTTCTTACCTAATGTAAGTTGTACTCCTGAGGGAGAACAATATAGCGTCGCATGCAATCTTTTTAACAAATCTAATCCTAGCAGATTTTCACCACAATCTGTCGTTAGGATGAGGGGTGATTTAGCTCACAAGGTCCAACAGAGAGTGGCATAGGACTAGAAATCGGGTTCCTAACTGGGGCGCCAGAAAAACCTACTGAAACATTCATTTTGCCAGACAAAGGCGCGCCAGGGAGTTTTGAATGCATGATTGAACTCTTTGCAGCACCAGTATCCAGCAGAAAGGGCTCCGTTACATTTGCTGTAGTTACTTTAACATAAGGTCCGCTCTGATCCACTGGCGCAAACAACTCCCTCTCTCTGTCTACGGCTGTCCTAGTAATCATTATCTTCTACATTGTCGTCTTCTGCATAATAATCATTATTCTAGTACTGAGCTGTATTACCAGTCGCGTTGGCTTGCTGATCAAAGCTATTTATGGTATTTTGAGGCGGAAGAGGACGCGCGTTCTGGGGAACATTTCCACGCCCTCCGCCTCTAGGAGCTTGCTGACCACCCCTACTTCTCGCGCCATACGCATTACTGTTACGCTGCATTAATTTAGGGCAACTATATTTAAAATGACCTTCCTCTTTGCAATATGAACATTGGTTGGGACCTACAGGGATGCGTGGTTGATAATACCCATTCATTTGCTGATTATTCTGAAACTGTTGGGGCTGCTGATAGATACCTTGGGTTTGCCTATAATTATTCTGTCCTCCACGTGGCGGATAAGCCTGCTGCAAGAGGACCTTTGTTTTCAGTTCTTTCGTTTTCTTATCTGTTCTATCCTTCTCATCTTTGTCTCTATTTTCATAATACTGTGCAGTAGCCAGTATTTGCGCTGAAGAGGAAACAGCCCAAGAACTTTCTGAATGAAGTAGATTCTGCACAAATTTATCCACAAATAACCGTTGGCCACCTTCAGTACTCATGTCTTGACCACTGTGGTCGATAAACGTTTCTTCAAACCTTGTAAAGAAATCGGACACTGTCTCATCTTTCTTCTGCTTACATGCGGATAGTTTATCCCAATTTACGCGCATCGCAGGCATTATAGTTTTCATGTATGTAATAATTCTACCAGGGAGGTCTGCTACTAAAGGGTCAGGCTTTGCACCACCAACTTGGCCAGCGTCCGCAGCAATGATATTAGCCCATGTGTTACCCAATTCTGCAGCGTGATCTACATTACGAATGGATCCCCATAAAGGCTGTGGAACCACATTCCCAAACAGCATATCTATGTCAGCCAGATTCATTACACACGATTCTGCAGTTTGTGATAACTCCTTGTAATATCCGGTAGGGTTTTTACGGGGGTCCGGCAATGTCTGCTTAAGCGCTAACACTTCAGATCGTTTCCAAGGGACATGCACCCAAACACGCTGAAAATGAGCTGGGACAGCTGGATTAGCATTTGGATCAGCAGGTCTCCACACTGGAGGAACCTCACGCATCGGATATTGGCGCGCTTTTACCTTCTTCCCCACAGGGAGTTCCTGTTCGAACAATGATTGCTGACAATCGCCATTTCTGAAGGACAGTAAAGTCGCAACTGCTTTATCTACGTTGGGACCCACAATTGTACCTGTCCCAAAGTCAAATCGCACTCGACACAATTCCTGGGGGGTTTGGGTTTGAACCATTATCTTCCAATTCCTCACAGAGGAATTCACACATTTTGTCAAAGACATACCTCTGTGTTGGGGCATCCCATTGGTGAAAAACGTTAACAACTGATTCCACATCATAGAGTGAAGGGAAACCAATCCACCTACGCGCCAGATGATCTAACACCTCTTTCTCGTCAGGACCAGGCAGCTGACTACGCAATTGCTTACGTTGTAAACCAGGAGTCGCACTAGATGACCCAAAGAGAGGCGACATTAAACTAGTAACTACATTAGCTAGTCGTTGTCGTGCTGAAGGAGAAGTTGAGGCGAAAACGGGGGGTTAGACAGAGGGGAGAAAAGCGGATTCAGATACAGGTACCTGGGTAGTGTAAGAAGGAGTGTTAGGGGAGGCAGCTGATGTGCTAGGCAAAGTCGCAGGAAGCGCAGGGGTAACAGGTAGCAAAACTGGCGGCCCTTGAGAGGGCTGCACTGCAGGGATAGGAGCCAGCTGAAGAGGAGCTGGCGGCTGTGGGAAGGCTTGCGGCATATTAACTGGAGGCTGCGCATTTACAAGCTGTGGAGGTGCGGTGGCATTTTGCGCATACGGGGGTGGCGAACTTAGTAAATGGGACATTAGGGAATCTTTTTCTTTCTCTTTTGCTTCAGGTTGCACAAGGGGTGACAAAACATGGTAACATTTATCGATCCCTAGTTTGCGCTGTCTATGTAACTGTTCATTCATTTGTTCCTCCTCATTATCTTTAAATTGCACAGCTGCTTGCATCACTGACATACCTCTTTCTTTCTTATTCCTTTTCGCTAGCTTAATTTCCTTCTGTTTGGCTTCCTTTCGCCATAGGCGGAAAGAATCAAACATCGCCGGCCGGGCTTTCTTTTTAAACAATTTAACTTCCAAATTATCTAAGATATCTGTATCGAAACTACCATTTTGGGGCCATTTTAAAACACCGTCCTTTCTGGTGTATCGGATCCATACTTCATTATATGCAATGGGGCCCACGCCATGTTTTACATAAAGCTCATAAGTTGGAGTTCCAATTGGAGGAACCGGACATGAATCTTCTAACTGGAAATCCCTTCCACAACCCAAACAAAACAATCTTCCAAATACACTAGCACCAGGCATTTTCGCTCACTAGTCTAGTTCCAAACTTCAAAGGATTATCGATTACGATAGTCTCGTGAATACACGAGTCCTCTGGCTTTGGCGTTTGCAAACTCCAAATCAAAATGATCCCGAAGGATACCAAATTCAAACTGGGAGACGCTCCACTTATACTTAACTGAATATCGATGATCGATGGCGTCACCAGAAGCCTCTCTCGATTGTTTCGCTCTACCAAAATCGTCAAGGGTCCAAAACAGGGCGATTAATCAGGGCAGCAGTCCTTCGTAGCCGTCGGGACGCGGAGAACTTCGCAGAAAAGACTTTCGGACCACGTCGACATGCAGGGGTCGATGAAGTGGCGGCCTTCCTGCAGAATTTCCACACGAAGCTCCTCACGAACCTCTGGCTTGGACCGGTACCGCTGAAATCGCCCAACGTTGGGCGCCAACTGAAGTACTGGGAATTTTAAGCCCAGCGGTGCAGGGGAACACACCCTAAGACTTCGGGTTCTTCCTGTTTCAGACCTACAGAAACACAGAGTCTTCTGGGTGAAGTCAAAGATCAGTTTATTGGCTGCAGACCAATTACAGGTATCCTAGAAGTACAACAGCGTGTATGTTCTCAGGAGACTGCTTAAAATTACAGAAACGAGCTTCTCCTTAAATACAAAATATCATGCTTCAGGCACACATTCCTTGTTTTACGGTATGGTCATTTACAGGTATAAATTACAAACGAAAAGGCAGAGTCATGATGACCATCCCACATTCCAGTTAGGCCAGCCCACAATTATTTACCCAGCGAGGCTCAGATCCCACATCAGATATCAACAGGCCCCAATAAACACGAGCATCTCCTGTTTGGAAAACAAGCCATAACGCAGGAACAGTCAGGTGTGAAAGAGATTAGCTGGAGGCTCGTGTGGGATGAAAAGGCTTTATGGTGTGTCAAGCCCTGATGCTAATCACAGGTGGCCGCAGGACGGGGAGCTCGTGAGACCGGACTGACCCGGGGCAGCGGAGCCAAGCTGCCCAGGTCACAGAGAAGTCAAAGGAAGGCACATGTGCTCTAAAGGCCCGTAATTGCTCGTAATATGTAGCCTATGTGAGGGCAACCATAAGATGGCCACCGCTCTAAGATGGAACCCACGAAGTTATCACAGTGTTAATATCATATACATAGTGCATTTATAGCTAAAACGTTATACAGAGCACTTGTACATACCGTATTGACCATTCGCGGCTCGCTAATACCGGGATAGACAGGGGTAGGGCCCTGCCTCCTACGCGGTCCCAAATTTCAAAGTACGACACATGCGTTAGCAGGGATATAACTAACCAGACTGTACAAGGGTCACTACTTTAAGTCATGGATTTTATATCCCATGTGCTCTCAATCAAGTCCCTAAGTATGCGACTGCTCACAATAGGAGAGGCAATATACTGCTGATCGAGTTATGCAGGACACCTGAAAAAGACTATACTGCTAACTAGGCTAGAACAACACGGACTCGTGGTGATTAAGGTACGTGGGTGTTACCGAAAACTAACTATTTGAGTTGGCGGTTGAAATTGGTGAACACTGCAAAAAGTGAAAGTAATGCAATCACGCTCCAGTTGGTGCTGAAAGCATTGCAGGGGTGCGCGCGCGCGTGCGTGTGCCGGCAAACACGCGAGTGGTGCGCGCGCAGCACCGCCAAAAGTGAAAGCAATGCAATCACGCTCCAGTTGGCGCTGAAAGCTGGCAGCTGTGCACATTCACGCTCGCGTGAACGCAAACGTTAGACCAGCGCTGGTAGCACTTTGAAATCCCGTATACTAAATGTCTCGCCTAAGACAGCGCATGCGTTGGCTCAGGCAAGACCTAAAAAAAGACGGGGGAAGCACGCCAAAAGATGCCAGGTCTAACACCTCCCTTATCTTGTCTACGATGACAGGCTGTACTAAAAATTCTATTTGCTCTGGTGTGAGCTTCGCCAGGGCCATAGCATCAAAATATGTTGCGGTCTCTACTCCCGTCAGAGTTGCAATCCTCACACAGACATGCATAGAAATCCACAAATTTTGCCAGGATAGTTGGCATATTGTTATAGATGTCATCGTCTTGAAATTCAATCCCTACAATATGTGTATGTACCCATGGTTATTTTATTTTAGTGACCAAACCACGGCTTGGTCGACCTTTCTCCCCATACGCCCTCACGACCCATCGTTTGGACAAGTATATCACCTCCTGTGTGGCAGTGTCATTGTAATCAGTGATCTGCACTCTAATTTCTGCCAAGGTGGCAGGGTTTGGGTGGATGTCATATTCACATTCCAGTTTCCCCAGAGTATTCTCTTTGGACTGTAAGTGAGATTGTATGGACCTTAAAACTCGTGACTGCAACCCAATACATGATCCCCCAGATAGTGATTTTGAATGCTTCTCACAATGTATCTGCTTCTTCTACGGAGCCCTTATTTTCCTCAAAATATTGAGTGATTGCTGTGCGTACTCCATCTCCAAATGCTAGATCTAGAAGTTCGTGGCCTGAAGCCTCCACTGATACTGCATGGGCATGTGGGTGGGAATTGCAATCACCAACAGCACAGGGGCATGATCTGAGAGTATTCTTGTCATATGTTGTACTTCTGTTGTCCATGTGCTCACCTCCCTCGTCACCAACCAGTAGTCTTGCCTGGACCACGTTCTATGTAACGAAGATGTGAAAGTGCCTCCCCTGTTCTCCCGGTGCCGTAGCCTCCATATATCAAAAAGCCCATGATCTTCCATACCTTCACGTAATACCTGGGAAGACTGTTTGCCCTGCCAGTCTGCCGTAGCAGATCAGTCCAGTGTAGAGTCTAGATATGTATTGAGGTCCCCACCCCATATGACTGCAGAAGATTTCAGAGCGTGCAGCCGGCACTAGAGCAGAGTATGGAATTCAGGATCATCGATATTGAGGCCATATAAATCTATGATTGTTACTGCTGTGCCACATACACTTCGCTGCACAATTACATAACATCCCTGATAATCAATCTCAGATGTTTGATCGTGAATGGAACTCTCTTCTTGATCAACAGGAGCACCCCCCTCAAATAGGACGAGTAGGATGAAGCCACGCGGACTCCAGCCCGGTTTCCTGTAATGAGTGAGATGTGTTTCTTGTAATAGTACTACTTGCACATGGTGACGATTCAGATAGGTGAGTACCTGTTGGTTTTTTGAGGGCTTGAGTCCCCGCACATTCCATGTAAGGAGGTTAATGCAGCCTGTGATAGGGGGTCATTGTAGCTGGATGCAGTCCTGTAGTGTTTTTCACAGTGTTATCGGCATTACATGGCATAGCATAAAGCATATAGAGACAGTGGTGCCCTGATGCAGTTGCAAACATAACACCCTCCCCTTACCCACTTCAGCATCCCAACTATGCTAATGACATCCCAGCAACTTAAAAGAAAAAAGAACAAACATACAAACAGAATAACATAATGCACAATTACATTCATATAATCAGATTTTAAAGTCATGTGGGGTATACCCTTTGGGGGCTGCTAGAGGCCAAGGTACCATCTAGGTGGAAGGAGGTGGCTGGGTACAAGACTGTAGACTTTTTAGTGGATCTATACCTGAAGCAGGGCCATAGTATAATATCCAGTAATGGTGGTATTGGACCCGGCAAGCTGGACAGTAATCAGTAAATCAGTGGGTCAAGTACATGGGGAGTTAGGAAATAATTTGAGTGGGACTTACTGAACCTAGTCCAATCCTGTGTCGCAGTTTGTTAGTAATTCAATGAGGGCCAACTCCCCTCAATAGTATTGAGAGTCAATTTATCAAGCTTCCCCTGTGTAGGTTTTATGAGGCACAACTTACAGTCATTGACTTTGACTACCTCCATCTTCAGGCGTCTGTGGTTACCGACTCAGATCATGGCGGGCTTTGCCGTGTTGGGGTTACGGACTTAAAGTCCATGGCTGCTTTTGGTGCGGTGAATATTTATTTGCATACCTCAGTGTTCAATGCAAAGAAGGGCCGTATAAAGTATGGCGTATGGTATCTCTTATGATTGCAATCTCTTTTTTACCTGGAAAAATTCCTTCTGAGCTGCCTGCACCGCAGCGAAATGCGGGAAGAAGGCAATGTTATTACCTTGGTATTGTATGGATTGCTTCTCCCTTGATAGGCGGAGTACTGTGTCACAATCACGGTAATTAAACAGTTTGGGGATGATTGGTCACAGAGTGGTTCCAGCGGGTTGCCAAGCTGCCAATGACCTGTGCAATCTTTTCACAATTAATACTGTGGATAGTTGCTCGTTCCCAAAAATCTCTTGCAGCATAGTCTCCACATAGTTCTCCAACCGGTCAGTGTTGGTGGACTCCGGAATACCAATGCATAGGCTTTTAGAATATTGAAATATGACACCCATCTCCCCATTGTATTTTCAGTATCGCACTTTTTATTTTCTATGTGGTGCGTATGTAGAGCTCTCCTGGAGTTGACCCCCATAGGTTCTGGCTGATTACCTTAAAATATTTTCTAATAGATTTTGGATGTTTTGTAACTTGTATACAAATATTATGGCTTTTTAACAAGTCCTTTTTATTATATTACCAATGCATGTTTGGTTTTATGAATATTGTATATTTGTGCAAAATTACCAATAAGTTGAATATTGGTTTCTGGGCTAGGGCGTATGGCTATGCAATTTGATTATATGTAAGGCACAAGCTCTTTATTAAAAAGCTATTGCAGAGGAGTGCCAGTGGGATTGAGTTTGTACCTACGTGGATTATCTTGTGCTTGTCTCTTCCTGTTTTGTGTTACACACATATTGCACATGCACTTTAATGAGGCCATGGGGCCTGGGTTGGTCGCATTATAGACTGTTTTTATGTAATATTAATGTGATGCATGCACACTCTTGTAAGACGAATGGCTTCTTTTTAAATTATTTTATCTTCGAATGAAATGTATTGTATTGTTCATATACTTTTATGGTCATAATGACCGAAATAAAGTTTTCTGAACTGGATTAGAAATAGGCCTCTGATATTTATATATGTCTTGTAGCACACAACTACGCCTAGGGTGATCATACCCTTAGTATTGGAATACACCCCAGGAGTGCAAGAGGGGTACAAAGGGAAAATTAAGGTATTTAAGAATTTATAGTTTAACTCTATCTGGAGTAATATTGCTCATAATATTAGCAACAGTCCAGAATTTCAGAAAATAATGCTGGATGGACCCATGACAAAGGGTTTTAAACTTAAATTGTGAACACATAATTGCGCATAATACTAGCAATAGCCTTGAATGGCTGGATGGCATCATGATACGTTTTAAACACTAATAACATTAATATTATGGAAGGAATAAAGTGAGTCAACAGTCTGCACTGAACTGTGCTCCGAGGTAATGAGAATTCATGTCTGAATTAAATTGGTTTTTAATGGTTTTGTCTCCTAGAGTAAACAACTGTTTTTTATGAAAAGATTGTTTATGAGATTTTTTCCTGAAGAAGACGGGGATTTGAGGGCGAGGACCACCGAAACACTGCGTCAATATAATTTGGACAGGGATAAGATGTAATTCATACAGAGATATCACCGCAATATACAGTATTTGTTTGTATGTTTTTTTATATGTCCATAAATGATGATGTATATAGGATGCATACAATGAGAAGATTGGTAAGAAGGAATTATAATGGAATATTGTAATTGCTGCATAGGTGAGTTTAGATGTTTTAGTTCTTGACTATGAATTCAACTGTTTATTAGACTCTAGATTTTATTGTGCTTTTGTCACGCTTTATATTGTGTTGTATATTGATTGATCTGTATATTGTGAATATAATGACATGCATTTTTAATAAACATATACCTTTTTATATATAAAAGAGACAGTCCTAATTGACAGTTTAGTTTATGAATATTGACTGGGAATTTTGTTCAATGCACTTTGATTGACTTAATGACCAGTGGGGTTGAAGTGTGAGCACAAAGGGAAAATCTGTTTTCTATTGGCTTTTTATTTGCACTACAGGGAACTCTTGGCACCTCTTCTGATTCCCATCCTACCGTTGCGCTGCCTTGTAAATAAGGCACCCTTTCACACTATACTTGAGTATATGGGTGTTGAGGTGAGGCAATGGGTGTTGAGGTGGGCGTTCCACCTCAACACCCATTGATTTTGACACTGCCCCCTATTTATAATGATGGTGTAACTAGAAGGCAGCGACAAAATTAAGACCATGGAAACCTGGTCTTAACCTGGTGAAACAAAAAGTGTTTCATTTCTCCTCGTTTTTGCTGTTTCCATGTATGCTGCATTGTGGTGTCCCTAGCTGCACATAAACAATCATTTAAAAAAAATTATAAGTTACAAAACACCATTTCAAAATTATTTATGTGCAGGAAGGAACACCTTCCTGCACATAAACAATCTTCTCACTGCAGACACCCTTGCACTATGGTGCAAGAGTGTCTGCATTGGCGCTAGGCTGCTAGATTTTGCGTCAGCGCAGGGAGAAACAGAGGACTGCACCATATTGTTGTAGATATGGTGCAGCCCTGCATTTCAGAAGTGGCGGAGTGTGGCGTTAAGCCCCTCTGTGTCCTAAATTAGATTTTTTGACTGATTTCTGAATTCAGGAACTATTGTTTGGTTATACTGTATAGCACCCACGGGAATGGAAATATGGTTGGAAAAACGTGCTCATTTTGATAAAATCGTGATTTGAATGAAATTCACATTTCACAGTCACTATTTTGGTAGTTGCAAGAAAGGCTTAATTTTATGCTGAAAATCCCAATTTTCATTAAAATTGCAACTTTTTATTAAAAATATAAAAGGGGAAAATATGGAGAAATATTTTACCATTAAAAGAAAGGCAGAGCGAAAGGATGTGGCTAGCAGAGACTTGCTGCTCGTGCACACTAACAGCAGCAGGTCGACACATTGTGGTGTGTTGGTCACGGGACCTGGACATAGGACTACACTCGGTCTCTCTTCGTTGTTTACAGGACCGGCCTGGAAGGCAGGACGGCGATGCAGGAGTCATTGGTGTACTCAGAGGTAAGTAAGGGGACTCGCATGGGTCACCTGACATTTCCTTATACTGATACAGCTACAACTTGATCCGCATGTAAAATTAAAACATAAACCCCGCGGCCCTATTTCATGGAAGTGCACTAGGTCACTGACATCATTCATGAAAACAAGCATTGCCAATGTCATTTGTTTGGACTTCAGAACGGTGTATAGAAAAAATGATTTTACCAACCTTCACTAGCAGGCAAGACAGATATAGCAGAAGCAGCAACAGTGCAAGCTTTTCTGACACAAGTGGAGTAGAAAAATGGGAGTATATGTGAGTGGGAATGAATGTGGATGTGTGTAAGTATATGAGAGAACGTGTATGTGAGTGTCTTAGAGTGTGTGTCTCAGACCGTGTGTGAGAGAGGGTGTGTGAGAATGAGTGTATGCGAGTGTGTATAAAAGTGGTTGAGAGCATGTGGGCATATGTGTGTGTGTTATACTTGCAAGTTTGCTGCTGACCGTGACAACTTGAGGTCATTCTTAATTTATGGGGGAGGGAACTCCTGATATATTGGGGGGTGATCTTGTGACAAAATGCAAATCCTAGTAAACCAGAGGTAATTGTTGCCATATGGTGTCCCCCATGATATACGAGGGCCAACATTTCAGCACTGCAATATTGTATATAATTTTCTGTTATCCAGGGACACCCATGACAAAATGGGTCCCTTGGAATAGTGGTGATACTTTTTGACATATAAGGGATACCCATGGCAAAATGCTGGCCCTGGCAATGGAGGTAATTCCAACACAAGGAGAGAAGCCATAGCAATATTTGAATAAATATGATCACCTTCTGAGGAGGACGGAGGGCCAGGCTTCCTTGACACAACATGAAAAGCCTGGGATATTTAATGAGTGCCCTTTTAGAGCCTATGAATTTTTAACAAATGCATGTGAAAATTGTGTTTTAAAATGCACGATTTGACCCAATGTTTTCAAAATCTCACCGCCCTGGTTTTGTTTTTTGTTTGGGTGGGGGGGGTGTAGGGGTGATAGCGTGAACCCTGAACCCGCCTTAAAGAAATCCACCTTGTTTAAGAATTTGGGTTATGTGCTATTCCTCACTACTTTGAAAAGATCACCAGGCACCACTTGGAGCAAAGAGGGCACTGTATGAGCAGACACAACAGTGTGTGGGGAGTGGGGCAATAGAGCATTAATTTGTGAATAAAAAGTTAACGTTGTTAATTTGACACCGTTGCCAAATGTTAAAGAAGATAACATTGCTTACACTTCACAAGTGGATAAGATTTTCTACCTGCATTTCTTCCTAATTTATATTCAAAACGTGGTGAACCTGGCTCCAATGGGGATAACAAATGCTCAAAAATACAAGACAGAGAGACCAAGTGATTCATTCTGTTTTCCAAATCCAACCCCGAAAACGTGACGCAAATATATTAGTTATTTGGCATTTCCGTTAAGGTCAGAACTGTGAGGAAAGAGGGCTTGCCTGGAAGTCAGTCAGTCAGGGTGCTGAGCTCAAATAATCCAGACCTTAGCGCTGTGAGAAGGAGCTAAGGCCAAAGAAAATAAACGCGCCGATAAAACGAATTCAGGTTCTGACGCCACCTTTTTTGTTTTTTTTTCCACAACGATAAACCGAGAGGATTTCCAAGCTGACATACAAACTATTATTTAGACGAGGTGAGAAAGAGAAGCCATTCATACCGCCACACACTGGAAAACCGCCTTTATCGCAAGACTTAAGCAAGAAAGGGAGCAGAGAATGGCGGTGTTGTGCGCTCCCAAGCCGCGGACGCACGTGCGCTCCCAAGCCGAGGACGCACGCCTATTTGGTCGGACAAATGTTCCGAGTCAATTTCTGCACACAAATGCTAACAAGCATTGGTAAATGCACTATGTTATTATTAATAATTTTTGTTGTGAGTTTTAGCTTGATGAACATGTGTAAAACTGATATATGTGAACATGGGTACCTGAATGCCATATGTTACAGTTGTGACTTGCAAAAGGTGTGCATGCTCACTGATAGATGTAATGAAAATAATAATCCTTACTTTTTGTGGGATATTTTAAGAGAATAACCAATTAGCTCAGGGACAATAGAGAGAATGCAGAGAAGAGGAAGGGGGACGGGTGGGAAGTTAGGGTGTGTTAGGAGAAAGGACCGGGCAGAGGGGGAGAGAGGTAGGGCATAGATAAGCAAGCAGAAAAAATAGTAAAGCTGTGTGTGTGTGTGGTACAAAAGAAATAGGGAAAGAAGGCAATATGCTACGAGGAAAGAGAAAGGGATAGATAATGAAAAAATCAACAACGGAAAGCATGAGAGAAGGAGGGACAGAGGAAAGAAACAAGAAGATAAGTAAGGATTCAAGAAAAAAGAAAGGGAGGGTCAGCGAGCAAGTAAAAAAATCAAAGAGAATAGAAATGCTCAGGCAAAACCTAATAATGAGTTCTAGGCCTCAAACAGGCCCTGTGCACTGTTATAAAAAATATTTAAAAAACATGAATGATTTCCAGCAGTCCTGCATTCCACATTTGGTACAATGAAAACAGGCAGCCACCCTTATGCGCTTTGTAAAGACTGCAGTTGCGTAGCACAGCCAGCCTTGCTGCACAACCACATGATTACAAGCAGGTGAGGCATCAGCAGCTATCAATATATAGACAAGCAACAGTGCTGCACTCATGGAGCTGTAGTACATTATTTTCAATAGCAGCTCTGCTCACCTGTGGTACAGCCTGGGTGGACCCGGGGTGCCTAGGCAGCAAGTCTTTGTGATACAGCTTGGGCAGGTATATAGAGCAATGAAGCAATAACAGATACACAACACCACAGTACAAATTATTGCCAGGTATTGGGACTGACGTAATTCCACAAAATGTCCAGAAATTTACATTACACTTGTTACACAAAATTTATATTTTGCCGTGACGGTACAGGGTGCGGAATTTTTAAAGTGACATGGATGCGAGATGGAGAAGTGCAGTGAAGAGAGAAATGTCAGCATTTGTAAAATTATTGGTGAACAAATGATGACTGGATAGCTCCCACATTCATCCTCACGCAGTGCGAGGCACTCTACCTTGGCTTATGTTCTTTGTGGAATATGAATATTTCTATTAAAGCCGTTTGCTCAGAAACAGTCCTGACAATCTGAAAATCAGGCAGACTAGTCCAGTAATGGTCATGGTCCATAAAATATGTCATGCTGGTAGAAAGGCAAAATGTCACAAAATGAAAATTCATAAGGATAGTCGCTACACATGTCAAACAACACAAAAAACAAAAGTGGCATAGTGTGCAAAAGGGTGAGGGCATAAAAACACACTAAGGGTGAAAAGGCAACGTGCCATAAAATTAACGTTTATAAGATTAATCGCTAAACAGATAAATCAATGTAAAAAGTAAAAGGGACATAGTATGCAAATGGCGAGAACAGAAAATACATTTGACAAACCATACCTTTGACCAAGTCCATCTACATGACATGCAACGAAGTTGTGTAGTTAAGATATTTACAATAAATCAGAGTGTATTGCATAAATAGAATAGTGCATGTAAAGCAGCACCCAGTGGCAATACATAGTTGACCACTTATCGATAAATACGCGTGCTAAAATGGTAAAATGCTAAGTCCACAGAATACAGACTGCATGGAGAAACTGACCTTACCCTTAGTAGAAGAATCAGCGTTCAGAAGGAATCTCCAACCTCAAAACACTGGAAGTGTGCTGAATATGGGACAGGCGTTGTATACGGAAATAAAAATAGGAGAATCATTCTTAAAGACATTATAGGTGTCTCACAAACATCGCCATAGTAAAGTATGTAAAAAAAGATTATATTTATCGTTGCAATGGGAATATGTCACAACTCAACAAAGTTGCAGTATAAGGAATATTGGCTGCGAAAGCAAAGCACACTCGCCCTAAGTGATCGTCCCTACACAAAAATAAATATCCAAACTAGTGGGAATGTAATAATAAGCCTTGGTGTTGCATCTGTTCAAATTGATGAAGCTGCCTTTTGAGGGGAACAAAAATCAAACTCGATAGCGGCAATTTGGTTAGTCGTTGATGAGTGAGCCCTCAAGTGTGAATCTCACTTTCCTCAACTAGCAGGGACGGGAAAAACGATTTTCGTACGGGCTTCAAGACTCACCCTAATGGCAGTGGGAGAGGAAGTAGGCTTTGGCCATTCTCCCTGTCGAATTGGTCTATGGAAATTCTGGGGTACTCCAGCATGCGACCCTGGAAGGTGCTCATAATGACCCAAGCAACAGATCACCACTTCGCCGTTAACTTGCATCTCACTGTCTGGAAGTAATGCACTGACAATAAAGAGGCGGAAGAAAGATACAACATGACCCAGCTCATTGGGGCTTCTTAGTTTGCATCCAGGGCAAAGCCCCAGGTAGACTTTATATCCACCAGACACATGCCACCTCACACAGTCAACTGTATGTTCCTGCCCGATCACAAGGCTGGGGGTACTGACTGCTCTGTATTTCTTGCTAAGGTGAGCAACCCAAAGTTGTCCGTAGGACTCACTCTCTTTCAAAGCCCATGCAATACCTACTTCCTTGTTTGCTTTTAGGAGACGTCTTGCCTGCCACATGCTTCAAAGCATCTGCTCTTCATTTCACTGCACACAAGTGGGTTCTCGGCTTGGTCTTTGGTACAGTGTGGATGTGTGCAGCCAGGAGCTGATGGGAATTGTAGTCTGAAGCGGGCCAAGATAATTTAACATCTCGTTTTATAGACTAAAAGGAAAAAACTCAGTTTATGTAGTACTGGGCGTGTTAAAAGTGGGTGATATGGCTCTGCTGCACTAGAGACATTGGCCAAAGTGAATAAGAACGAGGGAGAGCAAAATTCTGCAAAACATAAAAAAAAAGCTCCCCGGCAGCAGATATAAACAGTACTCGGGCCTTGGGACACTGATAAGAGCAAACACACAAGGAACAATAGGAAATGGTATACTACAGCCAAAAGAAATGGAGGAAAAGTAATTGGCAAGCACAGGAACCAATGAGAAGCTAGGGGGCTGGATATAAGCCATTTTAAGACTTATATTGAATACAGCAGATTTAGAATAGAAACCTAAAAACGTAATTACATTTCACACTGTTATTTGTGAATACCTGCTTTAGTGCAAGTCTGAGCCGTTGATTGCATATGGGGCCTACCAGTATTCCTTCTTGGAGATCAGCAATTTTTCCCTCATCAGATCTTCACCGCGAGCAAGAGAGAGAAAAGCACACAAATGGGAAAGAAATGGAAGAGAAAAACAGGCACAAAGGGAGCAGGGGCAAGAGTGAGATAAAGCGGCAGTGGTGACTGGTAGTTTATCAAAGAGGCCTTAAGTGAATTGAACACTGTGCTGCCTAGGTATTGGGATGCCGATTTACTCATTACTCATTTACTCATTCTTTCACAAATTAAGCACTGAGTCCTGCTCAGATATCAAGAATGAGAAACAAAACACTGCATTAAAATCTGTGTTTGTCCTTTCAGCACGTGGTACCTTGCAGTGAATTGTTCCTCATATCCAAAATAGATGTGCAGTAGTCCAAAATTCTATACATAAAGAGTAGTACAGTCCCTATTTATATAAAAAACACAATACAATATTTGTTTATTTTAGTTTCTATTTTATTTTGAGAGTTTTATAACAAGCAAACATGACCCAACGATATCAATGTGCTGTACAAAGAAAAGTTAGTTGCTGTTACATACATCAGCAAAAAGCTTAATATCTTATTGATGAGAAAAATAACTTTGGCTGCCATACATTATGGGAAATACGTTGTATCAACAGTACTATATTCATTGTCCTCATACAATGATTATGGTTCTACTGCAATGACGTTGCTGACTTGTGGTGAGGAGCACCAGGTGTTTCTGTGTGGTTACACTGTTGACTCACTCTGAGTCCGCCAGGTATGAATCTGTTAAGTAAAATCCTTTGGACCTCCCTTTTAAAAACCATGGTCAATGGGTTCAGCAGAATCTCTGGTGAGAGAGGGTTCCATATTTTGGGGGCCGAGCCAGAAAAAGTACGCGCCTTGGTCAGTAATTTCATAAATCTCACTGTTCTAGTAGAAGGGAGCTTGCACTTCAAAGTAAGCGACTACCTCCTTATAAGGTTTGTGTGTCAGGCAAGCTATCTTGAGGATGATCCTAGCTTTGAGAGGGAGCCACTGGATGGACTTTAGTGATGGCATAATATAGTCAAACTGTTCTCCACCCCGTTAAAAGTCTTGATGCAGCACTAAGGGTTGCCTTTAGCGGTGCAAGTTGAGATTTGGGAATTCCCAATAAGGTCTAATTTCCATGGTCAGGCCTATATAAAACTAAGGCTTGTACTGCTATTTTGAGGTTGGTAGTCGGGATGAATGGTTTCAACTTCTTTAGATGTCTGAGATGGGAGAGTGCACCCCGTGTGGCTGTGCTAATGTGAGCTAGCATGTTGAGATTTCTGCTCAGTGATATGGGGTGTTGGTTGTATAGGAAGTGGTGGCGCCTGAGTACTTCTGCATGTAATATGTTGGTTTGATAGGTTGTGCGGTGCAAGAGGTAGGGGAAAAAACCCTGCAACCCCTAAATTGTGAAAGATCAAAAAATCCTACACGTTACTGTAACCAAAGATCCTATGCACACGCTGTAAGTGTTCTGTGACAGTTCATCATGTAATTGGAGCACAGATGTTGGTAAAGTCTCATAAAGTCTTTTCTTTGTCTTTTATTCAAACAACCAAAACGTCCAGCCAACACAATTCAAAATAACTCCAACGGTTGTGAATAAAACCAAAGTATATAGATGATCAGTGGTTACTCGGTCATCCGGCACAGAACGCACACCCCGTGGTGATTTTGGATCTTAGCGTACTCGCTTCGGATCGCGCAATGCTTTTGCTGAATTAATACGTCCTATTCGCATATCTGCACTGAGTAACCACCGATCATCTATATACTTAGGTTTTATTCACGATCATTGGAGTTATTTTGAATTGAATACCAAGGATTCCTACACAATTGACCAGCCGGGTTAGAATTACAACCTGCGGAGTGATCACTTGACATAAACACGAAGACTTGAACAGCCCTGTAGAAGTCGGGGGGGGGGGCGAGGGGGGATTTCCCCAAACGACGAAACACGTGTTGGCTGGATGTTTTGGTTGTTTGAATAAAAAACTAAGAAAATACTTTGAGACTTTACCAACATCTGTGCTCCAATTACATGATGAACTGTCAAAGAGCACTTACAGCTTGTTCATAGGATATTTGGTTACATGTTGAGATTTCTGTTGAGTGTTATGCCAAGGGATTTTGTGGATTCAACAACTATAGTATTGCAGCCCAGTGCTTCCAGGTTAATGAGCCAATCTTGTTAGGGAGGAAAGCTTTGAGGGGGGAGAGATGAGGAGGAATTTGGGGGCTTATTTACAAAGAATTGGCATGGGCAGCGCCACAAGTCATTTTGCTGCACTTCCGTACAACAATTTGAAAGGTCAGGAAAGCACCGTATTCACAAGATACGTGCATTCCTGGCCTTTCAGTCGGCACACAATTTGCAGCTGAGCCCCAACCCATGGTGCAAGGGTGGTCTATGATGTTAGCATGATCATTTTTGTGAAGGAAGGGGCACTTCCCTGCACAAAAACAATCACAAGAGGTGTTTTTCTCATTCTATGTGTGCTGCAGGATACAGCACACATGGAAAGAGAAATCATTAGGAGAATTGTAAACATATATCCTCATTACGCCTGCTCTAGGGAAGTGCAAGGTTTTGGTGCTGCCCCAGGTTTATCTGATATGGTAAAAATGGGGCAGTGTGAAATTCCTTGGATGTTGAGTGGGATCACCCACAGCAACACCCATGGAAAGTCTCTTTCACACAGTGTACTCCATATCTACCAGGCCATAAAATGTCACGCAAAGTGGCTTTTCATGGCCTCGTAGAAATGGGTATGCAGACTGCGCCTTTGGAACATCACAAAAGTGATACTTTGGTGGCTGAAAAGTATTGGAAGGGGCTTGTAAATAAGCCCTTTGGCCTTTAGAGAATTTAGTTTGAGGTGATTTAGCACTAGCCATGTCTGGGTTAGCTATAGTGTATCGAGGATATCTTTAGGTAAATCTGTGTATCGTAAGTGTACATGTGGTTGGAGATGTGAGCTTGATTCAGGATCTCAGTTAGCGGTTCCATATAAAGTTTGAAGAGTGCTGAGGAAATAGCAGAGCCTTGGCGGACTCCCAGTCGGACCCAATACAGGTTGTAGGGCAAACTTCCCAATTTGATTTATTTTATAAATTATGACAGGTTTTGCAGATAGTAGGTCAACTATTTTGGGACATTTCCAGACCGCCCCATTCTTTGTTCAGACAGTTCAAGGAGGTTGCGGTGGTTGACTATTAAATGCAGAGGAAAGGTCGAGAAGGATGAGCAGACAAGGTTTGTTTTGGTCCATGATTTTGCGTGCATCATTTATAATATAGGTGATGGATTTAGACCAGGAAACACCATAGAAACAGCCAACTGGAACCTGTTGAGTAAGTTGAAGTTACTAATGTGCTGGTACACGT
This sequence comes from Triturus cristatus, assembly GCF_964204655.1. Classification (NCBI taxonomy): domain Eukaryota; kingdom Metazoa; phylum Chordata; class Amphibia; order Caudata; family Salamandridae; genus Triturus; species Triturus cristatus. Next base: position 428,114,514 of record NC_140595.1, read on the forward strand.
TTCACATGCAACTTCTCTAGAAAATGGATGTTTGTGGCTGGTCGAATGTCACAGAGACGTTTTAATGCATGGGCAAAGTGGGCTCTGGCCCAGGGCCCCAGCCTTTCAGGGGGCCCCCTGACAGAGTCAGCTCCATTCTCCAGAGTTTTGCCCTAATGACCTTGAATATTCTTAAACAGATTGTTTTAAATACTGTTTTCCTTTAATTAATTGTTTTTATGTACCTTATTTGTGAGTCTAGTATAGCCATTTTGCAGAGAAATGTTATGTTTATGTTTCATGCAATATACATAAAAAAGTTTCTTTTAGATCAAAACAAGGCCTTACATATAAGAAATGGGAGGGCGTTACAGAGATTATTTGCAGTAATATTGCTGAGCTGCTGCTGTGTTACAATATTGAAAACACACATAACTATCCCTGAATATTGGATGTAAACACATTTAGGGCCTTATTTATGAGAAGTGATGCATCGCTGTGTGAAAACAGGGATGCGTCAATTCTCAGTGCGCCCTCCTTGCTACATGATGGATGCGTCATATTTACTGTATGACGCATCATGTCGCAAGGAGTTACAGATACGTCAGTATTTCTGACGTATCTGTAGGCGCAAAAGTGATGCATTGCTGGGGTGTGTCTGAAAATAGACCCAACTCCAGCAATGTGTCCGAAAGGGCCTGAATCAGTCTTATACCTGCTGTGAGGCAGGTGTAAGATATTGAGGCAATGGCATCCTAGAAGTGGCGCACTGAGTTCCCATCGATTTCAATGCGCCACTTCTACAAGGCTTTTTGCGGGGCAACACCCACCCTGCATACATTATACCTGGTGCAGGTATAATGTGGTGCAGGAGTTTCAAAGTGATACATCTGCCTAGATGCGTCACTTTGCAAATATGGAGCAACATGGCACATTTTTTACGCTGCCGGTGCATCACAAAAAGTGATGCACTTGCGGCATAAAAGTGAAGCAAGGCCTCATAAATAAGGCCCTTAGAATTTGAACGAGTGTTCCTTTGCACTGTCAGGGACCTAATGAAATGAAATAGTGTATTTAATAAAGTGCGCAACTACTCAGACTAGAGTGTCCTGGCGCATGACAGCGGGAGGAAAACGTGCGTAAAAGACCCATCAGTTAGTAAAATCCAGGTTTTTAAGTTTTTCCTGAAAGAGAGTAGGTCTGTGGTTAGTCTCAGTGACTCAGGGAGGCTATTCCACAATTTTGTGCCTAGAAAGCTGAGGGATCTGCCTCCAGTGCGGCCACAGCATTTTTTAGTCACGAGGGCTAGGTTGGCATTTGAAGATCTTAGGGGTCTAGCTGTTGTATAGCGATTAACGCGCTTATTTAGGTAGCCAGCTCATAAGCCGTGGAAAGCTTTAAAGAAGATGGTCCTCGCTTTGAAGTCGATCCGTTCTTTTATGTGGAGCCAGTGTAGAGACTTGAGAATAGGGGCCATACTAGATCTGGGTTTAGGTCTCGGGATGGCTCTGGCCGCTGCGTTTTGTACCACTTGTAGGTGCTGGATAAGGGATTTGGGAAGACCAAGGTACAAGCTGTTGACATAGTCAAGCTTTGATGTCACCAGAGCCTGCATCACGATCTTCCTGCTCTCAAGCGGTAACAGTGGCAGGAATATTTTTAGCACTTTTTAGTATGCCAAAGCAAGCGCCAGTTAGATTTGGATTTGAAAGCGCATGGAGATTGTCTTTTCTATGACAATTCCTAAGTTTTTGACTTTTTCCTTTTCCGCGGGTGGGGTGGCAGATCTTTTGGCCACCAAGAGCTCCAGTCAGGCGTTTCTGGATTACCAAAGAAAACAACTTCACTTTTGTCAGGATTGCACTTCAGCTGACTGATCTTAAGCCAGTTAAAAACCTTTGTGAGGCAAGACCTAATCAATGCCCCGTCAAAGTTTTCACACGTAAAAATCAGCTGAGTGTCATCAGCATAGGAAACAATTTTGGCGCCCTCTTCCTCTACCAGAAATGCAAGGGGGGATAGATATATATTAAAAAGGGTAGGACTGAGGGACATCATGGCTGGAACCGGGGATGAGAAAGGGGGAGCCAGATGTCCTGAGATCCATTTGCCAAGAAGGATGACATCCATGTTAAGGCTCCTGGATGTTAGCAAGTCTCTCCAGGAGCCTCTCAAATGGGACCGTATTGAAGGCCGCCGACAGATCGAACAGTATCTGAACAGCCTTGCCTCCCTGGTCCAGCTTACCCGTGAGATGTTCAGCCAATTCCAGCAGAGCGGACTCCGTACTGTAGTTAGCCCTAAAACCAGAATGGGGAACATGAAGGAGCTTCCCATCTTCAATGTGTTTTTGGAGGGCCTTGTTTACATGCTTCTCTAATACTTTGGAGAGGGCCAGAAGAAGGGAGATTGGCCTGTAGTTGGCAGGGTCCGTCGGTTTGGCGTTAGCCTTTTTTATCAGTGGAAGAATCTTAGCATTCTTCCATAATTTCGGCATGTTGCCTGAGGATACGGAAGCATTAAAGAGCTGGTTTACAGTGAGGTTTATGGTGAAAGCTAATAGGTTCAGGATATTCGCTGGACATGGGTCGGTAGGAGAACCAGACTTAATGCTTTGGAGAAGGGTCAGTGACTCTTCAAGCTGAAACTCAAGGAAAGCTAGTAAAGATGGAGGATCCAAGAGGTGAAATATTGCTATTAGAACTAAGGTAGAAGGTCAGTTCTTCCTCTGAGATGTGAGTGAAGGCTTGTTCGATCACAGGGATCTTTTTGTGGAAGAATTGAGCTATTTGCTTAGACCATTCTTGCGTGCATGGCCCTTCCTTTGTGCCAGCTTTCGGGGCGTTAAAGGATTTAACTATGCTAAAGATTACCTTACTCTTATTTTGGGCATTTTCTATCTTGGTTTTAAAGAAGTTTTTCTTGGGTGCCTTCACGAGATTGTAATGAGCTTTTAAGTTGTCTTTATACACCTTCCTGTCCAAGGTAGATAGGATTTATGCCATTTACGTTCCATTTTTCTACAATTTCTTTTGCTAGATCTGAGGGAATCGTTAAAGCATGGAGCTGGTGGGGGCGAAATCTTTAAGGAGCAGGAAAAAACTGGTACAGGTGCATCAATGTTAGTTCGGAGCCATGAATCTATTGAGAGGGCGTCCGAGTCGGGGCAGACAGACCGCTCCAGTGAGGAACAACCGAGGGCGTCTGCTAACATCGGGATGGATATTTTATGGAATGTCCTGTAATTAGGGACCCTCTTCCCTGCGTTAGCCCGAGGGGCTGTGGCAGAGTTGGGAATGACAAATTTTAATAGGAGGTGGTCAGACCAGATAATGGGAAGAGGTAGGCTTACTGATATGTCAAAGTTGTGAAAGATTTGGCTAGGGTATGGCCCTTCTCATGGGTGGCCGAAGAAATTGATGGAAACGTGTTGCAGGCCTGCAGCGTCTCCAACAAGGAAATTGTTTGAGGGTCTTTTCCATTGTCCATACGTATATTGAAATCTCCCAGAATAAGGCAGTTGTATTTTAAGGCCAGGGAGGTGGTGGCTGTATTAAGCGTAGTAATACAATTTCCAATTGCACTGGGAGGTCTGTAAATTAGAAAACCAGCTATGCTATGATGGGGAAGAAGGTACAGTGGAAGTCTAAGGACTCTGCGCCCTCGATGTTTTCCATTGGGATGCGAGAGCAGTCTAGTATTTGATTATAAATTATGGCGACACCGCCCCCTTCCCACTCAGTCGGTCCCTCCTAAGGATTTTATAACCCGTAGGGATGACCGAGGTGATAGTAGGGTTGGAGACTTCAGACAGCCAGGTCTCAGTGAGAAATAAAAGATCAGGCTGTTCGTCTAAAAGTAGACCATAAATGTGTGGTTCATGCTTTTGCATAGAGCGACAATTTAAAAGGGTGGCCTTTAAGTCCTTTGTTTTCTTATTGTTTTTACACTTATTGTTGCATGGGAGTATCTTGGGTGTGGGTTTCCTGGGCTGTAGGAGAGACCAGTTGCACTTATTACATCGAAAGTCTACCTCCAAGCTCGGATCAGCCGCTGTACACTGACATAATGGTAGCCGCCTAAGACTAAGCAGTGTTTCCCTATTGTAATATAGTGGAAGAAACTCACCGGAGGGGAACTGGGCAGCATGGCCGGCGTCGGACGCCACCAGGCGCAGACGGGCTTGCCTTTGGTGCGCCTTTGACGTGCCAGCGGCGCGCCCACTGTGCGCATCCTTTTGCATCAGGAATATATCGACTAATGCCTATGATGCAAACTGGATCGCTAATGCAGCTGAGGAAGTGCAAACTACGTGGGTGGAAGTGAGGAGCCTTATAGTAGCCACAGCCCTCCGCACAATCGGTGTATCAGCCGCGGCGGACCAGGGCTGGAGGAAAAGCGAGATGCGAATCGAAGCAGCTGAGGAGGTGTAGGCAAGCAGAATCAAGTAAAGTGCAAGTGCTCGTAGGTAGGAGAAAAGCACAGAGTAATTCAGCCACACATATACATTTTAAAAAGTATTAAAAAAACCTACGAGTAGGGCAGGAAACACTAAATCCTACCGCTGTCAGCTGCGCGCGTCCATTTAGATCGCGAATATATAGGCTAGGAAGCGGAAACTGTGTGGGAAACAGGGGCTCAAATTGGATCATAAATTCAAAGCTGTTCTGAACAGGGGCCCCAAAAATATGTTTGGCCCAGGGCCCCCAAAATTCTTAAGATGTCCCTGGAATGTCATTCAGATCAGTCGGGTCAGCGCCTTGTGTTTTTCAATAGGGGTGTCACTTGGCCTATTTTCTGGCAGTCTGGGATGTTTCCTTGGCTTAGCGATGTGTTTACAATCCTTGTCCAAAGTAGGGCAAAAAGAAGGTTGAGATCTTTTGTTCGTGTCGATGACATGGAGTCGCTGAAATGTGAGGCCGGTTTAATCAACGCTATAATCTATAGCACCCAATTCTCACTATAGGTTATGAACTCACACCAGGTGGCTTCATTTTTGGACTTCTTGGGGCGAGGCTTCATTTGGGCCCTGTTGAAAATTGTGAGAACTCGATGGGGGAGGAATAAGTCTGAACTTCTTTCTGTAATCGTCATTGAGTTAACAGCAATTGACTTTCCAATTTTCCAATAATTATTTTCCCTTTCGAGGAATGTTGAGAATTCTTCACAGTCCTCAACCGAGGAGTTGCTAATGGTTGCAGAGGTCTCTACACTGGACTGTTTTACTATTTCAGAGAGTTTGCTTGGACTTTTTTTTGTGTTATCTACATTGGCAAGACTTATGGGTTTATAATAGTGGCCCAAGTTGTACTGATTCATAGGTATTATGTGAGTATGTAGTGGGTGCTCAAGACTTGAGACAGTCCCTGCGCTACCTGCTCTGAGAACTATTACTCAAACAAAAACAGAATCTGTTCTCCTGAATCTCGCCCTGATCAGACTCTGTTTTCCTTCATCCCGCCCTGATCATCAGAGTGAAAGGGGAGGAGCATCCCAAACATTTAAAATGCACCGCTCCTATTTTTGCGTTCTCCTGCGATAGTAAGTTATGGGAAAATGAAACTATATTTATTTTAATTCTATTTACCTGTGGTGTGGGTGATGGTGCCATGTGTGTGGGCTGGACCTCTGATGGCATACAATGATATTGCCACAAACACAATCAATGTTGTTTCATTCAACAATTCTGCATGCAATCTTAAAAAGCCTCAACAATATTGCTCAATACCCTGTGCAAATAGCTGACATTTAACTTAAAACTTCCACTTGTCGACTCTGTTATTTTTGTTCGAATGACTCTCACTTTCCTTTCCACATTCTGCATTCCTCCTCTCTCTGACCACAGACCACTCTAAATCACATGCATGTTTGCTTTAATCCCTATTATTGTATCTCTGCAAATTACTCAAACCTCATTTCAAAGATCACAACTTCTCCTTTAAAAGTCACACCCCTGTGACCTAACAAATCTAATCACCGGTAGCTCATCTCTTAATACTCCAACCACAGCATGAATTCACATAACCCCTCTCCCACTAAAGATAATACCTATCTCCTATTAATTTCATCGAACATAGAAATTGCAGCAAATGCATGATATAGTTACCTTAAGAGCACAGGACTTGTCCTGATAACCATCTATAACCATACTACTAGCCCTGGGCTCCAAAGCTGTGTGCTGCCTGGCATAGAGTGCCACAACACCTAATCAGCACCTTGAGAACATCACGGGTGACTTGCAGCGCTCTATAAATGTTTGATTGATTGATTGATCAAAGGAGACAAGTGCTACATAAATACAAATACAATACAATATATAGCCCACACTAATACTAATACCATAGCACTCAGCAGTTGGGCAGTCGATTGTAGTTCATACTGGCTGCATAATAATTCCATCTTACTGCTTGACACTCTAACAAACACATAAGACAAAACTGCTAAGGGTCATGTCTATCACCCAGTACTGTACTAGTCGAGTGAAAATAAACTCCCCATCACTAGCTGAACAAACCTGAAATAACTGAAGAGGTCTGCCACATGCCGCTGGCCATATGATAGTATTTTAGTTTAGTCTACCATTGCAGGTCCCATCAAGTTACATACTATCGGGCATTTTAATCAAATTTTCACGCGACACAATGTAGCAAGCCTCCTTGCTGCGCTGGGCTGCGTGAAAGGGAGAGGACAGGAATGCGCCTTATTTAACATTATACAGCACATTCCTGCTCTCTGTCTGCGCTGGCTCACAATATGCTGCCTAGTGCCAGTGCAGGCGATTTGTGCTGCTTTGCACTACTCCACATTTACCATGCCATGCAGGGTCACGCAAGGTGGCCTTGCGTGACTTGGTTAAAATCATTCAAGGTTTTGTGTTGCCCTGGTGCCCCCTTGCATGGCACAAAGGTGATGCAAACCCATGGCATATATTGGCCTACAACCCCTTCTTAACATCTCACAATGACAATCAGATATGGGTTGATATTAACAAAGTCAAGTCCAGTCCAGCAGATCCCTCCACCATTTCTCCCTTTAACCTAGGCCTGCTTAGGACCATAAACTTTAGACAAAATATCAATCCAGTGCAGTAACCATCTCAGTGGACTATGAACATAAGAAACACCATAAAGGGACCTACAGAGCTGTTCAGCTCCACCAGCTCACTGAAACCATAAACTGCGTGCCTGTGTCTCACACTTCTTCATCCATCACACTGCTAAGCGCTGTATCCAATAATACAAAAACCGGACCTCAATGGTCATCATGCACAACATGGGAGTGTGTTGTCTTTGTTTTGAATCTCTCTGAGAAGTGTTTCCATCACAACACAAACACAGTGTAGCATGCTACCCATGTAGGCAAGTGCTTCAACGCCCCACAGAGGAGTAGTAAATGTTATATAAATGTTGCAATACAATACAGTACACTAGTTATTGTTACACAAGGATTTCTGTGTCTCTGATGGCATCACAAGCTGACCAGCACTCTACTGCATTTTCTGTGAGCTCTAGGATATCTTCATGCAGCATACAAATGTTGTGCTTAAACAGATTTATTCAGCAGGTATTCCCGTGGATAAATTGCTTAGAACAGCAGTTCTGTGGTTTCCTTATCAGTGTTATTTTAAGTTTGCAGTGGTCTTTCTGTGGAACAACTTAAAAGTTTAACACCCATTTCCTGCTAATTCAATCCCACATGGTGCCAACTATTTTGATTTATACGTTAAACGTTCAAAAATCGTATCATACAAAAATAGTCGCAATATGTCTTGCCCAGTACCACAAAAATCCTTCAGATGACACTGGTATGAGACCAGGGCCAGACTGGCCGCAGCGGGCACCGGGCAATTTCCCGGTGGGCTGCCAGGGTGGGGGTTGGTTTTGGGCCCCTGGGGGGCATTTTTGTGACAGGGCCGCTTTTGCAGCATAGCTGCAATATCATCCTCTGTAACAAAATCGTCTAAAACCTGCCCTGGCAAACAGCTCGGCAGCACCCCTAACCCCCTGGGTAGCCGGTCGAGCACTTTGCCTGGGCCGGTTTTGGTTCCCAGTCCGGCCCTGGCTGAGACAAGTTTAGATTGTGAAATAGAGAGAACAGGCAGAGGTCCAAGAGCAAGACAGTTCCCTATCCAGAATCCCCTTGGAAGTTGGGAGCTTTGAGCAATTACCCACTTTGCCCCGCCTTAAAACATCTCTGTTACTCATATCTGCAGCACCTGTGTGTGACAGACAGCATCTCATTTTCCACAGCGTTTAGGTCATATTGTTGATAGGTCTGTCTGATTGTGCCTCCTAAGCTTCTGTATGCGGCCCTCTTTTGGTTTCTAATTTACAACCTTAGACACTGTACATGCTCATCGGTTACCCCATACCGGGTGTTCACCACTCTGGTTAAATATTCTGCTAGAGTATAACTACTGATCAGTTTTGATATTATCAGAACTCTGAAAAATATCTGATTTCAAAAGGCAGATGTTCTCCCCAGCTGCCAGTGGCTGAGGCCTTGAGGAGGGGTTGCCAAGGAAAGAGCTCTGTGAAGGTGGGTCCCACCTCCAACGTAGAGGTTGCATGGTCTTGCATTATGCTGCTGGAACCATCCCTGTAATAAACAGGATAACATATATTCAGAAGATATCAGTGCCCAATAAGAACAAAGGTGGTCCAAAGTTCTTTAAACAATTCAGAGTATAAGAAAGGCTATGTGGAAGTTACAATTATAGGGACTGGGGTTTTTCACTTGTTTTGTTCAGCCAAATGCTTTTCATGCTGTGCATTGTCAAGAGACTTGGTGCTGCAGAACGCCCTCTAACTGACATTCTGTTGTAGTTGCTCTAGTCGCAGGGCCTTATATCGCATTGGACCAGAACAGACAGACACCAGACCCAGCTGAAGCCGGCTGTAGGAACGTGGACTATTATGTGGTATGGGGGTTAGTCCTCACCATGTAATACCATCACTATACCCCAAAGATGGTCCTTTGATTCACACTATTAAATCCTTAGCTCAGTCTTAGTAGAGTGGTAAAGAGCTGTCAGGCTTTACTAGAGGAACATGAGCATTTCTGAGTAACAACATGTACGATAAGTAATTGACACGACTCAAGAGAAATCCGACAACAATTTATAAAAAGAAAGTGTATTATTTTCTGAGAAAAAATTGAATTGCATACATACAACCAGAGTTACAGATTTTAGAAGTAATAGAAAATTAATGCAAAATAACAGTTAAAATGTAACATTAAGGTCAATGGGAAAAACCACTAGTGACAATCAATCACTTGCAGGTCGAGTTGCGTTGTACCCTTGCACGGTAAAAGTGATGTGGGTCCCAGGACCAAGCCACTACATCCAGTCAAATTTTACCAGGCCAGTGGAGCCTGGGTGCAGAGTTGTCCTGGTTGTCCCTCGTGCTAAACAGGAGCCACAGGAGAGCTGCTCTAACCGCTGTACACAGTGCTGCTGAAAACAAGATACAAAAACAAAAAAAGGGGTCATTGCTGATGTCCGTCGTAGGTATTGTGGAATGCCATATTGATGCAGAGTCACGTTAAGGAGTTGGTTACCAGACTGGCGACCTACAAGCCATGGCAGCGGTAAGCTCAGCTGGGAGCTTCTTCGAAGTTCTGAGGTCCAGGGAAAGACGGTAGCAGCTTGAAACTTCGTGGATGGCCGGTCTGCAGTTCCCACAATGCACTAGTCCATCTGGATTCAGCCGATCCCTCGGAGGGCCTTATGGCCAGTGATTGTCTGTTCCTGAGCATTGTTTAACCTGTAGTTTGCAGGGGAATAGTCCCACTAGTCGCAGGGAGTCTGCATTTGCTTTGAACTCTTTTAGGGGTCCCTCAGTCTGGGGCAGTCAGCCTTTAGCTTAGGACGAGCCTTGTTCATAGAATTCCAAGAAGTGTTGCCACAGTTTCAGAGTATCCTTCTAATTCTTTGTACAAGCTCCTGTTGTTGATGACACGGGTCCCTTCTTTGTCCTCTTTGATTCAAGTTGGATCAGAACTGAGGTTCTGCTGTCGGGGATGTACCTCAAATCCTAGATTTAGGGGGGTTAGGGTTGTGGGAGCTAGTAGCCAATACACAGCTATTCCCTGCAGCTAGTCCGTCCCTGAGGTGACAACATCCGTGGGTATGGGCCACCATTCTACCCAGAACCCTCTATTCTGCTACTTCTAAAGATAGCAGAAATCAAATTTTAGTGTGCAGACCAGACAGCTCACTTTGGAGGTGTGGCTAGCCTTCAGGGGTGTATACCTTGTTGAATAATTAATTTCCTGCCTGCTCTGGTGCAAATGAGACTGAAGCAGGGGGAGTTGTTTCCTCCACTGGGAGTCAGCCCTGATGCATATAAGAGGTGGTGCAACATTTGAAACTTACAGCCTTGATGTGACACTTCACTATCCTGCTTTGTAGGAAGGAAGTGTGACCTCTTTCCTGCCTAAGCCTTTGTTCCTGACTCCTGGGTGTGTTTAGGCAGGGGGTCAGAATCCTGTCTTGGTGGCAGCAAATGCGGGAAGCACAGGCAACCTGGGGCAACCAGGTGGGCAACCTCTAAGGTAGCCACCTGGGTGCATGCCAAATCACCCAGGATGCAAGATTCGTATCAGGGGGGAGAAGACACATTGTTTGATTACAAACATGACATATGTAGGCGGTACTATAATGGAGCTGCCAACCTCAGGTTTGCCTGGGTGGCTGGCAGCCCATGTTATCCTATGGATCGTCTATCACTTATAGTGCCCTTTAATGGAAGTAAGCAAAAGAACAATGGATTTAACCCAGATCCCTTGACTGGGGGTGAATGCTTGCATTGTTCAGCATTCCGTCCATCATTTGCTCCTATTGCTTTTGTTGCCCTAAGTGGGAAGGGTATGCCCATATGTGGGTCCCATGCTCACTGCGCCACTGGATTCAAGCTAGCCTGCTTGATGATGGGTGATGCCCCGAAACCGGTCCCAGGATGCTTATTTCCGGTCCAGGGAGGACCTGTCTTGGCAGTCACGGGCTGGGCTGTTCCCATGAGGAACAGGGTCAAGATTGATTAGCATATGGCTGGGTCCAAACTGGGGTGGTGAGGTGAGCAAAATAACGAGTGATGAAACCGTGATTTTTGTGACTGGGGTAAATCTTTGCATTGTTCAGTATTCCGACCATCAATTGTTGCTTTTGCTTTTGTTACCCTAGTTGGGAAGGGTATGCCCAGACGTGGGTCCCATGGTCACTGCACCACTGGATTCAAGCTAGCCTGGCTGATGAGGAGTGATGCACCGAAACAGGTTCCAGGATGCTTGTTTCCGGTCCAGGGAGGACCTGGCTTGGCAGTTTGGGCTGGATTGTTCCCATGAGGAGCAGAGTCAAGACTGATTTGCATATGGCTGGGTCCAAACTGGGGTGAGGTGGTGAGTGAAAGAACGATGAATTAAATCCAGATCTTTGTGACTGTGGGTGAATGTTTGCACTTTTCAGCATACATTCCATCATTTTTTCCTTTTGCTTTTGTTGCCCTAAGTGGTAATGCTATGCCCAGGCATGGGCCCCGTTCTCACTGCCCCACTTTATTCAAGCTAGCCTGGCTGATGAGTGGTGATGCCCCAAAACCGGTCCCAGGATGTTTGTTTCTGGTCCAGGGAGGACCTGGCTTGGCAGTTCGGGCTGGACTGTTCCCATGAGGAACAGGGTCTAGACTGATTTGCATATGGCAGGATCCAAACTGGGATGGCATGTTGAGCAAAAAAACGATGGATTAAACTCAGATCTCTCTGACGGTGACTTGGGGTGAATGTTTGCATTGTTCAGCATCCCGTTCATCATTTGTTCCTTTTGCTTTTGTTGCTCTAAGGGGAAAGGGTATGCCCACACATGAGTCCGCCACTGGATTCAAGCTAGCCTGGCTGATGAGGGGTGATGCCCCGAAACCGGTCCCAGGATGCTTGTTTCCAGTCCAGGGAGGACCTGGCTTGGCAATTGGGGCTAGACTGTTCCTATGAGGAACAGGGTCAAGACTGATTTACTGGGGGTGAATGATTGCATTGTTCAGCATTCCGTCCATTCATTGTTTCTTTTGCTCAGAATTAATATGTGGCACTGGAAGGGCACCCTTCCCCTACAACGCAAAGCAGCCAAAAGTGCACCAGTACAGGGGGAAACAGTAACAGTACCATTTCATAGTAGATATGATGCTGGTCTGCTTTCTTCCTTTGATGCAACACAGTGCAGTAGCCAACAATTTTGGTTACTGTTTTGCGTAAAAGTTTAGTAAACTGCCCCCACGTTCCATTGTTACGAGTTCAGAGATCTCGTAAACCATTTCAATAATGTCACGACAATATTGTCTGAGCTGTCTGTGTGAAAGCATGGCTGCCCTAGTTGTAGCTGTGAACACCCACAGTGTACTTTGTTGGCAGCGTGCCTTGTGATGGCGACGATTTTAGACACAGTGACCTCAACATGTCGGTCACTCAAACCTTCTCAATCAAAACAGCCATTCACACGCACTTGACGGTGTCCCAGGCCGCTCGAGTTCCGAAAGGCTGCCTCACGGCTGCAGGCAGTGCAATCTTACCGCCATTATAGGACTGGCCCTCGAGAGCAGCAATGCTGGGTGGTCCTTGTCTATACCACGCCTGGCCTTGTAGATAGCACACCGACATGTTAAAGACATAACTGCCAAACTTTGGTCACTAGCTCACCCCTTTTGACCTTCTAGATAAATAGGAATTGTTGAAAGAGATTTTATTATTTTTCCTGGCCTAGACTTAACATTTTATCCAAGAGCACTTTGTACAGTTTTTGACCAATTAGATTTGCCCGAAAATTGGCATTAAAGTGGTTTGCTAAGCTGCAGCAATGTGTTTCTGAAAGTATCATTGTCAATGTCATCACTGCTCTTCTTTTATGGTAATCCAAACATGTTAACATAAATATGGAGAAAACCCTTTAGCGTGGAATGACTTTATTCCAGCTCTGTTTTCTCACCGGCCAGCCCTGACTAAAATAGGCACATGAAAGGCGCTGAAAGAAAGTCCCTGATTGATATGATCTTTGAAAATGTTTTTTGTTCACAGTAACCTGCAGAATATTATTGTTTTCAGGAAGCCATACAGCTTCTGACCGACATGAGGATGTTATAAACAGCAAGATGATTCCTCTGAGACCTTCAGAAGCATCAATTGTGATCAGAGCAGGAATATGAGTCAACAGGTTGTGGCCCCACACTCCTGTCCTGTTAAGTAATACCCCATTATCAGGAGGCCGTCCACTCTTGAAGTTTGGGTCAACTGCTCCTCTTTCAAGTCAAATATGTAAGTAAGTGATGAGTGTCTCTACCCATTAGTCATCCACCCACTTTAAATGGTTCCACAGACAATGCTGTTATATAAACAAATGACAGATATATCTTACCTTTGATGTGATTATTTTTATTTTCCCTAATTCATTCTCAGTTCATCCCGTTGATTGCATCCTGAAATTACATCACATTCTGTTTTCAGACTTCATTTCATAAGTTATAACAATAATTCTCTACATTAAAACATATTCTATTGTATGATTTGCGTTGTTGGCATTTCAGGAAACAGCCGACACGTGTAGCTATATAGCCTGGGTCTTTCTCAGGGCTGAAATGTTAGGGGTAACTTAACTTTTTCTTATTAGCTTATTTGTGTGTCAACCTCTGTAAGTGAAGGGTATTTGTATTTAACTCGTGATACCCAATATGCATATCCCCGAACATGAGATTGCGCAAAGTAGAAGCGAAATACAAGAAAAAGTATTCTATCATGGTACTCCTCTAGTATCGTACCCTTTAGATGCTTCCTTTAAGCATTGAAATATCTTTCAATATGGTACTCGCATTCAACTTGAATGTCGCCAGACTAATCATTAGCACTAGGTTTGTGCAGCAAGAAACTCAAACGTTATAAGGTAAAATAAATGCCAAAGGTAAAATAATTATGTGATTAAAAAAATCTACAAATCCACCAAGCCATGCAAATATTAATACATAAAGCGTATAGATATGAAATTGAGTGCAACGTGAGATTTCGGTTGGACCAGAGTGCTACCCTATCTGTATATATGTAAGAATATCTATACGGCCGATGGCCCCTTAACTTCAAAAGTACAGTGGTTAAAACCCTCCAGTTCAATAGGATCTGTGTAATCTGGGGCAAAAAGTAGAACAGTTCCTCTCAGCTCTCATTTGCGTTAAATCATATATATTTTTTAAAGAAGTAGGTTAAATTGTACATTATTTGTTTCCTGGTGTTATTAATCCAAAAGCGTACATATTGTATAGTTTCAGCTGGTCGCACATGTACATAGGTTGTAGGTTATGCAAGATGTAGGCAATTAGTCATTCCCGTTATGAATACAACATAGGTAGTACCAACAGATAGCCGACTTTGGCTGCGACACTGTGTTACTGTGATCTAACATTTGGTCATTATGCCTCTGTGGATTCAGTCCGGTTCAAGATCTTTACCCGATAATTTAGATGTATTAATCTTTTCAAAATTAGCCATTAAACTAGCCAAAAGCCACAAATGGGCATATCTCTCTATATACACAGCTACTGTTAATAGCATTAAGTGGCACTTACCCGTCACGGGTTCAAACCCCTCCTCAGTTGATCGTTCCGTTTCGATTTGTTGGCATTCTGAGACGGCGCCATTTTTAAAGAACATGTTTTACTATTTCAGAGAGTTTTCTTGGACTTTTTTTGTGTCATCTACATAGGCAAGACTTATGGGTTTATAATAGTTGGCCAAGTTGTACTGAGTCTTGGTATTATGTGAGTATGTTGTGGGTGTTCAAGTGCTCAAGAATTGAGACAGTCCCAGTGCTACCTGCTCTGAGAACCATTACTTAAGCAAACACAGAACCTGTTCTCCTTCAGCTCGCCCTGATCAGACTCCGTTTTCCTTCATCCCCCCTGATCATCAGAGTGAAAGGGAAGGAGCATCCCAAAATTTAAAATGCTACACTATTTTTGTGTTTTCCTTCCATAGTAATTTATGGGAAAATGAAACTATATTTATTTTAATTCTATTTACCTGTGGTGTGGGTGATGGTGCTATGTGTGCGAGCATGTCTGTGCGAGAAATTCACATTAGAACCAGCTGTCATATTGTAATGTGGGAAATCAGCGCGTCTTTGCTATCTTACTGTAAGGGAATTCCGAGATGGTAGCCTTGTTGTATTTTTAATAGTGAAGTACACATTACCAAGCCTAATGGAAAATGTTAGGAGCATCCAAGCTAGATGTTACTGGGGAAACCATCCGCCACAATATAATATGGAAAACCTGAAAAGTGAGTCTGTGCTAACTTAGTGTTAGGGAAATCTGAGATGATAGTTTCATTATGATTTTTAATAATAGGGTACACGTGACCAAGTCTAAATTAAAAAAGATGGAAGGGACATTATTTTTTAACACGCCTCTATATGAAATCGTCACTATGACAATCCGATGAGGGACCAGAAATGCATTCCTGCAGTGATTTGAACGATGCTGGTCAAATGGAAGATATGTTGGCATAATTCAAAGGTTGTCATGGGTGTCCCCTCAGATATCCATTTGCATTAAAATTGCATTGTAGATTAGCATGGAACTTAAAATCACTTTTTTTTTTAACAAGAATAAACAACAATACGTGATAAGGTTTTCACAAAACAATTTCATTAAACAATCCCTGATTGTCAAACATCTTTGTGAATCTTGTTTTCTTCTCCAATCAAGATGTTTCCTTACTTCTCTATAACAGCCAAATATGTAATTCTTCGTCTTTGTTGAGTCCCTGGTTCGCTGTGTCATATCTGAGCATCAGTTCACTCTCACGTTTCAGAAGTCACAGTTCCAGATTGTTTGAGTATTTCTAGCCCGCAAAAGGTGAAGGTGTGTTGGCGTGGATGTTGTTCATCAAAATGTTCCAATAGATGTGATTTTTTTTATCTGTCTTTTGTATAGTGTGGTAAGGTTCTTGTATCCTTTGCTTCAACGGTCTGATGGTACTACCAATGTAGTTTTTATTATATGAAGAGGTTATTTAATAGACCACATAGGTGCTTTCACGGTCGATATAATCCTTAATTCTGTGTCAGAAGCCAATAATTGTAAGTTCTTAGGTTTTGGTTTTACCCAGTTTACATATGGAGCAGCTTTTGCACGTAAAAATACTTTTGGTTTGCTTAAGAAACTTCCCATGTCTTTCATCTTCTCTTGGTAAAAAAAGATAGCCATAGTTTTACCCTCAGATTGGGTGCTCTTTTGAAGCTAAGCTGTGGCAAAGATTGAATGCCCTCTTGTATGGTTGGATTGCTGGTTAATAACGTCCAATGTTGTTTTTAGAAGTTTTCGAAAATGTTGGTGATCATTATTAAACTGAGCAATGAAATGTACTTTAGGGTTATTTGTCTTTAGACTTGCAAAAGTAGATCTCGATTTAGTAATTCTATCTCTATCGCTGTTTTTTCACGTGTCATAAGCTGGTATTCACTTTGATTTAGTTTCTGGGTGATTTGAGTTGATTTGTTTTGATATCCTCATATTTACTGCAGTTACTTCTGGACCATCTGCATTCACCCTTTGGAATATTAGAGTTGGGAGATTGTGGGTGGTAACTAGTGGTATGAAGAATAGAGTTTGCCACAGTAGATTTTGTGGTTTGTAATGTATTGTTTTCAATGTATAGTGTAAGGTCCAAGCATTCTATTTCTTGTTTGGAAATTGTGTATGTCACTGTTATGCCCCATTAGTTTGGAGATAGGTTGTTAATGAACTGTTTAAGTGGAGTCGATGATCTGTGCCATATTAGTAATATATCTTCTATATAGCTGCCCCAGAAGACTATGTTATTGCTGAGATCTTCACATTTTTCATTCCATAGCCAGTATTTTTCCTCCTTTCCCATGAAAAGGCAGGTTTATGGTGGAGAGAATCGAGCCTCCATAACAGTGTCCTGTTGCTGCAAATAGATAGCACCATTGAAAAGAAAGAAGTTATTCTTCAGGCAAAATCTTAGTATTTCCATGATCATCATATTCCTTTCCAGGAAATGCACTGATCTCATAGCTAAAGACTTCCGCACACCTTCTAGACCAGGCCTCTCCACCGTGTAGCTCGTGAGCTACTGGTAGCCCTCCAGCTACCTGTGACTAGCTCTCCTGTGTGCAGCCCAGCCAACTAAATTAGAAGCTTTTTCTTAGTCAAAATAATCTACGTATACAAAAATTGAAAAGTGTGTATCAGAAATGAAAATGTATGCATTTTCAGAACCCAAAATTTTCAAAAGATATTTTAAGCTGATATTTGAATCATAAATCATGCAGTATCGGGAGACTTATCACTAATATTATTACCTTGATGCCAGTGGCATTGCTACTGTGGCTCTCATGTCTTATGTATTTCCCTTGTAGAGGCATTCCAAATTCATAAGGCCTTTTTTTGCATTACTGATGGCAATACTATACTGAAGTGGTCATGGCTGGTAAGCTTGCATGGGGTGACCAATAGTGCAATCTTGCTTGATGTGTACAACACAAATAATATCAGTAGCGCTGCATGATTTCAATTGAACATGTGTGGCTCTTATGAATAAAAAGGTTGGAGACCCCTGTTGTAGACCATTTTGGCATTTAATGGATGCATATAAGCTGACTATGTCTTCAATTTTTGGAGAAAGTCTTTGGTGTCTACTGTAAATAGGTAGAACCGTCATGAATATTTGTAGTTCGTTATCTAAGAATTCAGCAAGTTGGAACACGCTTGGTCTATTCCGGCGCCGATTGGTCGACTTTTTGGTGGAATGCCCAGGTTGTGTTTTTTTGGGAGAATGTGCATTATGGGGGTACAGTGTGTTCCACGAGATGCTGCAATCCGGGAGATTTTCTTCGCCAAACACAGCATTTGGTGGACACTTTCTGAATCTGATAACCTGTTGATACGGAATAAGGATAGCAGAGCCACTGAGTTCGAATTTGGACACAGTGAAACAACCGATGGTCAGACTGGAGAAAACGTCAAAAGAAACAGACACAGAGAGAATACGTTATCATTCGTAGGATTTTGTCATGAGGAAGCCTATGTCTAGGTGAGACTTGTTGGCTGCCCTTGCTGAATAGAAATGGAATAAAAAAGAGAAATCACAAGCAGTAACTGACTCGTCTTGCGTCCTTCAGTACTGTGCTCAAGTTGTTGCCTGCTACACTGAGGAGTGTTGTTGCCTCTCATTTCATGTCCTAACTTGTCCATAATAAGCGATTTTAAGTTACATACTAATCTACCATGCAATTTTTATACAAATGGATGTGTGAGGGTACACCCATGACTAACTTTGAATTATGCTGCTATATGTTCCGTTTGGCCAGCATCATTCAAATCACAGCAGGAATGTATGGTGTCCCTCATCAGATTGTGATAGTGACAATTTCATAGAGAGGAGTATTAATTGAATATGGTGTGCAGCTAGACAATTGGGTAAAGGGGGAGCCTATATAAAGAGATCCTTCTGAATACCGCACACAAGAACATTACTGTAATTCAACTGATTTCCAGGTGTTTAAAAGTTATGTCCCTTCCACCTGTATTTTATTTAAATTTGGACACATGTAGAACCTTACAGATACTCCTCTGGTTTTCTGCTCTGCAGAGGTAGACCGGGACTCACCTTCTCCACTTTCCATTTGCCCTGAACCCAACGCTTCTCCTTAGACTTTATTGCTGTTTATGATGGGGGAAGGAGGCTGGGAATGTATGTTGTGGGGTTGGGGGGTGCTTGGCTCTCTCCCGTCTCCTGTATGGGCCCTTGGTTCGTTTGAACCCTCCCCCCATTTAAGTTAGGCGTTATCCCATTAGGTACAGGTGGTCAGTCTCCTTTCACTGCAATATGTTGAGCTGTCAGGCATTGGATCCTGCTTTATGGGTGCCTGTGGGCCACATTGGTGATTGCTCCTCCCATTACTTAGTGGTTCTGGGGATTATTAGTTAGAGCGACAAATGCATCCTGGGGTGAAGTGTGGGGAGGGGGTATGTTGGAGGGTGGGTAGTTTATTTGGGCTTTTGAGCCCAGTTTGTGCCTGTGAATGTTTTGTTCTGGTGGTATTTCATTGTTCTAGGTTTATTGCGGCACCCCCACACATAACAACAGTTGATGTACATTGAAACGGCACCAAGGGCCCTATGGATCCTTTGCTCTTCCCCGCTGGGTGAGGGCTGGGCTTGGCTATTTAACTTGGGTCATGTTTGTCCCCACATTAGCAGTACTCTCCTGGAATGTGAATGGCCTTCTGGTTTGCATCAAGCAGTCTGCGACAAATTAAGCACCACAGGCCAGCAGTCGTTCTCCTGCAGGAGATCCATCTCTTAGGAACGAACTGCCCCTTCTTAGGTCGGTTTGGTTACGAAAGGGTGTACCACTCAGGTTTTACACGTGGTTCTGGAGGAGTTGCAATTTTGCTACATAAAACATTTTCCTACGCTGTTATGGCTCACCACACTGATGCACAGGTCTGCTATGTGAGCGTTGAGGGCCGGTTAGAAGCGCGGCACTACAACTTTGCCTCCTATTATATCCGCCACCCCTGTTGCAGCCTTCTCTGCAGTCATTGAGAACCTTTTTTTTTTTACTCTCCCACAGTGTATAACAGTAATCGGGGGGACTTCAATGCACCTTCAGATATGGTCCTGGAAATCTCCTCTGCCCCCTACCCACCTAGGCACTCCCATGCAGCAAGCTTGACCTCCTGGGCTGACTCACTGGGCATATGTGATGTCTGGCGTTCCTGGCATCCCACCCACAGGGCTTACAGCCATCAGTCTGCTGCACATGCAGCAGAGTCCCTATATAGACCTGCTGTGGTTACCAGCTGTGGATCTCCTTTCTGTACTGTCGGTGCACATACTTCCATCCGGCATTTCAGACCACACCCATTGTTGTTGTCATGGGGATCCCACACTACTGCCTTGCAACTGATTTGGAGATTTAGTCCTTGGTATTTGCAGAGCCCCGATTGTGAGACCTTTATTGAGGAGGAATTGCAACAGTTCTTTGAACGTTGGCTCGGTGTCATCAGCAGCGACAATATGGGCAGTTAGCAAGCCATCCCTCAGAGACAAGTTCGGAGGGCCGAGGTGCTGTGCGTGGTGCGCCAAACTAACCTGGAGACTCAGGTATTGAGAATTGAAGCGGCTCTCCACTGACAAGAAACCGAGCAGTCCCGTCATCTCCTGGCCAATGCCTCAGCCGAAATGTGGCAGGCTTCTTTGGAGGAGGCGCTACAATGTTGGAGAGCCTCCACCCAGAGGATATATGCCTATAGAGACAAGGCTGGTAAGCTACTGTACTGGCTGGCTACTGTTTAACCACCTCCTTGAGACCATACCACTTCTGACCATACCCACTGCCTTGGCCCATGAGCTGGATCAGACCTTGACACTTGAGGAAGTTAGTGCCGGGATATCAGGGTTGCAGGCTGGGAAGGCAGCCGGCCCAGATGGGTACCCTATTGAATACTACAAGCGCTTTTGCGAAATACTCTGTCCCCACCTCTTCAATCTTTATACAGCCGCGTTGTGGCAAGGGTCTTTTCAGCCAGAATTGGACTGTGCCGCCATCGTTATCCTGTCTACAGAAGGCCTCCCAAGGGGTCAATGCTCCACCTATTGACTGATCTCCTTGATTAATACTGACATTAAAATCTATGCCAAAGGGTTGGCTGAGTGGTTGGGTGGGCCTTTCCTCATCTTGTGCATCCATACCAATGCGCATTCATGCCAGGCCGTAGCTTGCGCCATTGTAAACAGAGAGTCCATGTAGCACTGGCCTGGGCATGGGAGCTTGATAGCACCCTGCCCCTCTTACTAGTCAACTTTATGAAGGCATTTGAGACTGTGTCATGGGCCTTTCTCGATGAAGTTCCCTGCCAGGCCGGGGTGGGGTAGGGGTTCCACTGGATGGTTGGGCTCCTCTATCACTCCCCGACCACCCAGGTTCAGATAAATGGAGTCCTATCCCCCAGATAAATGGAGTCCTATCCCCAACCTTTTTAATTGAGCAGGGCACACAACAGGGGTGCCTTCTGTCTCCGCTGCTTTTTGTGCTGGTAATAGAAACCCTTGCACTGCTAAAATGCTGTGATGCTCAGATCTCAGGTTGGTGATGGGGGATTGGTTTTGAGGACCATGTGGCACTCTATGCTGATGGTATGCTGCTGTTCCTGAAGGAACCGCAATGGACCAGGCCCCGCTGCCTAACACTTCTTCAACTGTATGGTGAGGCGTCTGAGCTTCAGGCCAATGAGGGCACGTCCTGTTTAGTGGAGGTGAAGCGGGATGCTCTGTGGCGCATCTGGTACCCCAACATTCCCGTCCAACACAATTCTTTTAAGTACTTAGGAGTGCACGCGTCTCCAATTCCAAACATGGTTTGGGCCCTTAACTTTCAGGGACTGGATTGGTGGTTGGAGCGGTATCTTAGCCAATGGGCTAAGCTACCACTTAATCCCATGGTATTTATCAGAAATAGTGGTTCCTGTGGAATAGTACATACATCTATACTGGTAATAATATGTGCAGTCGCAATGGAAAGGGTTACTGTAATGCCAAAAGGAGAAATGACCAGATACACCTTTATTTTACTTTATCAAAGTTATTTTTTATATATATTTCTCAAATATATATATACAGCAGTAAATATAAACAATCCTGCAAGGTTTCCCCAGTGTAACTGGAACCTAAAACATGGGTGACATATTTGTGACAATTGTGAATGGTTTCCACATTTTAAAGCCGACCATTTATAAAACATATACAGAGTAAACCGTGACTATATACAATGATATGCGCAGGTTTAATGGTTCGCTTTAGTTTCTTTGTTGACGACATTTCAACCCTTTGTGCAATGTAGGGTCTCTTCAGGACCTAAGAATGTAGGGACATCTAAGAACAGAAGGATAATGTCAGTGTTTGGCCAATAATATGGCAACAATGCTCGAAATTGGAGGTAAAGGTCTAAGGGTACCTGGTTTCACGAATGCGCAGCCGCGTGAAGAGGTGTGGGCCACAAGTGAGTGATAAGGAAAAAGATACTCACAAGGGACCCAGCCGGGTGCTACACATGTGAGAGGCAAGATAGGTACTTATAGGTAAGATCAGCCAAGACCTGCCACGATCTTTTGGATGCGCCCACATCGCATACTCTAATCTCTTTTTATGCACAATTCTGATATCCATTTTCCTGCCATTTCACAGGATATCATCAAAGTGGGGGCTGTATCTGCCTATTTCAAGTTGCCCCGTTCTTGTACGCTGGTATCCACCGCGCTACGCCATTCATTCACCTATAGGTAAGAGTCTTTACACTGACTCCGCTGCGCTCGTGTCTCATTAGCGATTATCGCTTACATTGTTTACTATTATTAATTGCCAGTTCCTGTCAATTCACAGGAGTTCATCGCCGACTTGCCTGTCTTGACTAAAGCTGCTGGCACGTATTTACATATGAAGACAGACCTGTTCACACGACCTGTGTGTTACACAAGTTACTTCATATTTCTGGTAAGAACAAGTCTATAGGCTGGGTTCTCAGTCCTATTATTTTACCTATTACTGACAGTGTACTCATTGTCTACAGAGTTCCCTATTGCTCTCACATATTGTTGTGCACCGAAATAAGACTACACTACCTGACTGATACCGCTGTGCTATATTCAGACTGTCAGCCCTCCCCCACCCTCACTTGGGGTAAGTTATCAATTGGAAAGGTCTTTCTAGAATGTTATGCCCTGGCAATTATGGTGTTCGTCTCTATTACGCTATAACTTATTTTTTTATTTTTTAGTATATAAGAACTTTATTGTTGGTTAATTAAAACCCTTAAAATATAAAAATACTTGCAGCATATTCTTTAAAAAAAAGCACTGTATAAAATTGCAAAAAGGTACAAAGTTAATGTTTTACTTAAAACTCTACAGAGCTTCTTGGCAGTTAGTGATCGACTCGGGTACCAGGTTCGGGTCAGCAGATTGATGGTGGTTGGAAAGCAGTTACTTGACCCAGGGATGGAGTGCTGCACTGCCATAATGAGGAGTGGTTTGAAGCGCCAATGACTTCCAGCAGTTTTTGCTCCTTGGTGACAAGTTTTGTTAAGCCTATATTCAGCTTCGTGTTGTCTGGGTTTAAGGCTGCTATTACGGCTTGGCGGCATGATCGAATTCCAAGCCTAATCCATTCATCTCGCAGTAGAAGTCGTCTGACAGTGAGCGTTGCGGGACATAGGCAAACTATGTGTTCCATTCCTTCAGTATGGTAGCCGCACAGCCTGCATTGGGTGTGATTATCGGGTCGTCGCCATACTTGGAGGTTCTTTAAAAAGGCCATTCACCCATCCTTAGAGCCAGGAACTTTCTTTTCCAATAAAGTGTGAACATGCTAGATAAATAAAATGGTACAACTCCTAGTTTAAAATTTGTAATCTCTGCCCAGGCGTGTTTCCTTTTTGACAATATTGCCCTATCCGAGTGAAAGGACCACAACCTGACGCTCTTCTTGATGACTGCTTTCATTGCCGACTGGGAGCGATTTGTTCCCCAAAATTCCTTGACACCGAGTAGTTGTAAACTATGATTCAGGTGAAGCCGATATTTGTGACTGGCGTGGCTGTTCTGGATTTCAAGGAACTCTCCTGGGCATTGCGCAATCTGTTGCAAAACTTTATAAATGCGACGGCCTGTACGCCGTGATGGTCAAATAGACCTAGTTTGAGGCGAACTTGTGCTGACGATGCTGACTTTGGCAGATGAAATGCACGTTTATAAATTTTGATTATTAGTTTATTTAAAAGAGTGTTTGTGGTACCCTTCATGATCTCATGGCCATATGTCAATGTGTTAATTATCTTCGCCATCATCACTTTCAACATTGGAATTAAACTGAGACCAAGCAGTTTTTTAGACAGTTGTGTGGCTGCATTTTCTAGCACCAAGGCTTTGTTCTTCAGTGCTTCTTTCTGTTTGACAAATGAGCTTCTGGTGTCAAGAAATATTCCCAGGTATTTGTAGTGTGGTGTTGAGTCAATTTTTACTTTGTTACAGTGCCACCCTCCACGCGTCTTCTTTAGATTCCCAAATAAAATTGTTTTTGTTTTTGATAAGTTCAACTCTAAGAAGTTGCTTGTAGTGTAAGGGAGCAGTTCATCAAGTAGCCTCTGTAGGCCCACTTTCGTATGGCTAAGCAGCACCAGGTCATCAGCGTATAGGAGATTGCTGATATGTACTCCGTCTAATTGAGGTGGAGCCAGCACGCAGCCTTGTTTTACTCCGCTACTCGTCTCGATCTTCCTAGAGACATGGGAGCCTTCACCCAGCTTGATTCTAATCCATGTATCAGAATGGAGTTGAAATATTGCGAGAAACAGAGGCCGGCGTACGCCCCAGGACTTTAATTTTTGCCACAGTAAGCCGCGGGGTACTCAGTCGAAGGCCGCTTTAAAATCTACAAAATAGCAGTGCAGTTGGGTTTGTTGGACTGACGCTTTCTCCAACAAAACAGACAGGGTTAGTAGGTTGGTCGTTGTGCCAGAGTAGGCCATGAAACCCATCTGATTGAAGGGGAGGCTCTTTGTTTCGTTGGCCCAGGGCAGTAGCACTTCTAACAAGATGCTGGCATAATATTTAGACTCGACATCTAAGAGTGCAATCATTCGATAGTTACTGGGGTTGTTTCTCTTCCTGCTGTTGTGGATGGGATGAATGATAGCACCTCTCCAGGACTCAGGAACAGTGTTGTTTAGCCTGCAGTAAGAAAACAAGGGGGTCAGAATGACTGTCCAGAATTCAGCTTCCGATTTAAACAAGACCTGGGGGAGACCGTTTGGCCCAGGTGCACCATCAGCTCTGGATTTCTTTATTAAACGTAGAATCTTATGGTTTAGTTCTTCCGGTGTCGCTGTTGACACAAAGGGTGAGTCGATGTTGTCCCCACAAACCACATTTACTGGTTCTTCAAGAGGACTAATGACTGAGAGGCTAGGGCCCGGCTATTTTGACTTCGTAGCCTCTGTGGAGGGTACCTTTACATTGGCTATACTAGGTCATTAGGGGCTGGTGACTTTGTTGATGTTGCTCCTAAAATGAGATGATAAAAAGGGCGACCATTTGTCAGCACTGATGTTTGCACTGCCATAGCTACTTCCACCTCGCTGGCCCCTATTTACAAGAGACCAGAATTGCTTTGAGTTTGGCTTCTTACTTTCGTAGAGAAGCATCAGCCAAAATGGATCCGAGGCCACTTGTTTTAGTCTGCGTACTGCGAGCTTGAAGGCAGCTTGAGCTTGCTTATAATTGTTAAAGTGAATTTTATTACCTGGGCTCTTCCTGGATTCCCGAAGGGCACGGTTTCTACGTAGCTTTAGTTTTTTTAATGCTGGTGAAATGTGTGGGTCCAGATATGTGCTGCTCAGTGCTCCTCTTAAATGGAACTGCTTCTAGTAGTTGGTTGGTAAAACTAGCCCAGCTGCTAGTAGGAGAGGAATCAATATCTGATAGTTGGCTTAATAATGTTCTGCATTTTTCCATCAAGAGGGGTGTCGCATCAGCTGACCATTTCATTTGTTTTAAATTCTCCGTATAGCAACCTACATGGGTGTAGGCAAGCTCCTGATGAAGCAGGTGTTGGCAAGAATTGTTATAACTTGAAGCCGATGATCACTCTCACCTTGTGGTGCGATATGATAACTCTCAATCAAAGGGAGTATTTCCGTGCTCCCTAGGGAAAAGTCCAGAGAGGAGAAGGTTCGGCCGTCGGGTCGTGTCCAAGGTGGCGGAGTATCTGTATGGAAACGACCATTTAATAAGGTATAACCTACGCTGTCTAGCTGAATGACTGCATACTCGCCCAATTTTGATGGTCTGTTTCCTGTGGGAACTGATTGTGCTGCAAGGTGTGATGGAACCATTGAGGGGCGATCTCTGGGACCAACCTTTACTGCAAAGGAGTTGCAGTAAAGGTTGGTATTAAAATCTCCTGTAATTATACTTGGTATACTACCATGCTCACTGAGCAGGTTGCAAGCGGTGGCGGCCAGGCAATCCAATTTAGATTTTTTCTCAGTGGTGCGTGGGGATATGTAAACATTCAGGAGAAGCAACTGGGTATCGGTCTGTTGACTGCCCAGAAGGATTCCAGAGAGCCAGTCTTCCTCAAATTTTAGCTGCTTAGTGGACTGGGATAGTTTAGTTGACACATAGATCGCCAGACCACCTCTCGGACTGCCAAACTTGGGCTGTCTTGTTGCAAAAGAAGCAAATTCAAGGTAACCTTCAATGGGAATACTGTCTACTGCCCAGGTTTCCTGCAGTAGAATAATATCATATTCCTTTAAAAAACCATGGGTGGCTGCTGATTGGATTTTGTGACCAAAGCCATTGATGTTCCAGGAACATATTGATAGACCAGGGTTGGGGGTATTTCAATCTTTCCGGCTTCTCACTAGGGCCTATGGGAGCCATGACCAGTTTGCCTTTTCGGGGTTTTGTTGGTTTGTTGTGTGCTCCTGGATTGCTGTGGGCAAGTGACTTCTTGCTGACTTTAATACGGAGAAGGGGACCGAACTATAACTTAAAGCCTGGATCTGATTATTTTCCAGTATTGTTGGATAACACGGGGCACTGAACGTTGACATTGTTATGCCCCAGTTTTTAAATTGATCAGTTTTTGACTGGACCAGTTCTCGTATTGCAGAGGACCCAAGCATTAATTCCGTTGTTTCGCCCGCTCTAGTTCCTGATGATGGAATACATTTAATGGCGATTATGTCGTAGGATTGCAAGGTGGACAAGTCCGGGAATGATTTAAGAAGTCTTAATATATTTCCACAATTTAGGATGTCGTGGGGGCCTCTTGAGACATACTCTGGGGATAGCAGTAGTGTGGTGCCTGAGTTGGTGGTAGGCTGCGTGGGAGCTTCATCAGTCGTAAAAGGCTTTATTTTCTTTGAATTGTCGATAAAAACCTGCTTGGTCGGACATGTAACTGCCGATGAATTAGACGGCTCACAATGTTTAATAGTTGGTGGTAAAACGAAGAGTCTTTTGCTCGTGGGCACCAGCAGTTGGTCGGTTGACAAATTTGAAAGATTCGGGTGAGCGGGTTCTTTAACTGTGTATTGCAGAGCGTAATGGTAATTACCCACCTCTGTTGATCGACTATTAGGGCGGGTGTCTAGGGGTAGCGTCAAGGGAATTTCAGTTGTCAGATGCACTATACCCCATGCAGGCATGGCTATTGAAGATTGACTAGATCCAGATATTACTTGAATGGAATACTGTGAGTGGGGCTGTCGATCTTGGAGTGGCACCTGTTGTTGGGTATTTAGTTGTGAAGGATCGGTCTGGGGAGTCGAAACTTGTGCTGCTGAACTCGGGACCGAATTTGCTCCGGGCGAGGGCACCTGCACTCGTGCTTGGTCTAAGTTGACGGTAACGAGGCTGCTGCCATTTGGGATTTTGGTTTCGGTTGCGTGTTTGTTACGACTCTTTCCCGTTTTGACAACCTGTGTGTATTGTGTTGTTGAGCTGATTTTGTGGGGGTTACTTTACTATCTTCACACTCAGTATAATGTGGGGAAGGGGGTGGAGATTGAACTTCCATCACAGTAGGCCCCTTAACTGAGTTGAGAGCTAGGGGCAGGGTGTCTAATGGCCCTGTTGATGGCAGCTTCTTGATTTTGGTTAGCATTGAAGAAAGAAATTGTGGTAAGGATGATAAAGAATCAATAATGGGGGAACAGCAGCATACCGATTTGACCAATTGGGCTTGGGATTGGGCTTTGGTAATGAGCAGATTGAGTGCCTCAAGTTTTTGGTCTATTCCTGCAGCGTACACAGCTAACGTGTTCAGAAGGTGCACCTGCAGGTCCATCTTGTCTGAGTGATAAGCTAGGGCAGCTGCCGAGGTTTGAAGAGTTTGCAGTAACTGGGACCAAAGATCGTTGAGGTCAATTGATGATGAGGTTGCCTGGGCAGCGGGTTTTTGAGATTCGTTTGAAAAAAGGATAGATCTAGGGGGGAGAGAATGACATTCTCTCCCAACCCTTCTGAATTACTCATTTGATCGCCTTGATCGGCCTTTTCTAGTAGAATTTCGGGATTGAGGTTATTGAATAGAGGGCGGGGATGGAACACAACTTGAGGGATCAGAATACTTGCGCTCTTGTTTTGGCTGTTGAGTAAAGTTGCAGTTGGAAATTTTGATGCTGATGGAAAAAACTGACTTGAGTTCTGAGTAGACTGAGCAGTTGGAGAACTGGCTTCTTTGAAAAAGGGGACTTGGGAAAGGACCTGTTCTATTTCAGCTGACTGTTGGTCCAAGAAGGGCTGTCCTGATGTTTGAGACAGTCGACTATGTTCAGGGGCATCTGGAGCGTCCGTGTTGCGAGAGTCCGTCGTCGCTGTTGAACTTGATAGTGAACATAATAGCGAAGAACTTTCGCCTTCGTTGGCAGCCACGTGTATCATGGGCTGGATCAGAATTTGATTCGAGGTGGCAACTGTTTTCGTAGGGGGGAGCCTGAGACAGTTCTGCTGGACTGAGGTTTTTCTTCGAGGACGCGGATGGTGCTAGGTTCCTAAAATAGTCCCTTAATGAAAGTTGTTTCGTTGGTGGGTTTGGAGGGGCTATTATGCCCGACCTATGACTTATTCTATCTTGCCTCTCACATATGTAGCACCCGGCTGGATCCCTTGTGAGTATCATTTTACTTCTCACTCACTTGTGGCACACACCTCTTCAAGCGGCTGCACATTCATGAAACCAGGTACCCTTAGACCTTTACCTCCAATTTCGAGCATTGTTGCCATATTATTGGCCAAACACTGACATTATCCTTCTGTCCTTAGATGTCCCTACATTCTTAGGCCCTCAAGAGAGCCTATATTGCACAAAGAGTCGAAACGTCGTCGACCAAGAAACAAAAGCGAACCATTAAACCAGCGCATATCATTGTATATAGTTGCGGTTTACTCTGTATATGTTTTATAAATGGTCGACTTTAAAATGTGGAAACTATTCACAATTGTCACAAATATGTCACCCATGTTTTAGGTTCCAGTTACACTGGGGACACCTTGCACGATTGTTTATGTTTACTTCTGTATATGTATTTGAGAAATATATATATAAAATAACTTTGATTAAGTAAAACAAAGGTGTATCTGGTCATTTCTCCTTTTGGCATTACACTAACCCTTTCCATTGCGATTGCGCATATTATTACCAGTATAGATTTATGGACTATTCCACAGGAACCACTGTTTCTGATCATTAATTTGACAACATGTGAGTAGGGTCCTCTTGTTCCTTTTCTCGACGTAATCCCATGGGGCACACAGCCCTGTTGAAAATGGTATGCCTCACGCAATACCTGTATATACTGGTTAATTACCCCTATCTCATGCCCAGCAAGTGTTTTTACTCCATGACAGCTAAAATTACTAACTTCGTATGGGCTGGAGGTCGGCACAAGGTGGCATCCATTCATTTCATAAGTCCCCCTTTGATGGCGGCCTGGGCTTCTCGGATCTGTACTACCTCGCATCGTACATGGAGCCGATCAATGATTGGTTCACTGGGTGTGGGACGACCCAGTATATCAGCTTGAAATATGCTCATTGGACTTTGATGGGGTGCTTGATCTTCTCTATGGTGTGCGACAGCCAACGATGCTACCTTCATGCACATTGCTTGCCTTTGACTGCTGGAAGGTTGGGATCACCGTCTGATTGGTATGACCCCCCTGTGGCATGGGACATGGCTTGGTCGGCTGACGACACTAGAAGGTTTCCTGCCTGGGATCACATTGGGATTACCTACCTAGGAGATGTTTTTCAAGGAGGAGCCATTGTGACATTCCAGGACCTAAGAGCCCACTACTTACTATCGAACTCGCAGTTCTTTCGGTATCGTCAGTTGCGGCAAACCCTGTTGACTCAGGAGCTCCCAGCGAAGCTCTCCTGGAATATAGTCCATTAGAGGTGAAGATTTTTTTGGGAAGGTTGAACAAAGGGCCACTGCGACATCAGCGATTTATCATCCCCTAGTCATTCATTCTCCAAATGGTCTCGGGAGGTCGAGACAGAGGTGGGAGTCCTGGGTGGGCGACCTGGCCAAGGACGATTGGAGGGAGGCATGCATGGTGCCCAGGGAACTGGCAGTCTTGGTGCAGCTGCGAATGGTGCAGATCAACTACTTAAATGTGACAGAGCTTACCCCGAGACGCCTGCAGCATGTATGCCAAGGTGCACAGGCGCTGTGCGCGCACTGCACACTCCCCGTGGCTGATTTCTTTCATGTTGCCTGTGAAGGCCTGGTCTTGAAGCCCTTTTGGGTGGAGGTGGATCATACACTGTCTGCAGTCTTAACTCACCCCCTGGAATTGACGGACCGTATTGCATTCTTAGGGCTGATGGAGCAGATGGGGGGGCCCAAGGGTGGAGCGTGCTTTTCTAGGTACAGCATGTTTGGTTGTCAAACGAGATGTGGCCCGTGTCTGGAAGCAAAGACAACCGCTGGCTCTTAGAGTTTGGCGTGCAGGAGTAGACTGATGAACGCACCAGGAGAAGCCAATTTTTTAGGCCTGTGGTTTCCCATAGAAGCATGCCTGGAAATGGGGAAAATGGAGGGACTACTATGGCATATCCATTTGATGTGGTGCTGTCACCTCAGATTGGTGTTGGAGCGGGTTACTATGTTGTACATGTATGTGTAGCGAATGCTGTACTATGCTATGCCATGTTTTGCCGCAAAACTCCCAATAAAGTTGGTTATCAAAAAACTTGGACACATGTACCCTATTATTAAAAATCATAATGAGACTACCATATCGGAGTTCCCTAACAGTAAGTTAGCACAGACTCAATTTTAAGGTTATCCATATTCTATTATGGTGGCCGGTTTCCCCTGTAACGTCTTACTTGGATACGTTCTGAACACGCTATTATAAATAATGTTGCTTCTAACATTTTTTATTAGACTTGGTGTTGTAAAGTGGAGTATTATGTGGTGTAGAGGTTAGTCCTCACCATGTAATACTATCATGATAACCCAAAGAGAGAAATCCAACACCAATTTATCAAAATAAAGTATCATTTTATTTCAATTTAGATACTAAAATGAACAGAATTTCCTACATACAACCGGAGTTATAGATTTTAGAAGTAAAAAGAAAATCAATGCAAAATAATACACTGAAAATGTAACATTGGGGTCAATGGGAAAAACCACTAGAGACAATCTGTTACCTGTTGCGTTGTACCCTTGCTGGATAAGGGTGACACAGGTCCCAGGACCAAATCATGACAGGCAGTTCAATTCTACCTGGCCCGTGGAGCCTGGGTGCAGAGTTATCCTGGCTGTCCTTGATGCTGAGTGGGAGCAGCGGGAGGGCTGTTTTTACCACTGTAACAGTGCTGCGGGGGAAAAAGATGCAAACAGATAACTGAGTGGTTGCTAATATCAATTGAAGGTTGGATGGAATTCGCTCTTAATGCAGTATCGAGTAAAGCAGTTGGTTACCGGACTGGTGACCAACAAGCCTTGGTAGCGCTAAATGGAGCAGAAAGTAACGTTGCCGTCCGGTGGTCCAGAGGAACGTGGTAGCTGCCTGTAACTTCATGGAAGGCAGTACTACTGTTCCCACAATGCACTAGACCATCTTCATTTGGGTGATCCCTCAGAGGGCCCAATGGTCAGTGATTTTTCGGATCCGGAGCGCTGCATTACCCCCAGTTTGCAGGGGACTAGTGTCACTAGTCTAAGGGAGTCTGAGGGTGCTTCAGGTTTCCACAGGGTCCCTCTGCCAGGGAGTGCCGAGTTTTAGCCAAGGAAGAGGCTCAATCATGGAGTTACAAGTCTGTTGCACAGGGGACAAAGTATCACAATTTAGCTTTGTGCTACAGGCTAAGTCCTGCTGTCGCAGTCATGGGTCTCCTCTTGGTCCTCTTTCTTGATGCAAGTTGTTCAGAGCTGTAGTTCTGGTGTCAGGGGGTCCCTTAAATCCTAGATTTAAGAGAGTTTGTGGTGTGGGAGCTACTAGCCAATGTGCATCTAGTCCCTGTGTCTAGTCCGTCCCTAAGGTGACCGGGGGTAAGGGTCACCTTTTCTACTCAGAACCCTTTATTCTGCCACTACTAAAGATAGCAGATACCTAATTTTAGTGTGCAGATCAGGTTTCTCGCCCTGGAGGTGTAGCCTTCGGAGGCTGTGCATATCAGAGGCAGTGTAGCCTTTGAAGCCCTCTGCCTTGATGTGCCACTTCTCTAGCCTGCTTGGGAGAAGGGAGTTGTGATCTCCCTCCTCCCCAAACCTTTCTTCCTGACTGCTAGAAGTGATCACACTACCTGGTAGGAGGTCGGAATCCTGTCTTGGCAACAGGAAATTCTGGTTTGCCAGCCAGAGCACAGAGAAGCTGTGGCAACCAGGTGGGCAACCTCTAAAGTGCATACCACATTGCCTCGGCATGAGATTCATGTCAGGGGTGAGAAGGCACGTTGTTTGATACCAAACATGACATATTTCAGTGGTACCAGAATGGACCTGCCAACCAGGGTGGCCGCCCATATTATCCTATGAACCTCTGACATTTTCTAGTTGTTTCCATTGGGGAATGCCACTATAGGGACATAATGGCTTGCACTTATATGTCCTCACATTTAATATAATACACCCTGACTCCTGGGCTCAGGAGGCCTTCCTTAAGGGGGCCTGATATTGATTATAAATAGTGTATTGACTGTGCCACACCTGGTGAGGCCACAGTTGAGTTCGAGCAGTGTGCACTGCTCCTGCAAGGCGCTATTAACAAGGGTCGTACATTTGGCCCATGGTGCAATATCATATCTTTAATATTCGGTGACCCATTGGCTATGTTCTGCCTTTCAAATAAATATTTTTCCTAGTCATTGGGCTGCTTTTCACACAACTTTGATAGGTCTTTATGCAACTACATTGGGTCCCCTTTTTCTACTATATCTTAATGGGATTCTTATTCATGAAGAGTTTATTTCAGCCACTGTCATGTGGGCTAACTGTGCCAAAACAATGGTACATGTGCTGCCTTGATTTGATGCCTTGATATACATGGCCACGTTCATGTGGGCTGTTGTGTTTGAATCAATATTGTATTTGTTGCAGTGTTTTGCAACTCCTTGAACATAATAGAGTCCCTATCACAGATCATGATATCCCAACATATTATACCATCATCTCAGGCAAAGATAAGACCTGTGGTTATTATGCTGAACAGTTTTTTAACACCCCTTCATTGTTCCCAGGCCGATGTATTTCATCCAATTGATTACCAGTGTAGCGATCCACACTGATTTACCTTGCTTACTTATTCACTGTGGAAGTTCCAATATGGCCGCCACTTTCTCCAGGAATACGGAGACACGTTCTAGTGTCTCGATTCCGATTTACCTATTTCCTGTCCGCATTACTGCCAGTTGGAAATTGGCCACACACAACCCGGCAACAGGACGTGGATAGATGTCCTTCTCAGGTAGGTGTGTTATCGTTTGCACCAAGCCTGTCTGCATCACCACAGACCTTTGGTCCGGACATATTTTAAAGTTACAGTTTCCATCTTCGCAGACCGTATTCAGGCCGCATTCTTTGCCCGTTATTTCACTTCCTGACGATGCGGATTGGCGTGCGTGTCAGTTAAGCCCTGCTCTACGTTTTTTGTGTTTTTGCAATGGTTTACTTGTCCTTTTCCCCCTGATCAGTCCTGCCTGAAATGGCTGAAATTACAACTGGAATTTAGTCTACCGCAAGATATGTAACACATAACAATGTTACTTAAATTGAAATAGAAGAGGACTGGAATTTTGGCAATCGCCAATGACAGTATTTGACAGTCAATCTCATATGGACAGGCATATGTATTTTATGGACTCATTGTCGTATACAGTCTCTACCAGCACTATCAGGGATGGTACTCGCCGTGGACATATGAGGTCTTATAATTTTGAGATACAATTTCTCGAATAAAAGCCTTTCCCTCCAATCCACATTTATTTAGATCAGAAGACTTGGAACAATAATTTCCACGTGACTGCCTACAAGAATTCACCAAAATAGAAATAACTGGTACTACCTACTGGCCGGTACGGAAGTACAACCGGCACGGAGGTAGGATTTCTGCTCCTGGGCCATATGTCATTTACAAGGTTGGCATTCTTTAAACCATATTTATTGGATTCAATGAATATCATTTACCGTTTTCACTTCACAGGTTACAAGGGATATTTTGCTTCAAGACAGGTAGGCCTACTTTTGTGCCTGCGCATTTAGGTTAGGCAATGTTGTGAATCACGCACCCTCACTGTGAGAGAATATCGATAAGTGCACCATTTATCCCACTGCTTCTTCACACAAGCCATTCTGTGCACAAAATTTGCACTTTCAATGATATGGATAGATGCACCACGTCCTATATTTTCATACTATCATAACATTTGGAATTTCCCGCTGTAAACCAACTTGTGTCATTACATCAGGCATGAAATGTTGCAAACGATGGATTTAGGCCCAGATCTCTGTACTGGGGTGAATGTATGACATTGTTCTGCATTCTGTCCATCAATTGTTGTTTTTGCATTTGTCACCCCGAGTGGGAAGGGTATGCTCAGACGTGAGTCCCTTGCTCTCCATGCCACTGGAATCAAGCTATCCTGGCTGACGAGGGCTGAAAGCCCGAAACCGGTCCTAGGATGCTTGTTTTCAGTCCAGGGAGGACCTGGCTTGGCAGTTCAGGCTGGACTGTTCCCATGGGGCACAGGGTCAAGACTGATTTGCATATGGCTGGGTTCAAACTGGAATGGCATGGTGAGCAAAAAAACGATGGATTTAGGCCCAGATCTCTGTACTGGGGTGAATGTATGACATTGTTCTGCATTCTGTCCATCAATTGTTGTTTTTGCATTTGTCACCC
Organism: Triturus cristatus; assembly: GCF_964204655.1. Taxonomy (NCBI): domain Eukaryota; kingdom Metazoa; phylum Chordata; class Amphibia; order Caudata; family Salamandridae; genus Triturus; species Triturus cristatus. The sequence goes on from NC_140595.1 coordinate 428,149,476, forward strand.
CGAGTGGGAAGGGTATGCTCAGACGTGAGTCCCTTGCTCTCCATGCCACTGGAATCAAGCTATCCTGGCTGACGAGGGCTGAAAGCCCGAAACCGGTCCTAGGATGCTTGTTTTCAGTCCAGGGAGGACCTGGCTTGGCAGTTCGGGCTGGACTGTTCCCATGGGGCACAGGGTCAAGACTGATTTGCATATGGCTGGGTTCAAACTGGAATGGCATGGTGAGCAAAAAAAACGATGGATTTAGGCCCAGATCTCTGTACTGGGGTGAATGTATGACATTGTTCTGCATTCTGTCCATCAATTGTTGTTTTTGCATTTGTCACCCCGAGTGGGAAGGGTATGCTCAGACGTGAGTCCCTTGCTCTCCATGCCACTGGAATCAAGCTATCCTGGCTGACGAGGGCTGAAAGCCCGAAACCGGTCCTAGGATGCTTGTTTTCAGTCCAGGGAGGACCTGGCTTGGCAGTTCGGGCTGGACTGTTCCCATGGGGCACAGGGTCAAGACTGATTTGCATATGGCTGGGTTCAAACTGGAATGGCATGGTGAGCAAAAAAACGATGGATTTAGGCCCAGATCTCTGTACTGGGGTGAATGTATGACATTGTTCTGCATTCTGTCCATCAATTGTTGTTTTTGCGTAAACCAACTTGTGTCATTACATCAGGCATGAAATGTTGCAACATGAAGTTTAACAGACTTTGGGTGACATAGATAGACATGGAAATTTGGGTCTTCACAATATTGTAGCTCTATGATATATCCCCGTACCTACACATTGCAAGTGTTTGTCATTCAATTGTTTTTCCAGCCCTGAGAAGTCGTGGGTGTACATCACCCGACCGACAAAACACTTGTTGGCTGGACCATCGAAGAAGAGAATAAAAGCACAAGAAAACTAATATTGTTATGAGCATCTACACTGTATACCACTTATGTTTACTGGCATATGTGTGCCCAGGCATTGAGTTATTTCTAAGGCAGATGCCTAGGGATCATACTTGGGGGATTGGGGTGGTTTCCCCCTCCCAGGAGCACCATCTTAATTATCACTAGAGGTAATACAACCGTCAAGAGTGAGCACCAACACCACTTGGTGCCTTATCACCCATCTTGTAGTAACTTTTGAAAGGAAGTCTGAAAACAGAATGTGATATAATTCAAGGATGCAATCCACGGGATGATCTGAGAATGAATTGAAGAAAATTAAAAGAATCACATCAAGGATAAGATATTTGTGTCATTTGTTGATATAATAGATTTGTCTGTGGAACCATTTAAAGTTAATGACTATTGGGTAGATACACTCATCACTTACTTACAGATCAGAACAGGAGATGATTACTTACAGCGCACGAGCACCGACATTTTGTTGTGCATGTGTCAGAAGAGGGAAGTGTTTGTGCAAATTTACATTTGCACAGAAGTTTATCAATGCATCGAGAAATGTTGCACAAGCCTGCAATGTATGTACTCCAGTCTTAGGTGTAAATGTAGGCACCTCTTTGGGCAGAGAAATAATGTATTGTTAACTCTCATGGAATGTCTACAACAAATGTATTTTTGCAGTGTTATATAGCGCGGACTCGACGGTACTGCAGCTCTTTCCAGGAGCACCAGTTACATTGCTGAATATCACAATAATATTATTTTTGAAGGCACAGAGCGATTAAGGCCATAGTTAGCATTTTTCACACAGCGCGATGCAGCAAGCCGCCTTGGAAGGGACACCTTCCTGCACAAAAGCAATCCTTAGAGGTATTTTCCCCTTTCTATGTGTGCTGCAGAATGCAGCACAAGTAGAAAGAGTAACAAACTTGGAGAAATACATATATTTCTCCTTGCTACATCTCCCATGTGGAGGTGTAGCATTTTGATGCATTGCGTGGCGCAGGGGCGATGCAAATCCTTTTGGAAATATGGGCCAAATTGATTTGCCCAGAATAACAGGATGTTGAGATGATGCCAAGACTTGAACCTGGGGCTAAATTTATGAAGGGCTTGCATTGCCCTTGCATCAAGCAAGGCAACACAAGCCATTAAATCTGATTTACTATGCCACGCAGAGACACCTTGCGTGGCTCTGCGCGGCATAGTAAATCTCAAGTAACGCAAAGTAGCACAAGACGCTGCCTTGCATTACTCTGCGGTGAGAAGGCATTCCATGGGTGAAGCATGGCTATTCCCATGCATTAATCCATGGTTTTTAGCGCATTCCCAGATTTACTAACATTAGTAAACCTGGGAATGTGTCAAAATGCTGTGCCTCCCCTAGTGAGGTGTAACAAGTAGAAATAAGTTTATTTCTCCTCTGTATTTCGTTTTTCTCAGAGAAATGTGTTTTGTGCATGTAGGTGTGCCTGTAACGCAGGCCCCCTTGCACCATGGCACAAGAGTGCCTGCGTTGTCTCTAGGCTGCTCTCAGTGTGCCAGCACTGAGAGAGAGCTGGAATGCACCATGTCATAATAGATGTGGCACATTCTTGCTCTCTCTATTTGAGGCAGTGCAGCCCAGCAAGTTGTCTTGCTGTTTTGGGTTGCATCCTCTCCAGTGCTTAACTTAAGCCGGTGGTTTCCGTGCTCAGCACCAGCACTTAATTATCAACACCAGCGCCTTTCATGAGCACCTGTTAAGGACACATTCAATTATAGTAGGCACCGGGACATTAAGTGAATTCGCCAAAATCACAGGCTGTTGAGCCGACACAGAGACTCGAACCTTGTTCCCCAGTTGGCCATTACGCCACAATCTCTCCCCACTTTAATGGCTAGTAGTTGGTTATGTTTTAGGCCGCGCTAAAAGGAGAAATGGGGTGGTGCAAGCTGCCTTCTGTCCAGAGCGATTTTTTGTTTTTAACAAATTAACCACTGCACTTTCCCTTCAGAACAGTGCTTTAAATAGGCAGGTACTGTCCGGTACAGAGTACCTGCACTTCTTTAATTTGTAAAGGAGAGTACCTGCACTTCTCAGCACGGCTGCAAAACATGTAATGGGTAGAGTACCGGCACTTCCCAGGAGCAAACATGTACTCTAAATAGCGAGTACCTGAACTTCTATGCTTCCATTTAAAGAACTGCTCTGACAAATAAAAAAAAAGTGTTCATTATAACCGTGAAACATGCAAATCGCAATTTGGCCTGGGATTAGAGTATGTAAATACGGGGACAAATTGGCAAATATCCCGGCATGAAACCTGTGAAGGACGACGAAACATCCTGGACTGGAGGTAGACAGGCAAACACTTCCTTGTGCAACAGAAACAACGGCCACCTGGCAAAACACGGCACCTGCCCAGCCGCAGACAGTCACTAACTAAGCTTTTTATTTACTCAGTTATTCAAAGCTCGGTGGAAACAAACGTGAAAAAGTGTGCCCTGTGCCACATTTCGTCAACAGAGCCAATTTGCATATCGCCTAGAAACTTGTCAACCGCCTCTCCAAGCCCTGGCTCATATTTCAATTCGAAAGCAAGCAAAGCTCGGAGAATTTAAGGTATTTTGAATAAACTGACCTGTACAGACCCCACTTTAGCTTTGGGGGATTCTTTGCAAGCTTACAAAGTGGAACTGTCGATCGTGAGTGGAAACAGCTCCTCTCCGTTTGGGCGTCAAAAGAAAAGACAAACAAAATGTAGTGGGACAAGAAAATGATGCGAGATAAAGCAAAGCCGTTTGTGAAAAATATTGAGATTAAAAAAAAAAAATTGCTTGAATTAATTTATTCTCACTGAGAGATTGTTGTCAGTATTCGTTCTGTAGAGTTTTATGACTCCAACATATTTAGGAAACGCCGGCTAATGTGGATTTATAGTCCAAATACATGAGAGCAGGGTAATGTGGCTGGCGATAGGGCGACACACAGTGGCGGCTCCTCCGCAATGGCGGAGGAGCGTTGCCCCACTGTCTGGCTCAGAGCCAGTAAATGAAAAATAAAACAATGTCTTTGTTTTATTTTTTATATTTCGGCTCTGAGCCAGTTTGCGGAGGGAGGGGCGGGGGCATTGGGAGGAGAAGTGTGATGTACACTCCACTCCCTAAGTGCGCTTGTGTGTTTTGGCCACCCATCTCAGGCTCTCTGGTCTGAGGAGGGCATCTTTCTTGCCCACTCAAACCAATCCCTGTGCTGTTCTCACGTGAGAGCAACGCGGAGAATGCAGGGAGTCCATGATGTGGCCCCAGTGCTTGCTGGGACCAGGAAGGAAGGACTATACAGAGTGCGACACGGGAGGCAACTACATGTAAGTGTTTATTTTAAATGTATTTTTTATTATAACCCCTGCCCCTTTCGACCCCCTCCTGCACTCACCCGCCCCACCACCTCTTTATTGTGTCAGCCGCGACAGATGTGATTGGCTATGTAACAGGAGATGTACATACCATGAAGGGTGGGACAATGAGGGGCTGATTTACTAAGAACTGGTGCGCTCTGTTGAATTACATGAAGAGGAAAGAACAGTGCCACATCTTCTCTTCTGGTTTGCTCGCCCCCTGTGCTGGTATACTTTTGGCTGGGTGTGACCAAGCACGCACCCTTGAACCATAGTGCAAGGGTGTGTGCATGATGAAGAGCATTGGTTTTGCATGGGAACGGTACACTTTCAGTACAACATACTATGCTTAGACATAGGGCCAATGGAATTATGCGGCATCGGAGCACCAAATTATGTAGCAGAGTTGACTACATTATGATGCAAGTAAAGGCACATTATGCAGCATAATGAAGCACATTTTGATTATATTATAGTATTACTTAATTATTTTGTCATTTTTACACATGGTAATACAGTCTGATCAGAGATTTCAGCTTATTAGTATCAGCTTAAATTCTGAAATAAGCAACTGAAAGATGACCAGTTAACCTTTTCGAAGGGACTCCCACTGTGTGCAAAGCTACATCGCCATATTTTTGGTAACTTTTGATCCATTGGAGCTAGATTTTTTTTTATCTGTACATTAGTCAGCAGATGATGGATTGCGTGGCAAATCCATAATTATTCATACAAAGCCATAGCCGCAAAATTGCATTTATAGTGGCCCTGGACATAGTTTAAATATTTTTCCCAGTTTGTATTGTGGTGTACAGGTGCAAAATTGGAAATGTTTTGAGAACAGAAAGCTTTTCTCTGAAGTTACACCTTCATTGAAGTCTATTTTCTTTTTTTAAGCAAACCACTGTATGCGAATGTTAGTAGATGGGTCTTTGGGTCAAAATCCATGGGTAGTTGCACAGGGGATCCTATGCACCACCCAACATAGCCAATTGAACGAGGGACAAATGCCTTAAACTCAACTCTGAAAAGACAGAAGTACTGATCTTCGGGAAGAACACCTCCATACGTGACCACAGCCGGTGGTCAGCGAAAATCTGACCAACACCCACACCTACATACCACACTCTCAGCCTAGGCATCATCCTCGACAGCGTACTGACCATGAAATCACAAGTCAATGCATTCGCCTCCTACTCCCACATCCTTTGCACGTTCTGCAGAATCTTCAGATGGATTCCAGTCAACACGAGAAATACTATTACCCAGGCCCTTGTCACCAACCACCTCAACTATGGCAACACACTCTATGCCTGCATCTCCACCCAGCTCCTAAGGAGACTCCAAACCATTCAGAATGCTGCAGCAAGACTCATCTTGGACATCCCCAAATGGACCCACATCACCCCCACCCTCAGGAACCAGTACTGGCTCCCATTCCAGAAAAGAAGCCAGTTTACGATCCTCACGCATGCCTACTCAACTCTACATGATCAAGGACCGGACTACATCAACCACTGACTCAACTTCCACCTACCCACAAGACACCTGCGCTTCTCCTCACTAGCCCGTGTGCACACCCCTGCATCCGCCGCAAATAAAAGTACCTCCAGAAGCATGCAGCCAGTGGAAGGACACTGGGCACCGGGCTCAGTACTTGGTCCGGGCTCCACAGTACGACGCCTGAGGCGAGGAGGAGACGCTGCTCAAGAATGAAACGAGAGTGACGTGGGATCCAGCCAATGGTGAGGAAAGTGGCGTTGGAGCCACATAGGAGCCTGCCAATGGTAAGTAAAGGTAAGTAATTGGTGGGTTCTAAGGCCTTCTAAGATTATTTTTTTTTAATACAAAAGATTTTGCTAGCACTGTGCAGGCAAAACCTGAAAAATGATTGCAGCTATTCTTAGTGAATGAGAAGCTGTTTACACCAGATTCTGGTGAATATCAGAAAGCAACAGAAAAAATCTAAATATCCTTTAATGCCCAACATCTAAATCCAATTAAAAGAGCTTGATGAAATACAAACCAAAATATGAAACAGGCCCTCTCTATCTACGCACCCAGGATATGGAACATCAACCCTGCATCCATGAGAACAACACCAAACCTCCGTCAAATCAAGAAAGAGCAAAATGCACATTTCCTCAAAGAACAATACATCTCTATCTCTAGGGACTCTCCTCTTCACGGGACTCAGCAGCCCAACCCACCTCCCCGTGAACGTTCACAGATTGTACTCTTTGCTGTTTGCTCAACAAAGAACTCCATTGTCCCTGGTAGGTTATCACTATGCAAATGCCCACATACATACATACATACATACATGCATACCTATATACGCACATACATACATCAAGTATCTATTTTGAACAGTATTGGGGCAGGATTGTTGAAATCGTGTTTGGGCAAACTCAAATCATTAACCTGGCATGGGCTCCGCTTTAAAAAAAATATAGCAATTTGCCCAGCTGGTATAATATTTAAAACTATTGGATAAAATGATAATTGAGGGGCACCATCCATTTTTTCACAGCAGAGAAAGTTTTATTTAGTCCAAAATATATTAACAAAAAAGGCCAACACATGTTTTGAAATGTATATCGCTTCATCGGGCCATCTCACGTATGTAAATCATTCACTTTTGGTTTTCAAATAGGCAAGTTATTTTGTGATAACTCAAGTAGTGATCCTTCACCTGTTGGCTGTAGAGTTGTACCTGACATAGTGCCACTCCCACTTCTGTATGGTATTAAAACAACATGGGCAGGATTGTTCCCTGCATGATTTGCATGCACAAGGCAATTCCCTGACTGAATCAGAATCAAGGGTCAAATTCACTAATATTTCACGCAATGCAATGCAGGAAGGCAACTTGTTAAGTAGCATTGCATGAAAGGGAGAGAGCAGGATAGCGCCGCATGTACTATGGTACACTTCTGCTCTCTCCTAGCGCTGGCGCACTCTGTGCTTCCTAACGCCAATGCAGGCACCTTTTGGCCAGGCTACAAGGATGCCTGTGTTACAGGCAGGATACTTTTTGTGTAAGAAGGGATATCTTTCTGCACAAAATAATCCTTAGAGTCATATTACTCTTTGTGTGTATGCTGCAGAATGCAGCACACATGGAAAGAGCAAGTAACATGGAGATATTCCCCCTCGTTACACATTTGTTAGGTAGGCGCACAGTTGTGGTGAAAGCCCAGGTTTACAAGTGTTTGTAAATCTGGGTTAGGCAGAGGATTGGGAACACCTAATCTCCACTCATGTAACGCTTATCCAACATAAAGTAATGCAAGCCAGTGCTATTAAATTGACTTTATGTAGCTAAGTAAATGCCAAAATGGATTGTGCGTCGGAGCTGCGCCACAAAAGTGATTGAACCTCAATGCAAACTCTTGGCAAATCTGGGCCCAGGTGCCTGTCCAGGTTTGCTTTTTGGTTTGGTCTCAGCAGACATGATCTCTACAGAGATGAGTGCTCTACTTGTCTCGCCATATACATTTGTTTTGCAGTTCAGTACAACTGGGCCCTGCCCTACATCCCTGTGCGCATGAGTGTGGTGTGTGTGTGTGTGTTTGCATGCCTGTATACCTTCAGTGCATATCCGAAGTGTGAATGAAGTATGTGTCATGTTAGCCTATGGACAAGCCAGAATCTATTTTGATTTCTCCCTGGGGGTAATTTATACAAAATATAGAATTGGGTTCTCCTCCAAAGGGGCTATGTGGATTGCTGAACCCTGGATCAGACCTAGTCTTTGATAGTCAATAAAATTACTGGATGTGGGAGAACAGCAGGCAGCGGTGTCTTTGAAGTACAATGGTGTTCTTTGAGCAAATTCTCCCTTCTGTTACCGTGAGGAGCTACCGACAAATGCTAGCTGATTGACAAGGGTGAAGGCTGTCCCCTTCTTTGTGTGTCAGTGTTTTGGGCAGCACTGAAAGGGAGCTTCCCAGACTCACCCTGCTGCTGCCTGTGTTTGACTTGGATAAAGGCAACACAGCAAATGGAACTCTCTAGAAACATTTTGTGGGCAGATGAACAAGTTACTTACCTTCGGTAAACACTTTTTCTGATGGATACAGTATCTGCCTGTGGATTCCTCACCTTCTGAATACCCCCTGCGCCAGCATTCCACGGAAATTCTTTCCTAGCTCTCCCACGTCAACGAGGACGTCACAATGCCACGGTTCCGCTCGCGACTCCGCATGACGTCAACGGAGCCATAAGCATGTGACCCAGCGCAAAAACCCTAGCAACAGGGAAACAACCTGCACCGATATCCTCCCTGCGTCACAGACCCAACATCACACTAACTCCTTCACACATGCAGTCATTGGTGGGGCCCATAACACCAACACTCACACGTTACTTCCACACCGGTCTGCACACCCAGGAGGGATGAAGGATTTAAACGCCAGACATGTGGGGGGAACACCTTATAACCTATAGGGAAGGAAAAGTCATTTACAAAATATACATTATCACCCTTTCGCCTACAGCTCCTTAATCCTAAAACATCAAGGCACTCCTCCCACTTCGGTCTAATGGATCAAATTAGTTGGATTGGTTGATGGTGATTTAGAACCAGCTAAAACACATTTTTAAGACTTCAGAATCTATCTCTTAAATGAAACTCATAACAATCAATAATTGTTTATCTAAAATGTCATAATGATATTAATTCGCATTTGTCTCATCAAAGTTTTAGAAAGTTTTATATCAAATTTTTAGTAAATCGCAGAACATCATATTTACCTAATCTGGCTATTTGGAGTCCTCTAATTCATTGGCTCTGCATAATTTTGTCATGAATCATCCGAAAGCAAGCCAAAGCTCAAAGTTCTTTGCTCAGCATGCTACTGTCCCACAGATCGGCAAAGGACCAGAGACGTGCAAGCATCTATCATTGCCCGTAGATTTAGGAAAAGTTCACAGTCATCAGATGATTGGGCAGCATCCAGACCTTCAAAGATTCAGGAAAATACGCAAACCGAAGCAAGGCAACGTAAGTTACGTGACCCAAAGGTAAGAGCGAAAACGAGCGCAACGAGTCTACCCTCTCTATTCTACCTCTTCTTTTATAACACAAAGAAGCAAAGATGATACAATTTAATAATTTAGAACAGTCGTGATTGGCTGGTTGAGATCGTCCGATGTCAGTTTTGAGTTTTCAGTTCAGTTCGAGGGGTGAGGTCATGAGATTGTCCAAAAGTCGGCTTGCTCCGGTTTATTGTAATGTCGATTGTTCTCTGGTTTTGGCTGATTGCCCACTCTGTCCTTGTTTTGGTACATGGTGAACAAAGGTTGTGACAAGGTTTAGGAGAATTCTTGCGCATGTGCAGCACACTCCGCGCCTCGTGGGACAGTGGCCACTTCGTCGTGTGGTGTTAGCGGCCATCTTGGATTTAGGCCCAAATGCTAATTTAAGCGAAACAAACACAAAAGTGTAATTAATACATAGAAATTATGAATCTAATGTTAACCCCTTACTAATACCTCTATGTGCTTGCATTTAACTAGCGTATAGCAACATTTAAAGCCATTATATTCACCTTTTCGGTCCTTCTCTTGGGCAACATTACAAAAGCAACATATATCATGCAGTATTCTATTTACCACATATACTACTGTTAGTATGCGTACAGATTTTAATCATAAAGGTTATTTTAGCCATGCAAATGCAAGTCCCCCGTGTTATTTCGATATTAATAATGTTGGTTAATAAACATGCAAACTCGTTTAATAATATTATAGTTAATAGATTATTTAATTAGTATTTTCATGCAGAATAGAGGAGGTATACAAAATTTTGCACTACCCGCTCCATAAATCCCCCCTTTGGTGATTTTATCACCACACCATTAAAATTTTGTATCAATTTATCATATAAAGCTAAATGAATTCTTTATTTTTGTTCACATTTCTGTTTCCCCAATTTCTTCTCTTCTTGCTGTTTTATACATATTATCTTTCATCTCTTCTAATTCTACTTCTTCAAATTCCCTCTCTTGTCTCTTATTCAGTCTTCTTTTCCAATTTTCTCTTTTTAACTTTTTCTGTATTTTCTTTCTTTTATAACATAAACGTCCTAGTCTTAAAATGAATACTAGAAAAATCACACATGTTAATGGAAATAAGATCCTACCTATAAATGTACTCCCTAAGTTTAATAAGAAATCTTTAATGGAAGAAAGATTCTTTCCAATCTTTTCCCAAAAACTTTCAACCTCCAGTGGTGAAATTTCCTCATGCAATTCAGTTATATTTTTAATGTAGATCTACAGATCTTTACTTTCGTCTGGAATGTAAGTACAACAATGTTGAACTTTCAGCATTCCACAGACTCCACCCTCTTTTGCCAATAATATATCAAGGGCAAGTCGATTTTGCATTACCATGGCAGACATGGCAACCATTTCAGTATTTACCAATAAGAATCCTCCAGCGGTGCTTGTTGACAAGCGATCCACTACTGTTGATAGCTTTCTAATTTTGTGTGCATTCAGAGATATTCCCACTGCTGGTATCAATGCTCCAAAAATGTCTCCTACAATTTCTGACCAAGATTCTCTTTTTCTACGTGTTAGTAGGCTACCTAACTTATGTACACCATCTTCTCCTCTTCCCATGATGAATATCTTTGGGAAAACCAGACCTACATAACATGTGCCATACCAATGATCTGGCAACCGATAATATGCCTTGTTGCTGCAGTTAAAATATAATCCAGGAAAAACTGGATCATTTCCTCCTTTAAATCCCCATCCACCCATGATTCGGTATGTATCATGGCATTCACTGTTACCTACAAAGTAATTATCATATGCAGTTTGATTCCTTCTAATACACAACTTTCCTTTCTGAGGTCAATCTAAAGCCATAGTTGGACTAGCTTCCCCCTTCAAGTGTTTTTCCATTTCAATATCCCAGACTGTCTTTTCCTCTCTTCCCTCAGATACTTTCTTTTGCATTTTCAATCTCCTTTCTTCAATCATATCACAAAAAGTATTTTCCTCTTTCTTTAAGCTGCAAGTCAAATTATTTCTAAATATATATTCTAATGTTAGTTATTTAGTTTCTAAGAAAAATTCACCTAACACTTTTGCAGGCTTTACTTTGTTCAATTTGTTAACTGCAGGTACTTGTGAAAATATGTTATCTACATCTGAAAAATAATATTCTAATTTCCCTATTTTGTAAAACAGACTAGCTATCACACTACATGTTATTCCATAGGTTACTGGAAGGCGATGGTATGTCACTCCCTCCGATACAGATGCAGGTAATTGCATACAGACGTAACAATCCCTCACATCCATTGTCTTTACATATTCATACAATAGTTTCGAAAATACATTGTTAGAGAAATCATTTATAGACCTGTCTTTATGAAGATAATTTCTATCTATTTTAGTCAGATATACTTTCTGAATCTTTTCTATATTAGTTTTATTCTCACTATGTCCTTCTATTGTTTCTAGCGTAACAATGATCAGTGTCTTTTGACTTAGCCTCTTCTACTTCACAACTAGTTTTGTCTAACCCAAGGCTCTAAGAACCTACTTGGTTCTATTAGTTATGTCTTTTTCCGTATTTTTATTGTCTTTCCATTAGCAGCATTTTTGTCTTATTCAGTTTGGCATTTGATCGTCTTTCACTTTTTTCTCATAATCTTGATACAGAACTTCCTGAACATCAGTTTCTTCTCCAATATCGGACAAGATTACTCTCAGGATTTCTGATTCTTCGTCTTCCTCAACCACAGTGTACAGTCACCTCTGGATTTTCTTGGCGATCCGCCTCTTCTTTTATTTCAGGCAGGGCCACATACGACCATTCCGGCGACTTATACTTCTGATTAGGTTTTCTCATTCTTTTGTTTTCCTCTGCTGTAGTTATTTTCTCATTTTTCGATTTTTCTTGACTAGATACTTCATTCACTTGTTCTGCTCTTGGTGAATTTACTCGTGTCAGTCGGTATCTCAATCTCTTTATTTTGTTTGGTCAAATCTCATTTCTTGCTGATTTTTTTGATTTATTTCCTTTATCATTCTTTTCAGCTCTCCATGCTCTCTTTCTCAAGACTCGACCTTCTGGTACTTCTTCATCACTATCCTCTGACTCTGTTATAACTTGCTTTTTGCTTTCAGCTGTTCCTTTTTCCACCACTTCTTTAATTTTCCCTACTTCTGTCCCTCCTCGTGGTTCTTGCACACAATCTTCCTGCTGACTAACTATCCCTTCTTCGAACTGGGTGTTTGAATTCCCTACAACTCCTCGGGGGTCTGCCACAAGAATCTTTCCCTCACTTTCTGTATCTGGCACCTGTCCATCTGCTTTTGTTTTTTCAGTTGGAATTTCTCTCAGCTTCCCATCAGGAACTTCTTTATCAACAATTTCTTTGATTGTCTCTTCTGTCTCTTCACTGCTTTTCTCTTTCCTCCAATGTACCTGTGCTTGTTCAGTCTCTGAGTCTGAGCTGGTATCAGAAATCTGTAATTTCCTTCTCAAGGGAATATTTTTTGGGGCAACAGTAAAATCTGGTTCTGATTCCCCCCCTTTCAGGGTTTTCTCTTGTTCTTATTTCCTCAGCATCCGATTCAGAACTAGTCTCTGACTCTTCAAAATATTTTCCTTCCTTGTTATCCACTGGATTTGGGATTCTCAATGTGTGACTAGCATGTATCCAGTTCTTTATTCCAGCACACTTCACAGCTGTTGTTGTGGTCAAAATCACTTGTCGTGGTTTTCCCCAACGTGGGACCAGACAGTTCCTTCTTCTGTGTACTTTGATTCTCACCCAGTCTCCTGGGCTCAGATCATGAGCTTGCTTCTTTTCAAGGGTGGTGGCATCCGATCCAACTTGATGAAACACAGAATGAACTGCATCAGCCAGCCCCTTACAGTAATTCAACACCAAGTCATCAGTTATACGCAACAGCTTGTTGACTGGTATGAAAACATGTTGCATTTCTCTTCCCATGACAATTTCATGAGGACTCAGACCTGTGTTCCTATCTGGAATAGATCTAATAGTCATGAGTACTAGAGGCAAGACATCAGGTCATTTCAAAACCTGTGGCTAATCACATTTTTCCCAATCGGTTTTTAATGGTGCCATTCATTTGTTCCACCACACCAAAAGCCTCTGGGCGATAGGCATAATGTAGTTTCTGTTGTACATTCAATGCTTCACATTGTTTTCCTCTATCTGATTCAATTGTGACTGGGAACCCGAATCTAGGGATGAATTCCCTCAAAAGCAATTTTGCTACTGTGATTCCATCGCTTCTTCTTGTAGGATATGCTTCTACCCATCTAGAAAACAAACAGACCATCACTAGAACATACCTCAACCTGTTAAAGGGAAGCATTTCAATGACATCAATCTGCATTCTGGTGAAACGCCCTCCTTCTCGACCTATCGTTCCTAGACTTACCACTGTTTTCCTCCCAGGATTGAACTGCTGACATATAAGGCATCTTTGACAAAGGCTCTCAGCTACAAGTCTGAATTTTTCATTATACCATGTTTGTTTAAATGACCTAATCATCGCATCTCTCCCTATGTGTCCTTGTCCATGAAACATCCTTGCCATGGCAGACACCATGCTATCAGGAATGACTGGTCTCCCATCTCGATAGACCCACACATGGTCTGTTTCTCTTGGTGCACATCCTGCTTTTACCCATTGTCTCATTTCCTCATCTCCTGCTTCTTCCTGCAATTGCCTCACTTCTTCCCAGGTACTCACAATGTTAGTAAACAGTAGGGGGCAAGAATTAATTTCCCTTTCTTTCGCCCTGTTGATCGAATTCTGATTACGAGCACAATATTGAGCCATATCGTTGGCGTACTTATTACCAACTGCGACATAATCTCCGGTCTGAACATGAGCAGCACACTTCACAACGGCCAATTGCTTAGGCAGCTGTATCGCCTCAAGCAACTTCCCAACCACTTCAGCATTCTTTATAGGAGGTCCACTTGAAGACAGAAATCCTCTCTGCAGCCATATCTGACCGAAATCATGCACCACACCAAAGCCATACTGACTATCAGTTATCACAGTCACTCTCACATTCTTTCCCAACTTGCATGCTCTAGTTAAGGCTACAAGTTCAGCAACTTGGGCTGATTTTACTCCCTTCAGGTAAGAGGCTTCCATTACTGTTGCAACTGTGCATTCTGCATATGCTGCACTTAGAATTCCTTTGTCTGTTCTCAAGCATGACCCGTCCACAAACATCACAAAGTCACTTTCTGATAATGGTCCATCTTTCATCTCAGGACGTGGTTTGGTACAGAAATCAAGTACATCCAAACAATCATTATCCACTTCGTCTTTGACTTCTACATTCTCAGCATCAGGCAGTAACGTTGAAGGATTTACATTCTAGCATCTCACAGGGCTCACATTTGTTGCACCTAATATGACATTCTCATATTTAGTCAGTCGACTATGTAGCATGAACTGAGTGCAGCTCCTTGTTAAAAGGATTGACACATCATGAGGTACAAACACTCGCACAGGATATCCCATCACAATTCCTTCACTCTGTTCCAGACTCTTACAAGTAGCAGCTACTGCTTTCAAACAACATGGCAACGCTACAGCTACAGGGTCTAGCATAGCTGAAAAATATGCAATTGGTCTTCTCAATGTTTCATGTTTCTGTATTAGTACAGAGAGTGCACATCCATTCCTCTCGCTGCAGTATAATTCAAACTCTTTATCGTAATCAGGCATTCCTAATGCTGGCGCTTCACACAAACTGTCTCTCAATTGTTTAAAAGCTGCTAGTTCTTCCCTATTTAAGTCAATGGGGTCTTTTACAGTTACTTATCCACTGACGACAATATCCAACCATTGCAAGAAACATTCTCACTTCTCTTTGCGTCATTGGAGCTCTCATTCCTTTTATTATCTTGATTCTGTCTGTAGTTATTTTCCTCAGTCCTTTTTCAATTTTGTGGCCTAAATATTGTACTTCTTTCTGACAAAATTGTAATTTCGATGGGATACCTTAAGTCCTCCATCTGCCAAATGGTTTAGCAATGCTATGGTGTCCATTACACAAGCTTCTCGAGTCTTTGATGCCAGAAGTAGGTCGTCAATATATTGAACTAGCACTGAATTCTCAGGCATTTCTAGGCCTTCTAAGGACTTTTTCAATATCTGATTAAATATCGAGGGGCTTTCTGTATACCCCTGTGGGATTCGGCACCATGCCAAAATACGTTCGCCAAAACAGAACGCAAAATTTTGCTGGCTATCATGATGCAACGGGATGGAAAAGAAAGCATGACACAGATCAATCACTGTGTACCATTCTGCATCATGTGGAATCTGATACAAAATCACAGATGGATTTGGTACAATAGGACAACATGACACAACAATTTTGTATATCTTTCTCAAATCTTGCACTATTCTGAACTTTCCATTAGGCTTTTTCAGTCCCATAATTGGTGAATTACATGGACTACTCATTATTTCCCTTAAAATACCTTGTTTAACCATTTTCTCAATTATAGGAGTAACTCCTTCAGTTATCTCAGGTGTCCATTTTTATTGAGGAACACTTGGGTAGCTTATTCCTTCCTTCACTGTTATTTTCACAGGATCCACGTTTTTCATTAATCCTACATCTTCTCCTGTGAAATCCCAGACTTCTGCTTTTACTGTCTTTTTTAATTCTTTTGGTAGTTCGTCAGGGTTGAATACAGCATAGGCTTCAGTAATCTCAGTTTCCATATTAGCCACAGTCATTTTATACAGTACGTCTTCATCAGGGGTCTCAAATGCTATACCATCAGGGGTACAAAATATGGTGTAATTTATCTTGCACAGTAAGTCTCTCCCTAACAAATTTACAGGACTTGAATCGCACACAACAAAGTGGTGCATTTTGGAAAATTTCCCTATATTGACTTTTACTGGTTCTGTGAGATATGTTTTAATCTGTCTGTTGGATACTCCAACCACTTGGATTGTTTCGTCCGAGAGAGGAAGATTCTTAACATCAGCTGACCTAACAGTTGATCGAGTAGCACCAGTATCTACTAGGAAAGTAATATTTTCATCATTTACCTTTCCGTCCACAAAAGGGCCTGCCTGGTCTACTTCTAGACTTGCGCCAAGTATGCACTCTTCTTCCTCCCTTCGGCACCTTCAATAACCTTCTTCTGACTCACTCTCATCGCGTTGTAGCCAATACTGCGTAACAGCACTAGCGCCCGGCAGCTTAGTTACCTGTTCTACGTTGTAGAATCCTGTCTCATTACTGTATTTCTGTGAATTTATGCTCTGTGGAAAAGGCGGTTTTGGTGCCTGATTCTGTTGGGTAACAACCTGCTGCTGTCGCTGCGGTTGATAACACCTCTTTCTGCACCTGCGGATTCAATGATGCATTATCATTATTAGTATTCGGGGGAAATTTACACTCGGATTTCCAGTGCCCTATTCTTCCGCAATTATGACATGGCCATTTCTTCTTGGCTTCTTCTATATTGAATAGTCCCATTCCTTTTCCAGAATTAAATTTAGGTTTTGGTACTGCACCATTTGCTTGTTCAATCAACTGAGCTTCCTGTCTTTCTGCCACCTTTACCTGTGCCCACATAGCCTTCTCGTTTAACTTTTGCTGCTTGGCTTCAATTTCATCACTAAAATATTTGGATGTCTTAGTACTTCATCTATTTTCTTATTTTACCAATCCACTGTATGCTGTTTAATCATTTCACTAATTTCCGGACGTAGACCATATACAAATCTGTATACAAAATGACTTAAATCTTTCTCACTTAAATTTTTATCACCACTAAACTGCTTAAAGGCAAAGATTAACCTCTCATACTATGCGTGTACTGACTCCTTAGTCTCCTGATGAGTTCAATCAATTTTTACCCAATCAGTCTCTTTGGGAGGTACCTTGTTTTTCAGGAAAACAATTATTTGTTCATATTTTTCCATGATTTCCAGATCAGGAGCTCCTATTTTTGGATCCCTAGGGTATTCTTGTGTAGGCCAATTTATCATCAATTTGCACTCTGTCCATAGATCTGCTGGTACTATTATGTCAAATAGACTATTTAGATCAATCCACAAAACTTTCGATAATTTTACAAACCTATCCACTTGCCTATACCACTCGACTGGCTTTTCGCGTAGTCGAAGGAAATCATTTGTAAATGACAAAATATCTTGCCTAGTCCAAGGAACATGTACATATCCTCCTCCTGGAATTTCTCTCATGGGACATTCTGTCACTACTTTTTCTTTCTCTCTAACAGGGAAAGCTGCAAATGTTTTATCTGAGGCATCATCTCATTTTCTAAACCATCTACTTTTCCATTTATCTACATCTCCCCATTTTCTCAACAAAATGATAAGGTTATTAATCTGAGTTATTCTTCCTGTGGTGTTCAGATTTTCAATATCTTTTTCAGAAAAATCTACTCTGTAGGGTTTTTGTAAGGCTTTTACTCTTTCCATGTCTATACCTATTCCATTTGCCACTTCTTCTAATCTTTCATGTAGACTCTTTGCTCTCCATGGTATGCTTTTGCATAAAAATAGTAATTCTTCATCCTGATAATTTTTTAGCTTTTCTGTGGGGATAGTCCCTACTATTAATTCTTCCAAAACCATCCTTAGAGAATCCCAATCTATAGATGTGGCCAAGCTGTCTTTTCGCTGTAAACTCTTCAACCATTCACTTAATTCTTCTGTAGTAGGACCTACTGGTTTTTCCTCATTACCTCGTTCTGGGTCTCTTGGAGTTTCTGATACAGATTCTGTAGTCATTATCATTCTTTCCACTAAACCTGGATTTGTTGTCAACATTTTAGGTGTACTCTGTTCTGATGTACTTACTGTTTGTTTCCATGGGTTCTCATCTGAACCTTTTCTTGGCCTCTCAATCTGTCTATTACTGTTATAAGGGACTGTTAGACAATGCTCATTATCTTTCTGTTTATCAAAAATAGGCATTACAGGACCAGTCACGGCTTCTATGTTTTTAGTCAATTCCCTAATCTTTTTAGTTAACTGTAAAGTGGTTTTCGCTAATTCTGCTGAATTGTCATTACTTATTTTGCCATCCTGTTTTCTTTCTATTTCTCTGAAA
This sequence comes from Triturus cristatus, assembly GCF_964204655.1. Taxonomy (NCBI): domain Eukaryota; kingdom Metazoa; phylum Chordata; class Amphibia; order Caudata; family Salamandridae; genus Triturus; species Triturus cristatus. Next base: position 428,167,878 of record NC_140595.1, read on the forward strand.
GAATTATTTCTCCCTATCTCTCGGGATACTGATTCAACTTTTATGTTTCGCAAAGTCTCTCTCATTGGGGCACTTGGTGTCAACATGTCAGAATCTGGTTGATACGGGGTGGATTTTTATAAAACATCTCGTCAAGAACATCATCCTCCGATTCATGCACTCCATACCCTCCCGATTCAATATTATGTCTCTTTTCTGTACATTTTCTTCCACTAACTTCTTCAGCATGTCTCACAGGAAACAAACCATCAGCCATATTCGCACTTCGCCATCTCCTCATTCTGTCATCATGATTCTCCTGTCCATGTGATCTACCAAACATATATCTATACCTTCCGCCACTCCTCTGTCGTTCCCTGTCATGCATCTCATCTTCCCATTCAGTCAATGCTTCGACCTGTGTTGTTCTAGGTCTCGGTTCTAGATTCATCATTCTTTCTCTCAAATTCCTCAAAACCGCAAAATTAAATGAACCATGTTCTGGAAATGCCAAAACTCCATCATCTTTTGTATACTTTGCCCAATTGTCTAACCAAATACAAGTATGATATCCATATTTCGCAACCATAAAGGATGCGGGCGATTTCGGTGGAGGAAGCAACTGTCCCTCTCTAGTCTTAATTGGTTTGTCTTTTTTAAATAAACTACTGATTTTTCCAAACCAGGACTTTTTCTCTTTTTCTGGTGGATCGTAATAGATAATTTTGTCTTCCATGTATCGCTAGATTTTCCCTACGACTTATTCTGTTGTTTTAAACCAATTGTAGCGTGACTCACACTAACGCACCAATCCGGAGCATCTACGTCACCCTGTAATTCTCCAATCTCAGCACGACTCACACTAACGCACCAATCAGGAGCGTCTATGTCTCTTACTGACTTAGCCAATTCCAGCGCGGTCTTTCTGATGTCAGCTTTTCTCGCTACTCCTGCTTCTGCTGACCCCTCCTTTCCAAAATTTTCTCGGTGAGCTTTTTGCGTTCTTTAAACTTACAAATCTGTTAGTAACGACATAAAAACGCCACCATTATCTGTTTCGCTAACCAAAGAATAGTTAATGACCTTTCTTACAAGAATTCCATCTTTCCCGGGAGCAGCGCTTACCTCTGCCCTACTACAGAATCGTTACTTCCATTGATAAAGTAGCACATCCCTCTATCTTACCCTTCTAACAAGCATTAGCTAACCGTTTCTCCAGAATTAAGACACCTAGTTGGAGACCCAATGCTCCTAAGAAATAAAACCAGAGTTTCACAATTAACCTGAATGCTATTGCATTCACGCACTTTAATACGGAAAATGTAGTTCATTCACACAGAATTCTGTCTTTCCCGAGAACAGCGAACAGTCTGTCCTACTACAGAATTATGACACATGTTAATAAAGTAGCACTCACCTCTACTTTATCCTTCTAGCAAGCTTAGGGAACACCTATTACCTCTCCGGTGATAAGCGTAATCAGAGTGCCTTTTGGACTCCTGGTACCTAAGACCAAAATTTCACAGGTGACCTTTGCTACCATACATTTCTCTCACACAGAAAATGTCCCTAATGGCAACACACGACGATGTTACCTAATCGAACCCAGACAATGCGTTGTGTAACTCCAATCGTCACACGTTTTCCCCGTGTACCTACAGGGCAACTACAATCCCGTCTTTCCCAAGAGCAGCGCTTAGCTCTGCTCTACTACGGAACCGTTACAAGCTTCCGACTTCCTACATCCCAGAAGCCGTCAAACAACATAGAACTCGACGCGACTTAACATAGAGTGTTAATACACAAACCAATACTTTCCCACAATTAATAATCAATAAGCAATTTACAAGCAATAATCACCAAACCAAAACAATAACAACCAGCATCCTGCTACCAGAAAAACTGATCCAGCGCAAAAACCCTAGCAACAGGGAAAAAACCTGCACCGATATCCTCCCTACGTCACAGACCCGACATCACACTAACTCCTTCACACATGCAGTCATTGGTGGAGCCCATAACACCAACACTCACACGTTACTTCCACACCGGTCTGCACACACAGGAGGGATGAATGATTCAAACGCCGGACATGTGGGGGGGAACACCTTATAACCTATAGGGAAGGAAAAGTCATTTACAAAATATACATTATCGCCCTTTCGCCTACAGATCCTTAATCCCAAAACATCAAGGCACTCCTCCCACTTCGGTCTAATGGACCAAATTAGTTGGATTGGTTGATGGTGATTTAGAACCAGCTAAAACACATTTTTAAGACTTCAGAATCTATCTCTTAAATGAAACTCATAACTCATGAATTCTCGTTAATCAATAATTGTTTATCTAAAATTTCATAATGATATTAATTCGCATTTGTCTCGTCAAAGTTTTAGAAAGTTTTATATCAAATTTTTAGTACATCGCAGAACATCATATTTACCTAATCTGGCTAGTTGGAGTCCTCTAATTCATTGGCTCTGCATAATTTTGTCATGAATCGTCCGAAAGCAAGCCAAAGCTCAAAGTTCTTTGCTCAGCACGCTACAGTCCCACAGATCGGCAAAAGACCAGAGACGTGCAAGCATCTATCATTGCCCGTAGATTTCGGAAAATTTCACAGTCATCAGATGATCGGGCAGCATCCGGACCTTCAAAGATTCAGGAAAACGCGCAATACGAAGCAAGGCAACGTAAGCGACGTGACCCAAAGGTAAGAGCAAAAATGAGCGCAACGAGTCTACCCTCTCTATTCTACCACTTCTTTCATAACACAAAGAAGCAAAGATGATACAATTTAATAATTTAGGACAGTCGTGATTGACTGGTTGAGATCGTCCGATGTCAGTTTTGAGTTTTCAGTTCAGTTCGAGGGGTGAGGTCATGAGATTGTCCAAAAGTCGGCTTGCTCCGGTTTATTGTAATGTCGATTGTTCTCTGGTTTTGGCTGATTGCCCACTCTGTCCTTGTTTTGGTACATGGTGAACAAAGGTTGTGACAAGGTTTAGGAGAATTCTTGCGCATGTGCAGCACACTCCGCGCCTCGTGGGACAGTGGCCACTTCGTCGTGTGGTGTTAGCGGCCATCTTGGATTTAGGCCCAAATGCTAATTTAAGCGAAACAAACACAAAAGTGTAATTAATACATAGAAATTATGAATCTAATGTTAACCCCTTACTAATACCTCTATGTGCTTGCATTTAACTAGCGTATAGCAACATTTAAAGCCATTATATTCACCTTTTCGGTCCTTCTCTTGGGCAACATTACAAAAGCAACATATATCATGCAGTATTCTATTTACCACATATACTACTGTTAGTATGCGTACAGATTTTAATCATAAAGGTTATTTTAGCCATGCAAATGCAAGTCCCCCGTGTTATTTCGATATTAATAATGTTGGTTAATAAACATGCAAACTCGTTTAATAATATTATAGTTAATAGATTATTTAATTAGTATTTTCATGCAGAATAGAGGAGGTATACAAAATTTTGCACTACCCGCTCCATAAATCCCCCCTTTGGTGATTTTATCACCACACCATTAAAATTTTGTATCAATTTATCATATAAAGCTAAATGAATTCTTTATTTTTGTTCACATTTCTGTTTCCCCAATTTCTTCTCTTCTTGCTGTTTTATACATATTATCTTTCATCTCTTCTAATTCTACTTCTTCAAATTCCCTCTCTTGTCTCTTATTCAGTCTTCTTTTCCAATTTTCTCTTTTTAACTTTTTCTGTATTTTCTTTCTTTTATAACATAAACGTCCTAGTCTTAAAATTAATACTAGAAAAATCACACATGTTAATGGAAATAAGATCCTACCTATAAATGTACTCCCTAAGTTTAATAAGAAATCTTTAATGGAAGAAAGATTCTTTCCAATCTTTTCCCAAAAACTTTCAACCTCCAGTGGTGAAATTTCCTCATGCAATTCAGTTATATTTTTAATGTAGATCTACAGATCTTTACTTTCGTCTGGAATGTAAGTACAACAATGTTGAACTTTCAGCATTCCACAGACTCCACCCTCTTTTGCCAATAATATATCAAGGGCAAGTCGATTTTGCATTACCATGGCAGACATGGCAACCATTTCAGTATTTACCAATAAGAATCCTCCAGCGGTGCTTGTTGACAAGCGATCCACTACTGTTGATAGCTTTCTAATTTTGTGTGCATTCAGAGATATTCCCACTGCTGGTATCAATGCTCCAAAAATGTCTCCTACAATTTCTGACCAAGATTCTCTTTTTCTACGTGTTAGTAGGCTACCTAACTTATGTACACCATCTTCTCCTCTTCCCATGATGAATATCTTTGGGAAAACCAGACCTACATAACATGTGCCATACCAATGATCTGGCAACCGATAATATGCCTTGTTGCTGCAGTTAAAATATAATCCAGGAAAAACTGGATCATTTCCTCCTTTAAATCCCCATCCACCCATGATTCGGTATGTATCATGGCATTCACTGTTACCTACAAAGTAATTATCATATGCAGTTTGATTCCTTCTAATACACAACTTTCCTTTCTGAGGTCAATCTAAAGCCATAGTTGGACTAGCTTCCCCCTTCAAGTGTTTTTCCATTTCAATATCCCAGACTGTCTTTTCCTCTCTTCCCTCAGATACTTTCTTTTGCATTTTCAATCTCCTTTCTTCAATCATATCACAAAAAGTATTTTCCTCTTTCTTTAAGCTGCAAGTCAAATTATTTCTAAATATATATTCTAATGTTAGTTATTTAGTTTCTAAGAAAAATTCACCTAACACTTTTGCAGGCTTTACTTTGTTCAATTTGTTAACTGCAGGTACTTGTGAAAATATGTTATCTACATCTGAAAAATAATATTCTAATTTCCCTATTTTGTAAAACAGACTAGCTATCACACTACATGTTATTCCATAGGTTACTGGAAGGCGATGGTATGTCACTCCCTCCGATACAGATGCAGGTAATTGCATACAGACGTAACAATCCCTCACATCCATTGTCTTTACATATTCATACAATAGTTTCGAAAATACATTGTTAGAGAAATCATTTATAGACCTGTCTTTATGAAGATAATTTCTATCTATTTTAGTCAGATATACTTTCTGAATCTTTTCTATATTAGTTTTATTCTCACTATGTCCTTCTATTGTTTCTAGCGTAACAATGATCAGTGTCTTTTGACTTAGCCTCTTCTACTTCACAACTAGTTTTGTCTAACCCAAGGCTCTAAGAACCTACTTGGTTCTATTAGTTATGTCTTTTTCCGTATTTTTATTGTCTTTCCATTAGCAGCATTTTTGTCTTATTCAGTTTGGCATTTGATCGTCTTTCACTTTTTTCTCATAATCTTGATACAGAACTTCCTGAACATCAGTTTCTTCTCCAATATCGGACAAGATTACTCTCAGGATTTCTGATTCTTCGTCTTCCTCAACCACAGTGTACAGTCACCTCTGGATTTTCTTGGCGATCCGCCTCTTCTTTTATTTCAGGCAGGGCCACATACGACCATTCCGGCGACTTATACTTCTGATTAGGTTTTCTCATTCTTTTGTTTTCCTCTGCTGTAGTTATTTTCTCATTTTTCGATTTTTCTTGACTAGATACTTCATTCACTTGTTCTGCTCTTGGTGAATTTACTCGTGTCAGTCGGTATCTCAATCTCTTTATTTTGTTTGGTCAAATCTCATTTCTTGCTGATTTTTTTGATTTATTTCCTTTATCATTCTTTTCAGCTCTCCATGCTCTCTTTCTCAAGACTCGACCTTCTGGTACTTCTTCATCACTATCCTCTGACTCTGTTATAACTTGCTTTTTGCTTTCAGCTGTTCCTTTTTCCACCACTTCTTTAATTTTCCCTACTTCTGTCCCTCCTCGTGGTTCTTGCACACAATCTTCCTGCTGACTAACTATCCCTTCTTCGAACTGGGTGTTTGAATTCCCTACAACTCCTCGGGGGTCTGCCACAAGAATCTTTCCCTCACTTTCTGTATCTGGCACCTGTCCATCTGCTTTTGTTTTTTCAGTTGGAATTTCTCTCAGCTTCCCATCAGGAACTTCTTTATCAACAATTTCTTTGATTGTCTCTTCTGTCTCTTCACTGCTTTTCTCTTTCCTCCAATGTACCTGTGCTTGTTCAGTCTCTGAGTCTGAGCTGGTATCAGAAATCTGTAATTTCCTTCTCAAGGGAATATTTTTTGGGGCAACAGTAAAATCTGGTTCTGATTCCCCCCCTTTCAGGGTTTTCTCTTGTTCTTATTTCCTCAGCATCCGATTCAGAACTAGTCTCTGACTCTTCAAAATATTTTCCTTCCTTGTTATCCACTGGATTTGGGATTCTCAATGTGTGACTAGCATGTATCCAGTTCTTTATTCCAGCACACTTCACAGCTGTTGTTGTGGTCAAAATCACTTGTCGTGGTTTTCCCCAACGTGGGACCAGACAGTTCCTTCTTCTGTGTACTTTGATTCTCACCCAGTCTCCTGGGCTCAGATCATGAGCTTGCTTCTTTTCAAGGGTGGTGGCATCCGATCCAACTTGATGAAACACAGAATGAACTGCATCAGCCAGCCCCTTACAGTAATTCAACACCAAGTCATCAGTTATACGCAACAGCTTGTTGACTGGTATGAAAACATGTTGCATTTCTCTTCCCATGACAATTTCATGAGGACTCAGACCTGTGTTCCTATCTGGAATAGATCTAATAGTCATGAGTACTAGAGGCAAGACATCAGGTCATTTCAAAACCTGTGGCTAATCACATTTTTCCCAATCGGTTTTTAATGGTGCCATTCATTTGTTCCACCACACCAAAAGCCTCTGGGCGATAGGCATAATGTAGTTTCTGTTGTACATTCAATGCTTCACATTGTTTTCCTCTATCTGATTCAATTGTGACTGGGAACCCGAATCTAGGGATGAATTCCCTCAAAAGCAATTTTGCTACTGTGATTCCATCGCTTCTTCTTGTAGGATATGCTTCTACCCATCTAGAAAACAAACAGACCATCACTAGAACATACCTCAACCTGTTAAAGGGAGGCATTTCAATGACATCAATCTGCATTCTGGTGAAACGCCCTCCTTCTCGACCTATCGTTCCTAGACTTACCACTGTTTTCCTCCCAGGATTGAACTGCTGACATATAAGGCATCTTTGACAAAGGCTCTCAGCTACAAGTCTGAATTTTTCATTATACCATGTTTGTTTAAATGACCTAATCATCGCATCTCTCCCTATGTGTCCTTGTCCATGAAACATCCTTGCCATGGCAGACACCATGCTATCAGGAATGACTGGTCTCCGATCTCGATAGACCCACACATGGTCTGTTTCTCTTGGTGCACATCCTGCTTTTACCCATTGTCTCATTTCCTCATCTCCTGCTTCTTCCTGCAATTGCCTCACTTCTTCCCAGGTACTCACAATGTTAGTAAACAGTAGGGGGCAAGAATTAATTTCCCTTTCTTTCGCCCTGTTGATCGAATTCTGATTACGAGCACAATATTGAGCCATATCGTTGGCGTACTTATTACCAACTGCGACATAATCTCCGGTCTGAACATGAGCAGCACACTTCACAACGGCCAATTGCTTAGGCAGCTGTATCGCCTCAAGCAACTTCCCAACCACTTCAGCATTCTTTATAGGAGGTCCACTTGAAGACAGAAATCCTCTCTGCAGCCATATCTGACCGAAATCATGCACCACACCAAAGCCATACTGACTATCAGTTATCACAGTCACTCTCACATTCTTTCCCAACTTGCATGCTCTAGTTAAGGCTACAAGTTCAGCAACTTGGGCTGATTTTACTCCCTTCAGGTAAGAGGCTTCCATTACTGTTGCAACTGTGCATTCTGCATATGCTGCACTTAGAATTCCTTCGTCTGTTCTCAAGCATGACCCGTCCACAAACATCACAAAGTCACTTTCTGATAATGGTCCATCTTTCATCTCAGGACGTGGTTTGGTACAGAAATCAAGTACATCCAAACAATCATTATCCACTTCGTCTTTGACTTCTACATTCTCAGCATCAGGCAGTAACGTTGAAGGATTTACATTCTAGCATCTCACAGGGCTCACACTTGTTGCACCTAATATGACATTCTCATATTTAGTCAGTCGACTATGTAGCATGAACTGAGTGCAGCTCCTTGTTAAAAGGATTGACACATCATGAGGTACAAACACTCGCACAGGATATCCCATCACAATTCCTTCACTCTGTTCCAGACTCTTACAAGTAGCAGCTACTGCTTTCAAACAACATGGCAACGCTACAGCTACAGGGTCTAGCATAGCTGAAAAACATGCAATTGGTCTTCTCAATGTTTCATGTTTCTGTATTAGTACAGAGAGTGCACATCCATTCCTCTCGCTGCAGTATAATTCAAACTCTTTATCGTAATCAGGCATTCCTAATGCTGGCGCTTCACACAAACTGTCTCTCAATTGTTTAAAAGCTGCTAGTTCTTCCCTATTTAAGTCAATGGGGTCTTTTACAGTTACTTATCCACTGACGACAATATCCAACCATTGCAAGAAACATTCTCACTTCTCTTTGCGTCATTGGAGCTCTCATTCCTTTTATTATCTTGATTCTGTCTGTAGTTATTTTCCTCAGTCCTTTTTCAATTTTGTGGCCTAAATATTGTACTTCTTTCTGACAAAATTGTAATTTCGATGGGATACCTTAAGTCCTCCATCTGCCAAATGGTTTAGCAATGCTATGGTGTCCATTACACAAGCTTCTCGAGTCTTTGATGCCAGAAGTAGGTCGTCAATATATTGAACTAGCACTGAATTCTCGGGCATTTCTAGGCCTTCTAAGGACTTTTTCAATATCTGATTAAATATCGAGGGGCTTTCTGTATACCCCTGTGGGATTCGGCACCATGCCAAAATACGTTCGCCAAAACAGAACGCAAAATTTTGCTGGCTATCATGATGCAACGGGATGGAAAAGAAAGCATGACACAGATCAATCACTGTGTACCATTCTGCATCATGTGGAATCTGATACAAAATCACAGATGGATTTGGTACAATAGGACAACATGACACAACAATTTTGTATATCTTTCTCAAATCTTGCACTATTCTGAACTTTCCATTAGGCTTTTTCAGTCCCATAATTGGTGAATTACATGGACTACTCATTATTTCCCTTAAAATACCTTGTTTAACCATTTTCTCAATTATAGGAGTAACTCCTTCAGTTATCTCAGGTGTCCATTTTTATTGAGGAACACTTGGGTAGCTTATTCCTTCCTTCACTGTTATTTTCACAGGATCCACGTTTTTCATTAATCCTACATCTTCTCCTGTGAAATCCCAGACTTCTGCTTTTACTGTCTTTTTTAATTCTTTTGGTAGTTCGTCAGGGTTGAATACAGCATAGGCTTCAGTAATCTCAGTTTCCATATTAGCCACAGTCATTTTATACAGTACGTCTTCATCAGGGGTCTCAAATGCTATACCATCAGGGGTACAAAATATGGTGTAATTTATCTTGCACAGTAAGTCTCTCCCTAACAAATTTACAGGACTTGAATCGCACACAACAAAGTGGTGCATTTTGGAAAATTTCCCTATATTGACTTTTACTGGTTCTGTGAGATATGTTTTAATCTGTCTGTTGGATACTCCAACCACTTGGATTGTTTCGTCCGAGAGAGGAAGATTCTTAACATCAGCTGACCTAACAGTTGATCGAGTAGCACCAGTATCTACTAGGAAAGTAATATTTTCATCATTTACCTTTCCGTCCACAAAAGGGCCTGCCTGGTCTACTTCTAGACTTGCGCCAAGTATGCACTCTTCTTCCTCCCTTCGGCACCTTCAATAACCTTCTTCTGACTCACTCTCATCGCGTTGTAGCCAATACTGCGTAACAGCACTAGCGCCCGGCAGCTTAGTTACCTGTTCTACGTTGTAGAATCCTGTCTCATTACTGTATTTCTGTGAATTTATGCTCTGTGGAAAAGGCGGTTTTGGTGCCTGATTCTGTTGGGTAACAACCTGCTGCTGTCGCTGCGGTTGATAACACCTCTTTCTGCACCTGCGGATTCAATGATGCATTATCATTATTAGTATTCGGGGGAAATTTACACTCGGATTTCCAGTGCCCTATTCTTCCGCAATTATGACATGGCCATTTCTTCTTGGCTTCTTCTATATTGAATAGTCCCATTCCTTTTCCAGAATTAAATTTAGGTTTTGGTACTGCACCATTTGCTTGTTCAATCAACTGAGCTTCCTGTCTTTCTGCCACCTTTACCTGTGCCCACATAGCCTTCTCGTTTAACTTTTGCTGCTTGGCTTCAATTTCATCACTAAAATATTTGGATGTCTTAGTACTTCATCTATTTTCTTATTTTACCAATCCACTGTATGCTGTTTAATCATTTCACTAATTTCCGGACGTAGACCATATACAAATCTGTATACAAAATGACTTAAATCTTTCTCACTTAAATTTTTATCACCACTAAACTGCTTAAAGGCAAAGATTAACCTCTCATACTATGCGTGTACTGACTCCTTAGTCTCCTGATGAGTTCAATCAATTTTTACCCAATCAGTCTCTTTGGGAGGTACCTTGTTTTTCAGGAAAACAATTATTTGTTCATATTTTTCCATGATTTCCAGATCAGGAGCTCCTATTTTTGGATCCCTAGGGTATTCTTGTGTAGGCCAATTTATCATCAATTTGCACTCTGTCCATAGATCTGCTGGTACTATTATGTCAAATAGACTATTTAGATCAATCCACAAAACTTTCGATAATTTTACAAACCTATCCACTTGCCTATACCACTCGACTGGCTTTTCGCGTAGTCGAAGGAAATCATTTGTAAATGACAAAATATCTTGCCTAGTCCAAGGAACATGTACATATCCTCTTCCTGGAATTTCTCTCATGGGACATTCTGTCACTACTTTTTCTTTCTCTCTAACAGGGAAAGCTGCAAATGTTTCATCTGAGGCATCATCTCATTTTCTAAACCATCTACTTTTCCATTTATCTACATCTCCCCATTTTCTCAACAAAATGATAAGGTTATTAATCTGAGTTATTCTTCCTGTGGTGTTCAGATTTTCAATATCTTTTTCAGAAAAATCTACTCTGTAGGGTTTTTGTAAGGCTTTTACTCTTTCCATGTCTATACCTATTCCATTTGCCACTTCTTCTAATCTTTCATGTAGACTCTTTGCTCTCCATGGTATGCTTTTGCATAAAAATAGTAATTTTTCATCCTGATAATTTTTTAGCTTTTCTGTGGGGATAGTCCCTACTATTAATTCTTCCAAAACCATCCTTAGAGAATCCCAATCTATAGATGTGGCCAAGCTGTCTTTTCGCTGTAAACTCTTCAACCATTCACTTAATTCTTCTGTAGTAGGACCTACTGGTTTTTCCTCATTACCTCGTTCTGGGTCTCTTGGAGTTTCTGATACAGATTCTGTAGTCATTATCATTCTTTCCACTAAACCTGGATTTGTTGTCAACATTTTAGGTGTACTCTGTTCTGATGTACTTACTGTTTGTTTCCATGGGTTCTCATCTGAACCTTTTCTTGGCCTCTCAATCTGTCTATTACTGTTATAAGGGACTGTTAGACAATGCTCATTATCTTTCTGTTTATCAAAAATAGGCATTACAGGACCAGTCACGGCTTCTATGTTTTTAGTCAATTCCCTAATCTTTTTAGTTAACTGTAAAGTGGTTTTCGCTAATTCTGCTGAATTGTCATTACTTATTTTGCCATCCTGTTTTCTTTCTATTTCTCTGAAAGAATTATTTCTCCCTATCTCTCGGGATACTGATTCAACTTTTATGTTTCGCAAAGTCTCTCTCATTGGGGCACTTGGTGTCAACATGTCAGAATCTGGTTGATACGGGGTGGATTTTTATAAAACATCTCGTCAAGAACATCATCCTCCGATTCATGCACTCCATACCCTCCCGATTCAATATTATGTCTCTTTTCTGTACATTTTCTTCCACTAACTTCTTCAGCATGTCTCACAGGAAACAAACCATCAGCCATATTCGCACTTCGCCATCTCCTCATTCTGTCATCATGATTCTCCTGTCCATGTGATCTACCAAACATATATCTATACCTTCCGCCACTCCTCTGTCGTTCCCTGTCATGCATCTCATCTTCCCATTCAGTCAATGCTTCGACCTGTGTTGTTCTAGGTCTCGGTTCTAGATTCATCATTCTTTCTCTCAAATTCCTCAAAACCGCAAAATTAAATGAACCATGTTCTGGAAATGCCAAAACTCCATCATCTTTTGTATACTTTGCCCAATTGTCTAACCAAATACAAGTATGATATCCATATTTCGCAACCATAAAGGATGCGGGCGATTTCGGTGGAGGAAGCAACTGTCCCTCTCTAGTCTTAATTGGTTTGTCTTTTTTAAATAAACTACTGATTTTTCCAAACCAGGACTTTTTCTCTTTTTCTGGTGGATCGTAATAGATAATTTTGTCTTCCATGTATCGCTAGATTTTCCCTACGACTTATTCTGTTGTTTTAAACCAATTGTAGCGTGACTCACACTAACGCACCAATCCGGAGCATCTACGTCACCCTGTAATTCTCCAATCTCAGCACGACTCACACTAACGCACCAATCAGGAGCGTCTATGTCTCTTACTGACTTAGCCAATTCCAGCGCGGTCTTTCTGATGTCAGCTTTTCTCGCTACTCCTGCTTCTGCTGACCCCTCCTTTCCAAAATTTTCTCGGTGAGCTTTTTGCGTTCTTTAAACTTACAAATCTGTTAGTAACGACATAAAAACGCCACCATTATCTGTTTCGCTAACCAAAGAATAGTTAATGACCTTTCTTACAAGAATTCCATCTTTCCCGGGAGCAGCGCTTACCTCTGCCCTACTACAGAATCGTTACTTCCATTGATAAAGTAGCACATCCCTCTATCTTACCCTTCTAACAAGCATTAGCTAACCGTTTCTCCAGAATTAAGACACCTAGTTGGAGACCCAATGCTCCTAAGAAATAAAACCAGAGTTTCACAATTAACCTGAATGCTATTGCATTCACGCACTTTAATACGGAAAATGTAGTTCATTCACACAGAATTCTGTCTTTCCCGAGAACAGCGAACAGTCTGTCCTACTACAGAATTATGACACATGTTAATAAAGTAGCACTCACCTCTACTTTATCCTTCTAGCAAGCTTAGGGAACACCTATTACCTCTCCGGTGATAAGCGTAATCAGAGTGCCTTTTGGACTCCTGGTACCTAAGACCAAAATTTCACAGGTGACCTTTGCTACCATACATTTCTCTCACACAGAAAATGTCCCTAATGGCAACACACGACGATGTTACCTAATCGAACCCAGACAATGCGTTGTGTAACTCCAATCGTCACACGTTTTCCCCGTGTACCTACAGGGCAACTACAATCCCGTCTTTCCCAAGAGCAGCGCTTAGCTCTGCTCTACTACGGAACCGTTACAAGCTTCCGACTTCCTACATCCCAGAAGCCGTCAAACAACATAGAACTCGACGCGACTTAACATAGAGTGTTAATACACAAACCAATACTTTCCCACAATTAATAATCAATAAGCAATTTACAAGCAATAATCACCAAACCAAAACAATAACAACCAGCATCCTGCTACCAGAAAAACTGATCCAGCGCAAAAACCCTAGCAACAGGGAAAAAACCTGCACCGATATCCTCCCTACGTCACAGACCCGACATCACACTAACTCCTTCACACATGCAGTCATTGGTGGAGCCCATAACACCAACACTCACACGTTACTTCCACACCGGTCTGCACACACAGGAGGGATGAATGATTCAAACGCCGGACATGTGGGGGGGAACACCTTATAACCTATAGGGAAGGAAAAGTCATTTACAAAATATACATTATCGCCCTTTCGCCTACAGATCCTTAATCCCAAAACATCAAGGCACTCCTCCCACTTCGGTCTAATGGACCAAATTAGTTGGATTGGTTGATGGTGATTTAGAACCAGCTAAAACACATTTTTAAGACTTCAGAATCTATCTCTTAAATGAAACTCATAACTCATGAATTCTCGTTAATCAATAATTGTTTATCTAAAATTTCATAATGATATTAATTCGCATTTGTCTCGTCAAAGTTTTAGAAAGTTTTATATCAAATTTTTAGTACATCGCAGAACATCATATTTACCTAATCTGGCTAGTTGGAGTCCTCTAATTCATTGGCTCTGCATAATTTTGTCATGAATCGTCCGAAAGCAAGCCAAAGCTCAAAGTTCTTTGCTCAGCACGCTACAGTCCCACAGATCGGCAAAAGACCAGAGACGTGCAAGCATCTATCATTGCCCGTAGATTTCGGAAAATTTCACAGTCATCAGATGATCGGGCAGCATCCGGACCTTCAAAGATTCAGGAAAACGCGCAATACGAAGCAAGGCAACGTAAGCGACGTGACCCAAAGGTAAGAGCAAAAATGAGCGCAACGAGTCTACCCTCTCTATTCTACCACTTCTTTCATAACACAAAGAAGCAAAGATGATACAATTTAATAATTTAGGACAGTCGTGATTGACTGGTTGAGATCGTCCGATGTCAGTTTTGAGTTTTCAGTTCAGTTCGAGGGGTGAGGTCATGAGATTGTCCAAAAGTCGGCTTGCTCCGGTTTATTGTAAGGTCGATTGTTCTCTGGTTTTGGCTGATTTCCCACTCTGTCCTTGTTCTGGTACATGGTGAACAAAGGTTGTGACAAGGTTTAGGAGAATTCTTGCACATGTGCAGCACACTCCGCGCCTCACGGGACAGTGGTCACTTCGTCATGTGGTGTCAGCGGCCATCTTGGATTTAGGCCCAAATGCTAATTTAAGCGAAACAAACCCAAAAGTGTAATAATACATAGAAATAATGAATCTAATGTTAACCCCTTACTAATACCTCTATGTGCTTGTATTTAACTAGCATATAGCAACATTTAAAGCCATTATATTCACCTTTTCGGTCCTCCTATTGGGCAACATTACAAAAGCAACATATATCATGCAGTATTCTATTTACCACATATACTACTGTTAGTATGCGTACAGATTTTAATCATAAAGGTTATTTTAGCCATGCAAATGCAAGTCCCACGTGTAATTTTTACATATTAATAATGTTGGTTAATAAACATGCAAACTTGTTTAATAATATTATAGTTAATAGATTATTTAATTAGTATTTTCATACAGAATAGAGGAGGTATACAAAATTTTGCACTACCCGCTCCATCACATGATTAAGACATATTTAAAAAACACTCATGTCAAACAGTAAAGCATATTTTTGGTAGAAACAGGTGGACAACGGGGAGGTGGGTGGGACAGTGAGGAATCCACAGGCAGATACTCTATCCACCAGAAAAAGCATTACTGCAAGGTAAGTAACTTGTTCTTCTAATGGATACTTCTGCCTGTGGATTCCTCACCTTCTGAATAGAATCCCAAAGCCGTACCTCTCGCGGAGGAGGGTGTCCACCTGACTAGACCAAAAAATCTTGCAAAACAGATTGAGCAAAATAGCCATCCCTCCTAACCTCCGAATCTAAGCAGTAATGCTTTGCAAAAGTATGGAGGGAGGCCCAAGTTGCTGCTTTACAAATATCAATAACAGGAACACCTCTAGCCAAAGCAGAAGAAGTAGACTTAGCTCTAGTGGAATGAGCTCTGATACCTTCAGGAGGGTCCTTCTTGGCCAAGGCGTAGCAAATCTTGATGCACAAGATAATCCACCTGGAGAGAGTCCGCTTGTGCACAGCCTTGCCTTTCATCTTCCCAACGTAGCCCACAAAGAGCTGATCATCCAGTCTCAGATCACTTGTTCTGTCCAAATAAAAGCTGATAGCTCTCTTAGGGTCCAAACAATGAAGTCTCTCCTCCTCCTTGCAAGGGTGAGGGGGAGGATAAAAGGTGGGTAAAGTAATGGACTGTCCCATATGGACAGGAGTAACCACCTTGGGAAGGAAAGCAGCCCTGGTCCTTAGAACCAACTTATCTGCATGAATGGTCAAGAATGGAGGCTTCGAACTAAGAGCCTGAAGCTCACTTACCCTCCTAGCTGAGGTAATTGCAATCAAGAAGACCGTTTTAAAAGAAAGAAGCCTCAAAGGACAAGTATGAAGAGGCGCAAATGGAGAACCCATTAAAAAGGTAAGAACAAGATTCAAATCCCACTGAGGCATAATTAAAGGAGTGGGAGGAAACTTATTTTAAGGCCCTTAATGAACTTCATGACAATGGGGGACTTAAATAAAGACGGCTGGTCTGGCAAACATAGAAAAGCAGACAAAGCCGACAAATAGCCCTTAACAGTGGCCACAGCACAACTCTGCTGGGCCAAGAACAGCAAAAACTGAAGAACATCCGACAAGTGGGCCTTTAAAGGATCAATGGCTCTCTCCCCACACCATTTAACGAATCTAAACCATCTGGAAGAGTAAACAAACTTGGTGGAGTGTCGCCTGGACGATGAAATAACATCCACTACATCCAGTGGGAGAGAGAAGGAACTTAGGTTGCCCCGTTCAATCTCCAGGCATGAAGGTGCAGGCTCTGGAGGTGGGGTTGTAGAACCTGCCCCTGCGACTGCGAGAGGAGGTCTGCCCTGAGAGGGAAACGGAGCGGAGGGTGCGATAAGAGGTTAAGAAGATCTGTGTACCACACCCTTCTTGGCCAATCTGAGGCGATCAATATGACTTGGGCCCGGTCTTGGCGAATCTTCCTTAGTACCTGAGGAATCAAGGGTATGGGAGGAAACACGAAAAGGCGTTGTGAGCTCCAATCCAATTGAAACGCGTCCCCCAGTGCTCCCTGCATCAGAAACTGGAGACTGTAGAACAACGGGCAGTGTGCGTTCTCGTGGGTGGCAAACAGGTCCAAACGAGAAGACCCCCACATCTGGAAGATGTGATGGAGCACCTCCGGATGATGCAGCCACTCGTGATCGGCCAAGTAATGCCGACTGAGACTGTCCGCACGAACATTCAGCACACCAGCTAGATGATTTGCAAACACACAAATCTGATGGTTCTGAGCCCAGGACCAGAGTCGCAGAGCCTCTCGACAGAGGCGATACGACCCTACACCTCTCTGTTTGTTGATGTACCACATTGCATTAGTGTTGTCTGTCAGGACCTGAACTGACTGACCGCGAAGGGAAGGAAGGAAAGCCTTTAGTGCCAACCGTATCGCCCGCAATTCCAAAAGGTTGATGTGAAGCAACCTTTCCTCTGGAGACCAAAGACCTTTGACCTCCAGCTCCCCCAGATGAGTACCCCACCCTAGAGTGGAGGCATCCGTGATCACTGTGGCTACAGGTGGAGGAAGCTGAAAGGGCTTTCCTTGAGACAGGTTGCCCTGCACACCCCACCAAGTCAACTACGCTGCACCTTCTTTGGAGATTCTGACCTTCTCCCCGAGATCTCCATTGTGTTGATTCCACTGCCTGTGGAGGCACCACTGGAGTGCCCTCATGTGCCAGCGTGCATGACTGACCAACAGTACGCACGAAGCGAACAGACCGAGCAGACGTAGAACCTTCAGGACGCTCCACCGTGAAATAAAGGAATCATTTCCTGTATGTTGAGAATCCTCTGCGGAGGCGGGTATGCTCGACACACAGAAGTGTCCAGTATTGCCCCTACGAACAGGCTGCGCTGAGAGGGCACCAGGTGAGATTTGTGTACATTTATCGAGAAACCCAAGTTGAATAACAGTTGTGTTGTTGCTTGCAAGTGGCGCAACACCAACTCCGGAGACTCTGCTTTCAACAGCCAGTCGTCCAGGTAGGGGAAAACAGGAACCCTTGACCTTCTGAGATGTGCCACTACCACCGCCATCACCTTCGTGAAGACTCGAGGCGCGGAAGTGAGACCGAACGGAAGAACCGCAAATTGATAGTGTTGCGATCCTACCGTGAACAGGAGATACTTCCGATGCGACTTCAGGATGGGAAGATGAAAATACGCATCCTGCAGATCGATGGACACCATCCAGTCTTCCTGTTGCAGCGCAAGAAGAACCTGAGCCAAGGTCAACATTTTGAACTTTTCCTGTCTGAGGTAAAGGTTAAAAATCCTGAGGTCCAAGATCGGGCTTAATTGACCGTCCTTTTTGGGGATCAGCAAATACCGGGAGTAGCATCCATGTCCCCTCTCCTGCTCCGGAACCACCTCTATCGCACCTTTCTGTAACAAGGTAAGAACTTCCTGCTACAAAAGCATTAAGTGGTCCTCTGAGCACCAACCCTGGCGAGGAGGGTAAGGAGGAGGAAACTCTAAAAAAGGGAGGGTGTACCCAGATTTAAAACCCAACGATCTGAATTGATCAGTTCCAATCTTGTAGAAAGTGGGACACCCGACCCCCTACCGGACCAACATGTTCTAAGATGGGGGATCTAGAACTGTTTTCCTGAAGTACCAACGGGGGTGGGGGGAGAAGTGGAAGAGAAGGAGGATTGCTGCCGAGAGGCTCCCATAAGACGCCCTTTATTCTTCCCTCTGTACGATTTGTACAAAGGATTCTGCTGCTGCTGGCCTTGTTGAGACTGCTGGCGGCCACGAAAGGAAACAGCTCTTCCAAAACCACGATACCGCTTGTAGCCGTATCCCCTGGACTGTACCTGGAGGTCCAGAGACCTTGCAGTAGCCCTGCTATCCTCAAAACGCTGCAAGGCAGAGTCAGCCTTTGGACCAAATAGTCTTGACCCATCAAAGGGCAAATCCAACAGAGTCGCTTGAACATCAGGTGAAAATGCAGACGATCTAAGAAAAGCCTGTCTTCTTCTCGCCACAGAAGACCCCATCACATAAGCCATAGAGTCAGCAGTGTCCAGACCCGATTGTATGACCTGACTGGCCGCAGCCTGAGAATCGGAAAGGGCCTCCAAGAAATAATTTTGATCCTCTTCCGGCAACTTTGGAGCTAGCTGCTTGACTGAGTCAATCAGAGCATGGATATACCTCCCAAGAAGACAGGTTGCATTAGTGGACTTCAGAGCCATACTAGCAGAAGAGAACACCTTCTTTGCTGCCTGCTCCATATTTTTAGAATCCCTATCACGAGGTATGGTAGGGAAAGAACCAGAAGACTGCTTCGAACAAGAAGCCTGGACCACCAAGCTTTCTGGTGATGGATGTGAAGACAGAAAAGCTGGATCCCCATGAGCAGGTCTGTACCTTCTTGAGATGGAACGAGAAACTGCAGGAGCAGACAAGGGCTTCTGCCAAACTTCCATTATAGGCTCCGTTAAGGCCTCATTAAAAGGTAGCAGCAATTCAGAGGCTGAAGAAGAAGTATTAAGAACCTCCGTAAGGATATTAGATTTTACCTCCTCTGAGGGAAGTTGCAGATCAAGCAATTCAACTTCCTTCCTTATCACCACGTCATAAGGAGCAATGTCTTGTAACACTCCAGCCTTCGGGGAAGAAAGATCATATTCAGGAGAAGTATCCAACCCACTGGCCTCCTGTAAGTTCTCAAACTCGTCCACAGACTCAACAATTTCTCCTTCCTCCTGATCCTGTGCATATTTCTCCTCCTCAAGGAGCCTCTGCGCCTCATCCTAGAGCGCTGTTTAAGAATCGGCATCGGCAGTGCCAAGCGTGGCGCTGGTGAGGACATCAACGGGGTCAATGGAGGAGCCTCAGCTTCAAACCTCGACCGAATTCTAGGTGGCGCCGACTCGACAGACGATGGAGTCCGCGGAGCCGGAGTGGAAGACCTCGGCGCCGGGAAATGCCAAGCCGGAGTCGACGGCAAGAATGGCACAAAGGGTGCTTGAGGATAGTGGTGAGGAACACCCAAGTTAAAGGCCAAAGGACCCACGGGGCCCGAAGGCGCACCAGATGGAGTAGAGGCCCTGGCAAACATGCCAAACATCGCATTAAGAAAATGCTTTGGGTCTGATCCAGGAACAGGAAAAAGAAGATATAGATCAGTACCTTCCTGAAGAGGAACCACCTGAGGCTGAACTGGAGCCTGCGGAGCCAGGGACGGCACCCGCACAGGTGAAGCCATACGACTTGGAGACGACTCCCTTGGCGTCGAGACATAGCAGGAGCCGGAGAACCTTCATGCGACGAAGAGCCCTTCGACGTGGGCGACCTCGGAGCCGGAGATGGAACTGGCGTCTCCTGTGGTGATGGAGTCAGAGAAGGAGAAACAAAGTCCTTTCTTCGAAGTCGCTTAGCTGGAGAAGGCGACCTCGAAGCCCTGACCTTCGACGAACGGCGCAGAGAGCCATGTCTCCTCTTAGACTTCTTATGTTTTTTTGATTTCGAAGTATGAGAAGACGACGACTTCACTCTTTTACGACCCCTCTTCTCCTTTTTGTCTCTGGCCATAAACAGCTTAGCCTCGCGCTCCTTAATGGCTTTTGGATTCATTTTCCTGCAGCTTTTGCATTCATCGACGTCGTGGTCCGACGATAAGCACCAAAGGCAATCATCATGCGGGCAGTGATTGACATGTGACTGCTGCACTCTCTGCAGGGCTTAAATCCAGTCTTCCAGGAAGTAGCCATTGGTAACCCTTAAGTGATACAATGTTTTCTCTATAGAAAATGGAGAGCCCCTAGAAAAACCGTTACGCGTCGACGGCGCGGAAAAAAGGGAACTGTGTGGAATTGTGATGTCCTCGTCAAAGCGGGAGAGCTAGGAAAGAATTTATGTGGAATGCTGGCGCAGGGGGTATTCAGAAGGTGAGGAATCCACAGGCAGAAGTATCCATCAGAAACTCTGAATCAACAAAGTTTGCCTGGGAGGATTGCATAAAGAGTGGTGGGAGCTTCTGCTCGCTGTATGTAACAGGATTTTTCATGGCCAAGAGAGGATGCAACCATCAGGCTGTAGGAGTACTTCTGTGATCCAGGGCCAGAGCCTCTGATTATCTACTTCCCTAAGGCTGAGGGATCATAACTCCATAACTCCAGAAGACTGCAACCTGCTGCGTATCTGCCTTGGAATGGAAACTGCTGAACTGAGATAGAGGCACTGTAGGTGAGCCTGAAAAGTCTCTGCCAGAGAAAAAACACAGAGGAAGATGCCTGTTGTGGGGCTTGCTCATGAGCTGTGTGGGTGAATGCTGGTAGCACTGCCATAAAAAAGACAGAGAGGAGCTGAGGTGTGCAGTAGCTATGCCAGTGTAATGGTCAACCATGGAAGAACTGTGTGAGTAAACTTGTGCCCCATATAGTAGCATCCCTTAGAAGAATGGAAGCCTAGAGCTCTGTACTGCTCGTAGCATGACTGTCCATGCTACTGACATTTGTGTCCAGTAGCGGCTGCTACCAAACAGCGGTGGGGGAGTGGAGGAAATAATCATTAAAACACTTACCTGGATACAGCTGGCCCCTGCCTCTCCTCCTTCCTCTTCTCTTCTCCCAGGAAGCAGGAACCAGGAAGCGCAGAGCCTCCCTGACCCATCCCAACAAGAAGTAGTGTTGGGATTGGTCTGAGCACCATGGTTCAGCGCTCAAACAGGGGCTGGGACGCTGTGCATGTTCTCCACCCAGGCTGTAATGCAGCCTGTGTGGAGAACATGCAGAGTGCGCATGACAGTTTGGCCCACCCAGAGGGTCATGTCATGTCCACTTAGTAAGTGCCTACCACTCCCCCCCCAGCTCTAAACTGCCCAGCACCGCCCCCCAACCAACTGTGCCAGTACGGTTAAATAGAATGATATTAATGTTGCGTTTTCATTTTATTTTTCCGTTTTGAATTGCTCAATGGGGCATTGCTCCTCCACCGTAGCGGAGGACCCACCACTGTTTGTGTCCCAGTTCGGTTATGCGGCCTCATCGTGCTCCTGCTGCCAAAATTGTAGGGCTACTTCATTGTGTACCTACCTGTGCTTTTGTGGTTGTTGTGATCCAGCACGGCTGTGCTGCTGCTTCATGTTCCTGCCTGATATGCAGATGTCCTTGTAGCTCAGAGTGGCGGTGCTTCTTCTTCATGCAAATGCTCATGCTCCCAACATCTTTGAGATCCAGTACGGGTGGGTTATTATGTGCGTTGTTGAGTTATGAGTGGGTATAGAGCTTTTGAGCCGGGATACTGCTGTAGAGTAGCCATTTGTACTGTTTTGTGGATGTAATACATGAATATCCTGCTTAGTATTAAGTTATTGTAAGAATAAATTACTTACCTTTTATAAAAATCATGTATTGCCTGGAACATTGCAATTGTAGGTGCAGTGCTTAATTTATAAACAAGTAAGTGCCAGGGCTCTCGTCGGGAGGCCACTGCAGCTTGCACCACACATTTCCTTTGCCAGCGCTGCCAATGACAGTAACTACACACCTACTAACCATCACACTCCTCCAAGTGTGCCAAGTTGGACCATTTCAGGCCCCCAAAATTAAAAGAATAGCTTGGGCAGCAGGTAAGTTATTTTTTATTTATAATTAACTTTTGTTGTGGTCCTCTCTAAATTCCCCAGACAGCACCCCCTTATGGCAGACTCTCACAAGCACCGGTGTTGACAAGTATTTGCTGGTGCATAGCACCCGGAGCCACCGGCTCAAATTAAGCACTGTGTTGTGGGTTCCGAGTCTCTAACCCCATGCCACATGACAGATTAGATTAACACTTGGGCTGCTCACCAACGTCTACCATTAAGAGTCACGTGCTAAGAGCGTGTATGTGGTGGTTGATTTGCAAAGCCATGGCACGTAAGACCCTGGGATAGCAGTGGCAAACACCCATAACATAGTTGTGGCCTAGGAGGCCCTCGTAGGCCAGGACCCTCAGATTGTGTCTGCCATGCAGTGTTTATTCAGTTTTGCCAGCTTTTAGACTTCAATATCCTATAACCCCAAATTCATCTTAATGAAAGTCCAGAATTCATGGCAGTGAACAACCTACTGATAAATGTGAAATAAAAGGACACATACTGTATTCTATCACCAATTGATTGATAGTTGATAATACTGTCATAATTTTCACTGATTTTCAAAACGTATGATTTTTTTTGCACATGACTTTATTTGTTTTGGGTTTTAATCTAACTTTTTGACATAAGTCCTAAAGTCATGAAGAGAAAAAACTGCAAGCATTGCTGGACTTTGATTGGCTGGAGACTCGTGGAAGTTGAAAAGATGAGCACCTCTTATTCAGCTCCTTTTTTCTCCTCACAACTCAAATTTTATTTCAGAATGTTCTGGAAAAATTAGAATTGTTTTATATTTGGTCCATCAATGTGCAGGTGTATTGTGTACCAAAGCAATGTGTTTGGGTGCTTCATAGAGAAATTGTTAACAAGTTAAAGCTGGTTAGATCAGTCTTGGTTGCTATTTGGGTATCTTCATTTACTGGTGAGATTATGTGTGTGCTATTGTGGATAGGCGAGTGCACAGATGAGATGCAGGAACGGGTCATTGGCTAGATGAAGGAATTGATAATTCCATCATGCTCTCTACAAACCACCCATCCAGGCACTCAGTCACTCACAATTCAGGCACTCTGTCACTTGTCCTTGCAGTCCTGCAGCCATCTGTAATCCTTTAGACAAGCAAAACACGTGTTTGCAAACAGGTTGAAAAATCAAGAAATGTTCTATGAAAATACTTTGCTTTAAACGAGGATTAAAGTCAACCACCAAATAAGACTGAATATGACATGATAACATTTGCTATATCACGAGTGCCATTCCCTTAAATTGGGATAGTTGATACTTCCGGTGTACTCTAAACCCTCAAGCTCCAGTGATCTGGTGATTACCAATATACGTACATAGATACAGCAAGTATAATTTGAGATGCTATCAGTGATGCCACTGATCGTGTTGTAATATGTGACATCATCAGCAGTGCATTGCACGGGCGCGAATTATAGCTAGCTCTACTAACTATAACGGCCAAATTTCTCTGGTTTTATACGAGTGAAATGTCCAACTAACTATAACGTTCCAAAACCTGTGTTTTTTTTTCAGTGACTGTATATATATATTATCTACTGGCGGTCGCCAGTAGATAGTTATAGTTAGGACCAAATTCCCATAGGAAATCTGAAAATTCTATTTTGAATAACTTTGGCGCCGGTTGACTTATCTTCGTGAAATTTTCAAAACTAATGGGGCGCTCTGCTCAGCTCCTACCCTGAAAGTCTCGGGGTGATTTGTCAAGCGGGGGCTGAGAAAAAAGGGGGGTCCCAAAACGCGTTTTCCCCATGCATTTTCCCATAGGACCTTTAGTCGAAGGTACAGCCCGAACGGCTGAACAGAATTACTTGAAATTTGGCAAAGAGGTAGTCCTCAGGTCAGGCATGTGCCTTTTGCATATATGGTGTCAATCTGTTCAGTAGTTCCTGAGAAAATTGCAGTTAAAAGTACATAAATATCTATATGCGCGCACGGTGCTCGCACGGGGCGCGCACCAAATGTCCGCGAGCGTAATTCTGATTGGTGGTTAGATGTCAGTCAACATTCCAATCGGTCGAAATCAGGAAGTGTCGGACGCCATTCTGTGTGTGACAGTGAAAAAGAAAGGTGGAGAATGTGAAAAGGGGGCAGGGTAGAGAGTTCCTGACCCCCTAGCCTTTGTCAGGGGGTCCCTGAAGGACCCCGAAGGGTGAAAAAAACATTTTTTTTTTTTCAAAAAATCACGGGGTGCGCGCACCCCCCAGCCGCCATTTTGAGTTTTAGAGGCAGAAGAGAGCTAAAAACAAAAGTGGAGAACGTGAAAAGGGGGCAGGGTAGAGAGTTCCTGACCCTCTAGCCTTTGTCAGAGGTCCCTGAAGGACCCCGAAGGGTGAAAAAAACATTGTATTTTTTTTCAAAAAATCGCGGGGTGCGCGCACCCCCCAGCCGCCATTTTGAGTTTTAGAGGCAGAAGAGAGCTAAAAACACAAGTGGAGAACGTGAAAAGGGGGCAGGGTAGAGAGTCCCTGACCCCCTAGCCTTTTGTCAGGGGGTCCCTGAAGGACCCCCATTTTGAGTTTTAGAGGCAGAAGAGAGCTAAAAACAAAAGTGGAGAACGTGAAAAGGGGGCAGGGTAGAGAGTTCCTGACCCTCTAGCCTTTGTCAGAGGTCCCTGAAGGACCCCGAAGGGTGAAAAAAACATTGTATTTTTTTTCAAAAAATCGCGGGGTGCGCGCACCCCCCAGCCGCCATTTTGAGTTTTAGAGGCAGAAGAGAGCTAAAAACACAAGTGGAGAACGTGAAAAGGGGGCAGGGTAGAGAGTCCCTGACCCCCTAGCCTTTTGTCAGGGGGTCCCTGGATGATCTCGAAGGGTGAAAAAAACATTTTATTTTTTTTCAATTTTTTTTAAATTTTTTTTCAAAAAAACGCGGGGTGTGCGCACGGTGCGTGCACCCCCCAGCCGCCATTTTGAGTTTTAGAGGCAGAAGAGAGCTAAAAACACAAGTGGAGAACGTGAAAAGGGGGCAGGGTAGAGAGTCCCTGACCCCCTAGCCTTTGTCAGGGGGTCCCTGAAGGACCCCGAAGGGTGAAAAAAACATTTTATTTTTTTCAAAAAATCGCGGGGTGCGCGCACCCCCAGCCGCCATTTTGAGTTTTAGAGGCAGAAGAGAGCTAAAAACACAAGTGGAGAACGTGAAAAGGGGGCAGGGTAGAGAGTCCCTGACCCCCTAGGCCTTTTCAGGGGGACCATGAAAGACCCCTAAGGTCCCAAAAAAAAAAAAAACATTTTAATAATATTGCGCGGTGCGAGCACAGTGCGCGGACGGTGCGCGCACGGCGGCAAAAAATTCATAACAAAAATAGAATTAAAAATCACGTTTAAGTGTTTAGATGTTGGTTGGCTCTAAAAAGAGCCGTTGTGTTCATTGAGTGTTTTTTTGTACCTACAAGTAAGTACCGATGCAGAGTCTAAAGTTCAAGAGGAAGACTCTGTTCCCTTCATCTGTGAAATGTACACCGTCTCCTCTATAAATGCCTTGCATGTTGTAAAGCAAGTTGTTGTGGTATATAGAACCCATACCATAGTCTCTGAGGAAAGCAGAAACAGACTTATTGACGTGCTTTTTTGCTTTCTCAATCTGCGGACAATATTGGTTGGACCAGTTCCACTTTTGCCTTTGGCATATATTAGAATATACAAAGGTAGTTTGTGGAAAAAGTGACATCAATTGCACAAAGGTGTCCTTAACAAGCATTTCCAGACCTACCCCAGTTAAAGTGCCTAGATCATTTCCACCACAGTGCACAATTATAAGGTCAGGCTGTGGGAGATGTAGAAAGGATTTCACCAAAGGCAATTCTTGGTGCCACTTTAACCCTCTCTGACCAATCCATTTAATGTCTACATTTGGCAAAGCAAGGTCTTTCACAATACCTCTTTTTTCCGCATTCTTTTCACTCCAGTAGACATAGCTATGACCTACAATCCACACTGTGAACATCTTTCAAGGAGATCTGGATGCACTCAGAAGGTGTCTTTCAGTAGAATGGCAATATGAAAAGAAAGATAGTTGTAAAATGGAGGCTTACATACTTTTTTTTAAATAAAAATAACTCATTGGCTGTTTCGGACCATTCAACACTAAAAACTAGGCTGTATGTTTAAATTTTTAAAAGCATGTTTTGTATTGGTTCAGAAAAATGTGTTCCCACAGAAGATTACTTTGGATATGCTGTTAGGTTTGAAAAGTCAAGCACTCTTGCTCTTTGGATTAGAAACATTGTTTGCTGAACTTCTGACCTCTCTGCTCCCACCAGTGTTCCATGATCTGTTGCTATGGTAGCAGGCAGAAGTCATGTTGGGGGTAGGTATCATTTGGAAAGGGTTGAAATTTGCAACCAATAGAAATGTGTGTTTCCATTTAAATAAATGTGTGAAGCAATGTGATTTGAAGTTAACATGTATATGTGTGAAAAAAGAGAGGGACATTTTGCCATTTAGTGGTTCTGGTGAGAGGAGTACAGCTCAGAGATTCTGGGTCTGATAATCTGCTGTGTGAGTGGCACATTTCTTTCTCAACTAACTACTTTTAAAGGTGAGTTATGAATTTGAGAGGGGATGTATGTGGTGTATTTTGATATAAATAATAGAAATTTGTTTCTTCTTTTAAAGTTGTGTTTTACATTTTATGTTTTGAAAGATATTTAACCGCCTTGAACTTGTAAGATATTATGAAGTATGTCTTCACCATCAGTTAAGGTGTACTGGTATCACCCAGGAATACTGTTTTGTGCCTAGAATCACATCGTGAGTCTGTGTGCACACAGGAATTGTTGTCAGAGATTTAATTCGTGTTGCTCTTGTTCTGTAAGACTTGCACTCGTAGAAAAGGGGCAGCTTGTTTTCTTCAACTGTGATGGTTAGCATTCAGCAGAAATCACTATCTCACAGATGAGAGGCAAATGCTAACACATTTGAAAACAACAGGGTAGATTTTCCTTCCACTCCTGCAATGGGTGAGGTAGTTCCTACATGTTCAAAACTCCAATTAACCCTTACCACAGGTGATCTTACATACATCTCTGCAGTCTTCATGCAGTTGTGCAAGCGTCCATGCAGATCTCTCTTGCACCTGACAATACACAGTCTCCAGAAACACACTCTTAGCACACAGGCAGCTGCTTCTCCTGCACTCCCATGCTTACTATTCAGCACTGTGTGGTATTTCAGATAGCAGTGTGTAATGCTAACACATTCAACATCACCAAGGCTCATTTCCTTTGCTCTAGTCTAATCACTCACCCAGGTTCCACATGCTCATGGTCTCAAGTAGCTGTTAGGACATGTGCTCTTTTCTGCCTCTCTAAACTATAAGGAAAATGTGTCAGGCTGTTACAGTAATTATCACTTGCTCTACCACAGTAGTAAATGTGCTTTGAAATTGCCAATCAAATATCGTTTTCTGCCTAGAATCACACCATGAGTCTGTGTGCACTCAGGAATTGTTGTCAGAGATTTAATTTGTGTTGCTCTTGTTCTGTAAGACTTGCACTCGTAGGAAAGGGGCAGCTTGTTTTCTTGAACTGTGATGGTTAGCATACAGCACACATCACCATCTCACAGATGAGAGGCAAATGCTAACACATTTGAAAACAACAGGGTAGATTTTCCTTGCAGTACTGTAATGAGTGAGGAAGTTCCTACATGTTCATAAGCCCAATTAACCCTTACCACATATGCTCTTACATACATCTCTGCAGTCTTCATGCAGTTGTGCAAGCGTCCATGCAGATATCTCTTGCACCTGACAATACACAGTCTCCAGAAACACACTCTTAGCACACAGGCAGCTGCTTCTCCTGCACTCCCATGCTTACTATTAAGCACTGTGTGGTATTTCAGATAGCAGTGTGTAATGCTAACACATTCAACATCACCAAGGCTGATTTCCTTTGCTCTAGTCTAATCACTCACCCAGGTTCCACATGCTAATGGTCTCAAGTAGCTATTAGGACATGTGCTCTTTTCTGCCTCTCTAAACTATAAGGAAAATGTGTCAGGCTGTTACAGTAATTATCACTTGCTCTACCACAGTAGTAAATGTGCTTTGAAATTGCCAATCAAATATCGTTTTCTGCCTAGAATCACACCATGAGTCTGTGTGCACACAGGAATTGTTGTCAGAGATTTAATTCGTATTGCTCTTGTTCTGTAAGACTTGCACTCGTAGGAAAGGGGCAGCTCATATGATAGGATTTGAAAAGCTCAAAAAAAATATAGTAATATATTTAAATTACATAAAGGTATTTTTTTTTAGTTCCCTTTAGGTATTGCTGAACAACACTGAAATAAATTAATCATGGCTATAAAATCAAGAAAGAGAAAAGAACAGCAAAAACATCTATATTTAAAGACAACTGGACAACAAAAATTAGTTGAAGAACCTCATGTTGGAAAAAAGAAAAAGTCTTCTGGTAAGCAGACTAAGGATTTAAAACAAAATATTCTCAAACATAGAAAAAATGTACAAAGTATATCCACTGCAAATAGTGTTTCAAGAAGAAAACAACAAGACAATAGAAAGAAATACTAAATGCTAATGTACAATCAGAAGCAAGAAAGAATGACTTAAAAAGAAAAACAGAATTTCAAAACATTCGTAAAAAAATGTTTCAGAGAAAAGTGGTGTTCAATTTGCTAAAGGATGTGAAAAAATATAGGAAGAAAGCAATATTTTATAAGAAAAATAAACATATTGAATCAATTGTTGCAAAGGCTTTGGAATTAAGAAGAGAACTATTCATTTTAATTTTGAAGAGGATCTGTACATTGATAAAATAGTCAATGTAATGAAGTCAAAAAGGAAAAGAGTAGTTAAAAAAATAACTTTTGTAATGTGTTCTTAGGAGAATGGAAGCATAGTTCAAGTACTGAACCATTTTTTAATGAAGAGAGTTATCTTCAAAGTAATAGTTTGCTGCATGCAGTTGACACCAGTGGTCGAACTTATGAAGTTAACGATGGTTGTGTAATGGAAATGGTGAAAATGGTTCCAAGAAATGAGGAAGAAGTGTTAGCTGATGAGGTTATGGTGAAACGTCCTAAAGCCCCAGTGTACACTTGAAATTGTAGTAGTATTTTTACTGTATGACAAGAATCTATTGATAAATTACGTGCCTTTCTAAGAGAGTATAGTAAAAAAAGTGTTAAACAGAAGATTAAGGTGCTTCAAAGACTAGATCCATGCAGAGTGAGAAAAATACTGGTTTGCAAGGACATTCTCTGGCTTGTCTTTCTAGGAAAGTTTGTCAAAGTGTTTTTCACCATTTTAGGATGCTGGCAGTACATCATACTGAAATGAGAAAGTTTGTGAGAAGATTGTATTTTGCTAAAAGTCCAGCACTAAAGTTAAATGAGTTGAATAGTGCTCTGTTGTGTGGATCTGTATCAGATGTAGAGAAGGTTACTGATGATATTCAGTTTTGTTACTTTGGTCCAGAACAAGAAGGTGCAGGAAATGACACAGTTATTGAAGAAAATGTGGAAAAGAATGTAGAACCCACTGTTAGTAAAAATTTTGAAGATCAAATGACAAAATTTACAATCATCTCTAATGAAAGACCAAATATTACTTGTATTTGTTGCCGGAGAAGCCATTATAAAACTCAAACAAGGAATGTTGATCTCTATAAAAAAAGTGAAAAAGAAAATAATTATGAGTGGAAGGATTTTGCTACATATTTGTTTCTGGAAAATTGTTTTGATTTGGGTGAAGATCAGTGTATTTGCAAATACTGTTATAACAAGTTAGAAGAAAATAAAATGCCAGCTAGAGCTGTACATAATAATTTAGAATTGGTTGATATTCCTGCAGAACTTAGTGATTTAAATACGTATGAGTCTATACTCATTCAGTGTGTCCATCCGTTTCAGACGATAGTTCGTATGGAGCCCAAAATAGGTAAATTACCGCCTTCAGATTTACAAAGAGGTTTAAAAGGAAGAGTTGTCTATTTGCCATTAGATTTGAAAAAAAATATTGAAACAATTGATGCAGATAGTTTGGAAACTGAACCATTAGTTATTCTGGTTAATGGTGTACCTACAAAGAATAAGAAAATTTGGCAGGAGCTAGTAGATGTACGAAAAGTACAAAGAGCAAATTTATATTTGAAAAGAAATAATAAGTACTATGAATCAATTCATATGGATGAAGATGAAGAAGTTTTACTAGCAGACACAGGAATACCAACTGGGCAAATTGAAAAAGTGGATAAGTCAAAAGAAGAAGAAATTTATGAACATTTCAGCATACATCCTCTTCATTCTAAAGAAGTTATGGGAAACACTATTGATCTGTTTCAGATGAAAAAAGCAAAAGGAACTCCCGTGAGTGTATGGGAGGAGAGCTTGGAAGCTCGTTGTTTTCCCCAGCTGTTTCCTACAGGAAAAGGTGGACGATATGATGAACGTCCAGTACAGATTCCTGCTTCTGAGTATCGGACTACAAGATTATATGCAGAAGATCCAAGATTTCGTCAATGTATTCCTTATTTGTTCCATCTTTTATTTGAAAGTGACTTGTCTGCACTATCTTATGCAGTAAATCACATTTTAAGAACTGGAGTACATCTACATAATATGTCTGCAAAGGATTTTATGAACAAAGTGCAACAGCGAGATGATCATTTGGAATCTCAATTGATTAATCTGATGGCTTGTCAGCATGGAACTAATGAATATTGGTACCGACGCCATGGAGAATTGAAATGTATGTTACGGAATTTAGGAACTCCTACATGGTTCCTTACCCTAAGCTGTACTGAGTACGCTTGGGATGATTTACTGGATTTTCTTCGAGAGGCAAATTCAAATATTGAAAACATCCAATACAAGACAGCAGGAGAATTGTGCTCATTGGATCCGGTTAATGTTTGCAGATATTTCAATCATAGATTTGAGGCAATGATGTCCTTCATCTGCAATAAAAAAAATCCACCTCTTGGAGAAGTTGTGGATTTCTTTTGGAGAAAAGAGTACCAAGCAAGAGGTGCTCCTCATAGTCATATGCTGTTTTGGATCAAGGATGCCCCAAAATTTGGAACAGATTCTGATGATGCAGTTTTATCTTTCATTGAAGAATATGCAACATGTGCTATACCTAAAAGCACAGAAGAAAAAAACTTAAAAGAGCAAGTTTTACGTTTCCAAAGTCATCGGTGTGGAAAATACTGTCGACGAAAGTACAAGAGTAAAGATAAATTCTACACAAAATGTCGATTTGGATTTCCAAGACCTGTTCTTTCAAAAGGAAGAGTAAACAGTTTTATGTCAGCTGTGCGACATACCATTACAAGAAAATCTCTGAAAAATACCTACAACCTAAGAAGAAAAGAAGAGTCAAAATATATAAATGACTACAACCCAGTCATTTTATCCATGTGGAATGCTAACATGGATATTCAGTATGTAGCTGACAATTCTATTGCTGTTGCTCGGTATGTCACATCTTACATCACTAAATCTGAGAAAAC
Source organism: Triturus cristatus (assembly GCF_964204655.1). Taxonomy (NCBI): domain Eukaryota; kingdom Metazoa; phylum Chordata; class Amphibia; order Caudata; family Salamandridae; genus Triturus; species Triturus cristatus. The sequence continues at coordinate 428,199,832 of NC_140595.1, forward strand.
GGAATTGAAAGAAATGTGGGAAGAGATTTCTCACGAGAAGACTGTCAGTAAAAAGCTATACAGTTTCAGTTTAAAGATGTTATCGCATCGAGAAATTGGGTCATACGAATGCTCAGATAGGTTATCATCTGCAAGTCTGTACTCCAAATCCAGAAGAATAATTTGGGTAAGTTTAGGCCTTGCAGGAATGCGAAATCGGGTACTGAAATCTATTCGAGAAATTGAATATTTAGCAGAGAACGAACCAGAAAGTACAGACATTTTGAAAACAAATATGTTGGACACATATTACCCAAACAGAAGTCATCATCTTGAGAACATGTGTCTCTATGAAGTGCTGCAGAACTACATTTTTACACGGAATGCCACAGAAGACATCAACAAAGGAAAATATAAAGTGATTGGTGAGGAAGGATGTTTGGTGAAACAAACAAAAGGAAGTTTGATTAATCACAGGAAGCTGAGTTGCGACACTACTGACAAAGAGGAATTTTACTACTTAGCACTTTTACAGCTGTTTAAACCATGGCGTTCACAGGATGAATTACTTGGAGATTTTCAGAGCTATGAAGTTTCCTTTAATGCATGTAAAGATAGCATAGAATGCAGTACTTTCACAAATTATGGATAAATGAAGAAATTGAACAAGAAGCTACAATTGCAGCTGAAGTAGCTAGAGACAGTTCTCAAGACAGTCAAAGTTCTGGTACGCTCAGTCAAGATCCCCTAGGACAACCAATCGTAGAAAATGAAGCTGCAGTAGCCATGACTGAAGTGGAAACAGCTATGAATCAAGCTCAGGAAGATTTAATAGACTTACCAAATTTGGAACAACAACTGAATGATGAACAACAACAAATTTATGAAGAAGTCACAAAACAAATTGATCATGGATTACTACATGAAAATAAAGAGTGCTCATGCACATCATTTGAACCAATCAGAATGTATGTGAGTGGACAAGCTGGAACTGGAAAACGTTTCTTAATTAAAGTAATTAGAAGCTACCTACTGAAAAAAACTGATTCAACTTTGTCTTGTGTTGTTACTGCTCCAACTGGGTTAGCAGCATATAACATAAAAGGAATTACTTTTACATCGTTTGCTAATGTTACCAGTAGAGCATGAGAACAAAATAGAATACCACAAGCTAACAGGAGAAGCATGTTTTGAAGTTTCAAGAGTGTTGAAGAAAATGAAAGTTCTCAATATTGATGAGGTAAGCATGGTATCAAATTTAATGCTTGCCTCTGTGCATTTAAGAATGCAGCAAATTCTAAAGACAGACTATGACGTGTTATTTGGAGGAAAACATGTTATAGTTTTTGGGGATCTACTGCAGCTCACTCCAGTTAAAGGACAACCAGTATTTAATACTCTTGCACATGAAGACACGAAAAAGTCATTCAGAAGTATAGGTACTGTGAATATTTGGTCATACTTTGAGTACAAAGAACTCATTACCAATATGCGGCAGGCAAATGATGAGAATTATGAAAGTATTCTCAAAGATATCAGAATTGGACTACTCACAGAACATGGCAGAAAAGCTTTACAGAGTCGATTGCTATGTAATTTGTTTCCAACAGAACAAATAGTTCCAGAGAAAATATACAAGAAAATTGCAGAAAAAAATACTGTAATCTGCCTAATGCCAACACTACATGAATGCTCTATATTCAATGAAGAACTTTTGAAATTGGAAAATGAAGAGATTATGAAAATGGAAGCCGTGGATAAAATACAGCATGAAGGAATAACTATTATATTGACAGGCAAATTAAAAACTAAATTGGACTCTCTAGAGAAAAACATATCGAAAACAGCTGGTTTAGAAAAGAATCTTTATGTATGTATGAACTGTCGAGTAATTTTAAGACGTAATTTGAATGTAGAAAAAGGTTTAGTGAATGGAGCTATGGGTAAAGTTGTGGGTTTTGTTAATTACCAGAAAAAAGATGGAATTGAATTTTTAAAAATAAAATTTGATCAGATTGAAGAGGTTAAAGACATTAGTCGTTGTTCAGTTCGTTTTTTGCTTGTAAACGACTTATATGTACGTAGGAAGCAGTTTCCGTTTTCTCTAGCATATGCTGTAACTATTCACAAATCTCAAGGATTAACTGTAGATAGTGCTTTTGTAAACATTGGATCTAGTGTGTTTAAAGAAGGTATGGCATATGTTGCTTTGTCACGGGTGAAAAAATTATCTGGTTTATTCATGATAGACTTTGATGACTCAAAAGTTAGTGCTGATGCAAATTGTGTAAAGGAGTATAATAGATTAAGAAGAAGCTATGCTCCTCATTTAGGTCAGTATCCTGTGTTTGAAAAACGTGTTGTTTGTCGGAAAAGGAGAATTGAGAATATCTGTAATGAGGATGTACAGAAGAGAAAACAAAAAGAGAGTGATGTGATTGCAAGCAAAAAGAAAAAGGACAATGTTGAAGATGTTGTTGGTTGTCATTTTGAAAATAGCTCTGGTGTCAACTGCTACGCTAATGTAGTGCTGAATGTTGTATTTTATCTTGAAAGTTTGCAAGAGCAGATAACACTAAATCATGAAAAAAGATTTTGTTCTCTGCTGAGTTTCCTTTATGAGAAGTTGAGTAATGATAAAACTAAAATAGAAAGTGCTTCTGATGTTAGAAATCTTTTAGATGTATGTTCTGGATGTACACAGTTTACACAAAATGTCCAGCAAGATGCACAGGAATTCTTAATGTATATGCTGATGGTACTGGAAGATGAAGGGGTAGAAATAGAAAATATGCTTGGTCTCTCTTATCAATGGGAACATTGTTGTGAAAACTGTATGAACACATGCAGCACTAATGTTGATTCTGAAAGGTTCATACATTTAACATTACCAGAGAGTAAATCAGTGACTTTTAGTAAATTAGTTAAAGATGCAAATCACAACATGGAATGTTCTCAATGTAAATCAGAAATGTTATCAACGTTATTTTTAAAGAAATATGGACAGTATATAATTTTAATGATGCAACGTTGTAGAGCTGATGGAACAAAATTGGACACTTTAATAAAGAAGTTTGTAGGAAATCAATTATCAATATCAGGAAAGACTTTTGTTGCAGTTGCAATAATTTTCCATGATGGACCTTCTATAACTTCTGGTCATTACACAGTTTATCTAAAATGTGAAAAAGGCTGGACACTGTGTAATGATTCTCAATTGATTTTCAAGCAACGTTTGCCTGCAGAATTACCAAATTCCTACTTAATTTTTCTAAAACCAAAATTTTAGATACAAATTGCAGCATCTGAAGAAACCATTATTTCGATTTTATAGGATTACCATTGGATAATTCACCTAAAAAGGATTTAAAAATTAACATTTGGCCTCATGGAAAGGTAAATGTTTCTATTGTGGACTTCTTTGGCAGATATTATTTTGGTGTATGTGCTTAATCAACAAGATTTACAGACGTTATTTATTGCAAATAGTTATTGTTCTTAGAAGATATTTTTAATATATATGTTACATTTCTATCAAGGTATGTTTTACTGAGGATAGATTCAGGGCTTTTTTAAACAATCTTTCAGATTGTTTATTTTTTTGCCCGCTGTTAAGTGATGAATACAATTGATATCACTATTTTCAGTGAAATTCAATATATTCTGAAAACAGCAAAAAACGGGCAAAAAATTACTTTGTTAAATATGAAAATATGTGTACTGCATTCTAAAATGTATTGTTAAATACTACTACTCTTTTTCTTTTTTTTCAGATCTAGAAAGAAAATTTAGGAAATTGAATCCATTTTTCTTGTAATTAAAAAAAACCATTTATTTCTAATTAAGTTATTTTGTTGGTCAGGTAAGTTTAAAATATCTGTATTTCTCACCCCTTCACTTTGATGCTCCCTTTTCTTCACTTCTCCTCACTCTGCTTTTCTCATTCCCGTTCCCTCTCTCTTCTTCCTTTACTGCTCTTTCGTAACTCCCTCACTCCTTCTCTACTACTCCCCTAGGTTTACTGCCTCCATCACTATTTTTTCAACCATGTTTCTCTCCCTGTCTCCATATGTCTCAGTCATTCTAACTGCCTTACTCCTTGCTCTCTGTCTCTGTTTCGGTCTCTGTTTCTGTCTCTCTCCCTTTGTCTGTCTTACCCTTAATTTCCTTAACATCTCTGTTTCTACCACTCCTCCTCTCTCCATCACTCATTTTCCATCTATGTTAATTTTTTAACCTTCTCCGTCATTCTCCTTCCCTCACCTTCCCTAACTGTCATTATCCTTTACTCATAGTCACTCCTATTCTCCTACTTCACTTCCTCCTGTCTGTATCTCACACCCCTTCACCTTTTCGCATTCTTTCCTTCACTCTCCCTCACTCTCCTTTGCTCATTGAAATCCTGACTCCCTTTCTCTCACTCCAGTTTCCTAAATCCCTCCATCCCCTCACTCCCCATCTCTCACTTTCCCTTACCCCCTTTTCTAATCCTCATACCCCTTATCTCACCATCACTCCACTTCTCTTACTTTCAATCCCTTTACCCTGCTGTACTTCATCCGCTTCATCTGTTACTCCCTTTTCCTATCTCTGTCCCTTACTCCCCTTTTCTCACTTCCCCTCCATCACTCACCACCATTCCCTTACTCATTCACTCTTCTTACCTGTATCCTCTACCCTTAGTCCTTTTGTTGCACTCAGTCTTTCACTTCCCTTTCATGACTGATCATACTTTCCTTTTCTCACTCATTCTGTCTGTCCTTTCCTCCTCTTCACTCAGTCATTTCAATCAATTCAATCATTCATGTATACACTACACATTCATTCAATAAAATTACAACACACTATATTAGGAATATAGCTCTTCTTGGAGAAGTGAAGTGAGTTCTGAAAAGAACTGTTTTTTTTGTTTTGTATTTTTTTTTAGTTTAACAATTTTGTATTTTTTTGATTTTTTTAGAGCACCAAAAAAAACTGGTAATGAAAAACTGTTCAACAGGAACAAAAACAATAAATGAAAAAAATTATGGGCTGGAGCATGTGTGCTGCTGTATTTTGTTTTCGATCAAGTTAATACTGCTCTCACCGTAGCAAAGAACAGCATTGCACACATTACATGTTAGCAGTAGGGAACTGGATGGCTAAGAACTGCCTGAAGTTAAATTCAGACAAAACAGAGGTCATTCTGTTCAGAAATACTTCCAATTTCTGGACCCCGTCCTGTTGGCCTGAATCGATGGGCACGCTTCCAGTTCCAGTGGAAAAAGCCAAAAACCTCGGCATAATCCTGGATAATAGACTGACGCTAGAGCATCATATCAAGGAGGTGACCTCCAAAACCTTGTACACCATTAAGATGCTGAGGAAGGTGCTACCCCTGTTGCCCCATGACAGCAGACACATGGTGGTCAGGGGGTTGGTGCTAGCTAGACTAGATTATTGCAATGGACTTTATTTAAATGCACAATGCAGGGCCCTGAGTAAACTTCAGATCCTGCAGAACGCTGCTGTCCGTCTTCTTACGGGCTCTTCAAGATTCGCTTCGGCGTCCCTCGGAAGAAAAACCTTGCACTGGCTTCCTGTTAAAAGCCGTATTCAGTTCAAGGCACTAACCATGACCTTCAAGGCATTGCATGGTCTAGGCCCTGAATTTCTAAAGGACCGCTTACATTGGTATGTGCCAGGTAGATGCCTACGGTCAAAAGAAGCCAATCTAGCCCAGGTCCCACGCATCAGGAAAGCTCGCTGGGGAGGCAGTAGCTTTATCTATGGGGCTGCTAAAGCCTGGAATGACCTGCCGCCATATCTCAGGACCGTGACTGATCTTCTTTCATTCAGGAAGGAACTTAAGACCTGGCTGTTCCGAAATGAATAAATCCCGGTCATCTATATACATTAGCTCTCCTGGGTGAGGACTCTCAGGTTTTTTCTAGACAGCGCCAGGACACCTCCGGGTATTTGCCGCGCTCTACAAAATTCAATAACATAACATAACAATGTATGTGCACCTTCTGGAAAAGTGGGCGGATGTCCAGTGACCTGGTACACGGAGAATCTGCGGCTGCAGATGATGTGCTCAGCTGAGCAGGTGGAGGGTTGTCTCTTAGGGCTCTAGTTCACTCTCGAGCATAAGGTACAGGATGCACTGTCTTGAAGTGTCTCAACATTGAACAAATACTAAACGAGTATTTCTTGGAGGGATCTCCTCTGGATAACACACTTCCACAAATAGTGCATGTCACCTTCGGCGCATTGACCTTCTTTTGGCCCTCTGGAAAGGTGAAGAATTTCCAGATGAAAGAGTCTTTTTGTTTGGTCTTCCTTGGTGGTACCACAAAGGTCTCCTCCTCACTCCCTGAAGTAGATTGCTGTTCTGCCATTTTCAAGTAAAATTTTACTAGAGTAGCTGTTCAGCTCCTTGTCCCAGGAAATAAGAAGAAATAGTGAGGGGAGTGGGTGTGGTGTTTGAAGATTCTGGAACAGAAAATACTATGAACCAATGAAAAGTGTTGTTTCGTAATCACATGACTTGCTGTGCGTGCACGGTGCTCGCACGTATGCGCGCACGGTGCGCGCACGCATCAGAAATGAATTACTTTTAACCCGATTTCTAAAACATGAAAAGGAGTCAGGGAAGACACTCCCTGACCCCCTAGACCTTCTCAGGGGGTCCCTAAAGGACCTCGTAAATAAAAAAAAACTATTTCGTTTAATAAAAAAAATTGCCGGTGCGCGCACGGTGCGCGCACCGTGAAAAACCCTTAAAAAAAAAAAAAAGAATTTTAAACTGTCTATAAGTTTATAGAAGATATTAACTATGCTGTTCAACTTTATCCAAATTAAAAAAAAAAGAGCTGAGCCATTCCATATTACAGGATACAGTCAATCTATAACTATATACATAGGTAGTTTATTGTAAAATAAATATATAATAATACATACATAAATTAGCATTTAAAAAACCTTACAAATTCACTCAAAAAACCTTAGGTTTCAAACACGTTATAGTTAGAAATTAGCATTTAAAAAACCTTGCAAATTCACTTAAAAAACCATAGGTTTCACACACGTTATAGTTAGGAATTAGCATTTAAAAAACCTTGCAAATTCACTGAAAAAACCATAGGTTTCACACACGTTATAGTTAGGAATTAGCATTTAAAAAACCTTGCAAATTCACTGAAAAAACCATAGGTTTCACACATGTTATAGTTAGCTGGACATTTCACTCGTACAAAACCATTGAAATTCCCCCGTTATAGTTAGTTCAGCTAACTATAACTCGCGCGACCGCAATCCCCTGCTGATGACGTCACATATTACATCACTCATGACATGGTCAGTGACATCACTCATGACATCACTGATGACATCTCAAATGACATCACTGATGACATCACTGATGACATCATCCTTGTGTAAGAGTGGCAGACCTCCTCTTATCCTAATATAAACTTTGATACACACATTGAAAAATACAAACTAAAGTTTTGAAAACTATAGAGATACCAATACCAGTTAGAACAACCTATTCAGTAATTCCAAAATCTACATACGCATCCACTCATTCATCAACACTTCTATATAGTCACTCATACATGTACTCAGTCATCATATGTACTCATACACCTATACATCCTGTTACACACCTACACTCATACATAGAGTTACTCACACACGTACTCACACATGCAAATAAACATCCATTTACTTGCATATACAGCTATACACACACCACTACACTTACTTCTACAGAAACGTACACATACTTACTCTCTTAAACAATCACTTATAGAACAACATACTTATTTATACAGGAACTCTTCCAATCTCTCACTCTCATATATCCTCACTTATATACATCAATACTCACATATACTACTTAAAACATATGGACTTACTCATAAAGACACTATTGAGACAGTCATTCACTCTCTTACTCACCCATACACACACTCATCCACCCATACTGTCCTGCTCACATACTGTCTTCAAAACACATACAAACAGTGAGTCACTCATTCATGCATCTATACGCTAAGTAACATCCCCCACTGAACCATACAGACACTCATACTGATACTCTAAAAACGAACTAATAACCCATACACACACTCATGTAGCTACTCACCAACCCATGCAGCCACTTATACACAAAGTGAGACACTGATACAGATATTTAAATATTTAAACATTACTCACTAATACTTGTATTCACTAAGATACTGTTAATAAGTCAGTTATACAATTAATTTTACAAAAAAACCATCCATTTAGACACTTATTTACCCATTTATTCTTCCATTAACCTTCAGATATACATATATAAAAAATATTTATTTTTCAGAAAGACACATTCACTGGATGATGTCATCAGTGATGTCATTTGAGATGTCATGAGTGATGTCATGAGTGATGTCACTGACCAGGTCATGAGTGATGTAATATGTGACGTCATCAGCAGTGGATTGCGGTCCCGCGAGTTATAGTTAGCTGAACTAACTATAACGGGGGAATTTCAATGGTTTTGTACGAGTGAAATGTCCAGCTAACTATAACATGTGTGAAACCTATGGTTTTTTCAGTGAATTTGCAAGGTTTTTTAAATGCTAATTCCTAACTATAACGTGTGTGAAACCTATGGTTTTTTCAGTGAATATATATATATATCCATCCATATCCTACTGGCGGTCGCCAGTAGGTAGTTATAGTTAGGACCAAGTTTCCATAGGAAGAGCATTTTTTGTTTTGCTTATAACTTTGGCGTAGTTTGATGAATCTTCATGACATTTTCCAAACTAAGTTGTTGTTCATATCAGCTCCTATGTTGAAAGTTTGGGGGAGATTCGTCAGGGGGGGCGAGAAAAAAGGGGGGTCCTAAAACGTGTTTTCTCCATGTTAATTTCCATAGGAAACTATAGACAAGGCTACACGTCGAACGGGTGAACGGAATTATCCCAAATTTGGCAGGGAGAAGGGTCTTGGTTTAGAAAGCACGCTTTTGTTTATTTGGTGTAAATCCGTTCAGTAGTTTTGGAGAAATATCGAACATTACAGATATCGATATTTGGGAATTCTGCCATCTGATTGGCTGAGGCTTTACGAGCACGAGCTTGCTGCTTATTGGCTGCGAGCAGTGCGAGCGGTTGGAACTAGGAAGTGTTAGCAGCCATTTTGTGATTCTGTCGAAGTGAGTAAGGGGAAAAAAGGGCAAAAAAAGTAGGAAAGAGGAAGGTAGGAGCACTGTAACCTCTGTGGGGTGTTTAGGGTGTGCTATATAGGGGGTGCGAAGCGAAATACTCATTCCTATCAGTCTGAAAGTGCAAAATTAAGTGAGGTAATGCCTAGAGTCTGATGCTGCTAAGGTGAGCTGCTGCGGGACTCGGGGATTAAAGCATGAGCCCAAACTGTGTGTCTTATGTTGCGAAGTCAGGTGCCCTCTCCGTTGTACCACACTGTGGAAGTAGTGTCAGCATGTGTTTATACCTACTAGGATGAACTACTGACCCCTACTGGTCTGAAAGTGCTGGGGTACGGAAAATATGTGAGGTATTGTCTAGAGTCTCATGCTGCTAAGCTGAGCTGCTGCCAGACTCGGGGATGAAAGCGTGAGTCCAAACTGTGTGTCCTATGCTGTGAAGTCATGTGCTCTGGCCGCTGTGCCCCAACTGTGCAAGTAGTGTCAGCATGTAGTTATACCTACTCGGAGGAACTTTTGTTTTGAATATTGTAAGTTGTGTATGGTGTTTAGGAGTGTTATACAGTGAGTGCGAAGGTAAATTCGCGCATATCAAATCAATTTGGTATTTGGAAAGTGTAATCTACTCACTCGTACGGGTCTGATGCTGCTGGCGGGGCGTAAGCTGAGCTGCTGCCGGACTCGGGGATAACGGCGCTGAACTACTTACCCCTACCAGTCTGAAAGTGCGGGGTACGGAAATTAAGTGAGATATTGCCTAGAGTGTTATGCTGCTAAATTGAGCTGCTGCTGGACTCGGGGATGAAACCGTGAGCCCAAACTGTGTGTCCTATGCTATGAAGTCATGTGCTCTGGGCACTGTGCCACAACTGTCCAAGTGATATCAGTAATATTTTATACGTAGTAGGAGGAAGTTTTGTTTGGAACACCATCATTTGTATATGGTGCTTAGGTGGTGTTATACAGGGAGTGCAAAGGTAAATTAATACGGTATTTGTAAAGCGCAAACTACTCACCGCTATGGGTCTGAATGCCCTGGAGGCTGGCGTGGAAATTATGTGAATTATTAAGTGAGCTATTGCCCAGAGTCACATGGTGCTGAGCTGAGCTACTGCCAGAGCAGGGATTAAACCGTGAGCCCTGTGTTCTGAACTCATGTTTTCTGGCCGCTGCGGCACACCTGTCTAAGTAGTGTCAGCATGTGTGCATATGTACTAGGAGGAAGTTTTGTTTTAAACAGTGTGACGTCTGTAGGGTGATTGGGGGTGCCACAGAGGGAGTGTGAAGTTCAATTCTGCCGTTTCCAATCAATCCGGTATTTGTAAAGTGCAAACTACTCACTTGTACGGGTCTGCAGGCGCTGGGTGCCGGCGTGGAAATTAAGTGAGCTATTGCTCAGAGTCACATGGTGCTATCCTGAGCTGTCGCTAGAGTCGGTGATCAAAGCGAGAGCTCTGTGCTCCAAAGTCAGATGGTGTGGCCGCTGCGCCACAGCTGTGTGGAGAATACATTTTGGCAAGGGTGCGGGAGTTGCCGTTACATGGCCCTAAAATAGCGGGGCTAAGTTATCAGTTATAAGGCGGCTCTAAAAAGAGCCCTTGTGTTTATTAGTTGGAGCTACTTATAAGTGCGGATGCACAGCTTCAGGTTATTCAGAAAAACTCGATTTCCATTATCTGTGACGTGTACTCCATCACTTCTGTAGATATCAGCCATATCAAAACGTATGTTGTTGTTGTAGATCGATCCCATTCTATGGTCTCTGAAGGTATGCAGACACAGCTTTGTTGACATTCTTGCTGGATTTTTCAATCTGAGGACAAAATTGGTTTGACCATTTCCACTCCTGTCATATATTGGAATATACAAAGACAGTTTGAGGCAAAAGCAACATCAATTGTCGAAAGGTGTCTTTCAGTAGCATTTCCAAACCTACTCCAGTCAATGTGCCTAGGTCGTTTCCACCACAATGCACAATCATGAGGTCAGGGTGTTGGAGATGCAAACAGGTTTTAACAAAAGGCAAAAATTGGTGCCACTTCAATCCTCTCTGTGCAAACCATTTTATGTCCACATTTTGTAAACCTAGGTATAAGTCAATACGTCTCTGTTCTGCATACCTCTTGCACCAGAAAACATAGGTTTGTCCTACGATCCACACTAGCATTTTGAAGGTATGGCTGGAAGGTATGGAAAGATGTCTGTAGCTCATGCAGTTCTTTCGTAGAGTAGGAGATATGTTTAAAGATGGGGAAAAATCTTTTTTTTACCAGAGAAAACGATAATTGATTGGAAGATAAGAAGCATTGGGTACTAAAAACTAGGGTGCATATTAGTTGCGTGAAAAAGCATGTTTGGCATTGGTTAATAAAGAGCAGTCTAAACGTGGAGTCCATACGATAGGATGAAATGTGCTCAGCTCAACCAGACGTGCTACTTGCATTTGGAAGGTACATTTGGAACTTAAAACAATGGTGAACTTTTAACCTGCAGGTGCTGTTAAATGTTCGAGAATATGCTGAAAAAAAAGGTTACGTTTAAAAAAATCATGAACTTTTAACCTGCAGGTGTCGTAGAATGTTCCAGAAAGTGTGGTGATAAAATAGATTGAACTTCTGACCTGTATGTGGCGCGCAATATTAAGTAGCTTTTCAGATGGAAAATTCAAAAATAACCAATGGAGATAAGTTTTGGAATGTCGATGAAGGAATGAAGTATTCAGATTTGTTCTTTACATGTATTTATATGTGGAGCGACAGAAAAATTGTGCCATTACTGGTTCCATTCTTGATGAATGCGGTGCATTACATGTACTGTGTGACAAAGAAAGAATTGCATGCATGTGTGACATTTGAAATCTGCATACCAACTACAAAGGTGAGGTAGAAATGAATAAGGTGTGTTATGTGTTCTGTAGTAGTGATTAAGTATTTGAGGTGATATTTTTAAGTTTGAAAGTATTTTTTTATTTCAAAATAATATATTGTTAGTAAAGTGTGGTGTTTCATATTGTTTATAAAATATGCATAAAGTTTGACCTGTTGTTAAATAAGTACTTTATATATGTTTCGGAATTTTTCACAAAGAAGAAATGTAGTTTGTCATCTTTAAAGGACTGTATGGTTTTGAAAATGAGGTACAGCGTTAATTTGGGTTTGCTAATGTATTCAGGTGAGATAAACAAAATGTCCCACGTTTGCAAATTATACTTTTTTGGAAGTAGTGGGGAAGGGGGGGGGAGTAGGAGATGTATGTGTTATCAAGTTAAAAGCGATAAAACCAAACCCAGAAATGTTATGTGGACAGGTTGTGGTCTCATTTTTGACAGTGAGAGGTAGATTTGAATATAAGTCTAGGTAGGTACTGTGAGGCCGTCTACAGTGTTTGGAGATTACATGGAGAGGAGATGGAGATAGTAAAAGTGATACGTTCCTTTTATATGTACGCATGGTTTGAATTATTTGAATAAAGGTTGAGATATAATATGAACACGTTTTCTGGTTTGCATTTGGGTATAGTTAATAGTTTTAGTAGTTTGTGACTAGTGAATAATAAAAAGGTAGATATACTAAAATATATGGTAGTAAACTTATTAATGATTGTCTGTTCTTATGAAATAAAAGTGGTTGGGGAGTGTTTCTTTAGAAGAGATGTTTTATAAATGTGTGAGAGATAAAAAAGAAATGAAAATGTTCGGTATATTTTCTGTATGACTTTCTTGACATTAGTAAACTACATGTGATTATAAGTGATACTAATTGTCAGGCTGTGTTCCTGTGCTGAATATACGTAGGTGTTTAAGTGGTCCGGGTTTTACCGGTGCTCAGCTTCACTATCCCTTTTGAGACACTCGCCAATTTTTTCATTCCATTTAATGTCCTTAATATACACACAGTAAAGGGACGGTATATCAAAAGTTTGGGAATTAGAACTCTGTAGAGTGTATAGCAGAAGATGGTGAGAGTAAACAGAGTGTTTAAACGACTTTATTAACATACAGATGTCTAGCTAGTAAAGGTGGTGTAGTACCACTGGGCCCATTTATAAACCGTGCTATGGGATGGTTTATGTTTTACCCGCCAATTTGCATGTTTCAATACTTTTTGCTGATAAGCGTTCCGGAAGACACCTGTTAAAATTAAGCCCGTGTATGGGTATAGTGGCGCTACTAGGAATAGACACCTGTTAAAATTAAGCCAGTGTATGGGTATAGTGGCGCTACTAGAAATGGTGGGGGTTTTTGTTTGATTTCGTATGATTAAGCAAGGGCGGGATGTGGGGGAGGTGGTTATGATGGTGATTAAAACACAGACTTTAGTAACGTGCAGATGTCTAGCTACTAAAGGTGATGTAGTACCACTGGGACCATTTATAAAGCGCTCTATGGCATGGTATATGTTTTACCTGCAAATTTGCATGTTTTAATACGTTTTGCTGATGAGCGTTTCGAGAAACATCTGTTGAAATTAAGCCTCTGTATGGCTATAGTGGCGCTTCCAGGTCTGCTGGGGCTCTTTGTTTTATTGCGTAAAGTTAAGCAAGGGCGGGTGTGGAGGTGGTGTAGTGGTACTGGGACTATTTATAAACCGCTTTATGGTATGGTGTATGTTTTACTTGCAAAATTGCAGGTTTCAATACCTTTTGCTGATGAGCGTTCCGGCAGACACCTGTTGAAATTAAGTCTAAGTATGGCTATAGTGGCGCTAACGGGAGTGCTGGGGCTTGTTATTTGATTTTGTAAGGTTAAGCAAGGGCGGGGGTGGGGGTGGGAGAGGTGGGTATGTTGCTGATTATAACATGGACATTTGTAACGTGCACATGTGTAGCTAGTAAAGGTGATGTAGTGCCACTGGGTCCATTTATAAAGCGCTCTATGGCATGGTATGCCCGGAAATTTGCATGTCTTGATACCTTTTGTTGCTGAACGTTCCGGCAGACACTTGTTGAAATTAAGTCCCTGTATTGCTATAGTGGCTCTACCAGGTTTGCTGGGGCTCTTTCTTTGATTTCGTAAGGTTAAGCAAGGATTGGGATGAGGGTGGTGTAGTGGCACTGGGCCCATTTATGAACCGCTTTATGGTATGGTATATGTTTTACTTGCAAATTTGCATGTTTTAATACCTTTTGGTGATGAGTGTTCCAGCAGACAGCTACACAAATCACACAACATGTCTGTGGATAACAAATCTTTGTACTGATAGACACTCTTGCACTGTGGTAGAAGGCTGCCAGCGTTGATGGCAAATTAGGAAACTTGGTGCCATTGTACATTTAAATGGCAGCTTGGACCATTTCTTTGTTACAATGGTGCAGGCAGGGCTTTAAGTGGGAAAAAAACTGGGGGTGCTTTAAAAGGGGCGGGGCAAACCTCTTAAAGGGGTGTGGGCTATCCAAGTAGGGGCGTGGTCTAAATCAAGATAACTAGCATTGTGTGCTTAAGAAAATCCCCTCCAATTATCCTACGTTCGGAAAACACACTCTTTAAAGGATTTCCCTTCCTCCTACAACGTGGCTCACCTATCATGATGTCTCCACTTCTCAGTAGTGAGCAAAATGAGCATGCGCACATCGATGTGCATGCTCTCACTGCAGTCCAATAAAAAAAAAAGAAAACTGACTACCTTTGCGATGGCCGAAAATAGAGCCCGATAGAGACCCGTTTCGAAGCCTTCTGAAAATAACTGCCGGTGCTCAGAGCCGGCCCACTTAAAGCCCTGCATCCATCCATCCTAAGCACTGCGCCATCCAACCATTTTTTAATTCATCCATACATTCCTACCTACATACATCTGTCCCTGCACTTATCCTAAGCATCTATCAGCCCACTCGCCTATGGTAAGCACTGTGCCATCCATTCAGTCATACGCCCATATATCCATACATACATCTGTCCCAGAACCAATCCTAAGCATCTATCAGCCCACCCGTCTATCCTAAGTACTGGTCCATGCATCCATTCATCCTTCCATCCATTCATTCATACATCCATCCATCTGGCTATCCATTCATCCATCTGACCATCCATTCACTCGCACTTTATTCAACTGTGCATCCTTATTTCCGTGCACCCTCCGCCTCCGATACTAAATACCACGTATTATACTCATTCACCCAGCCTCTTAAGGGGCCGAAAAGGCTGGCGATAATCATTGACAGGTAGATGTTTCTGATAAAGAACAAGAAAGCTTTGAGTTGCTCTTTGTGGACCATAGTTCACCACCCTTCTCTGGTGGTGTTTTAAACAAAGGTTGATCCATGAAAGAAATGTAAAGCAGCTTTTCAGTGTAAGACGTTAATTTAGAAGCATAACGGGGCATATTATCAAGAACGTCGATAAAATTATCGCCGCTTTAGCGGCAGGAAACTGCTGCTAAAGTGGCGAAAATGGGCGTGATAATATGCCCTTGTGAATTCCCGTAGCAGCCCAGGTTCTGGTGTGAAGCTGGACTTCTATGGGAATTCACAAGGGCATATTATCAAGCTCATTATCGCCGCTTTAGTGGCAGTTTCCTGCCGCTAAAGCGGCGATAATTTTAACGCCGTTCTTGATAATATGTCCCTAAGTGAGCCAGGCAAAGCGTGAGTTTTCGTAGCACTACAACAAGACACTGTGAAAGGTGAGAGCAGGGTTGTGCTGGAGTTGGGTGTGTGTGGTCGTCTCCAAAGGCGCAACCAGAGCGACATTTTGGGGGAGGCTAATTCTTTCAGCAATAGGCAGAGTGGGGATGTAGGGGCTCTGAAAAGGGGTGAAAAAGAACAGAACGTCATTTACAAGCAAATGGTCTTTTGAAGACCTGTGAAGTACTCTGGTGCGGCTCTGTGTGTGCGATTGGGAAGCTGTCTCAGGGAGTCCGGGGCAATGGGCGTTGCACGCCTTGTGGTCTCTCTGCTAATCACGCCACGATAATGTTGCTCCTGCGCTGCACAAAGAGAAGGGAAATCATGAGAGAAAATGGCTCTCATTAACGTATTTCTTTTCTCGTACAACGCGACTCACCTGGCATGATGTCTCCACTTCTCAGTAGTGAGCAATGTGCATGCTCTCACTGTCTCACAACAGTCCAATTAAAAAAAACAAAAAACAACGGACTACCTTTGCGAGCCCCGAAAATAGAGCCCCATAGAGATTCGTTTAGAGGTCCCCAAAAATAAACTTCCAGTGTTCAGACCCCCCTCACTTAAAGCTTTGGGTGCAGTGTTATGTTTGTGAAGTTGTAGATAAAATTGTTAGGCTAATAATGGTAATTTTTCTGTGTGCCGTTTGGTTGATATTATCACCCTAAGTACATAGATTACAATTTTTAAAAATACTATCTAAAAAGTTGTCTGTGGTGGGTTGCAGAGGGAGTGCTGTGGGGTGGTGTGGTGCGGTTGAGAGGTGAAAAGTACGAGGTAGTGCAGTTACATGTAAATTGTAAAGGTGTATGTAAATAAATACTTGCTGTATGTTCTATGGCACTACCCGTCATCCTACTGCTCCCCTGCTCCATCACGTTGCAGCACTGCCTCTGGAAGCCGTCAGTAGAACTTATGTAATTGAATGTTATTATTTTAATATATTGAACTGATGTAAAAAATAAGTGAATCTATTTTTTTGTTTCCAGAAAATTATTTCGTTTGGATTAAAATTTGAAAATGCCTAGAAGAATTGAAAAAAAAGAGAAGAGAAAAAATATATATATTTGAAGAAAAGGAAACATTTTCAATTAGAAGAAAATGAGAGTACTACACAAACAGTTTCTTCTGGTAAAAACACTAGACAATTTCTGAAAAAATATTACGAACATTTAATGAAAATAACATCAAAACAAAGGAAAAAAAAGACTTTTTCCAAGTAAGGAGAAGGAGACTTCAATTTCAAATACCAGAAAAAGAAAACGTGCTAAAGAAACAGTATCTGTTACCCGGAGACAAAAACAATTTCAAGAAATTCGTCAGAGACTTTTTCGAACTAGAGTGTTTCAGAATTTAATGAAAACATGCTGCAAATATAAAAAGAAAGTGCTGCAATTCAAACAGAAGCAGCGTATTGAAAGTATTGTGGAAACTGCTTTCACTTTAAAACAGAAGTTATTCATTGTGATTTTGAAGAGGATCAAAGTGTTGGATAAAGTAATCAAAGTGTTGAAAGAGAAAAGTAGAAGAAAAAGACTTGTGAACAGAACCAACTTTTGCAAAATCTTTAGTGGACATTGGAAACATACTTCTACTAGTGAGCCTTTTTTTAATGAGGAAAGTTACTTCCAGGAAAATAGTTTACCATTTGCAGTTGATACTGGAGGTCGTTGCTACGAGGTTCAGGATGGTTGTC
The DNA here is from genome assembly GCF_964204655.1 of Triturus cristatus. NCBI lineage: Eukaryota > Metazoa > Chordata > Amphibia > Caudata > Salamandridae > Triturus > Triturus cristatus. Next base: position 428,217,321 of record NC_140595.1, read on the forward strand.
CCCTTTCAAAAGAGGAATTGGTTGGTAAAAGTGCAGAAGAGTTAATAGCTGAAGAAGTGCAAGGGAAACGTACACAAGCTCCTGTGTATAAGTGGGGTTGTAGCAGTATTTGTAGTATTCGACAGAAATCTATTGATATAATGCGAAATTTGCTACGAGAATATACACAGAAAAGTATTAAACAGAAGATTAAGTTGTTGCAAGGACTAGATCCATGTAATGAAAGAAAATAAACTGAGAAGCATGGGCATTCTCTAGCTAGTCTTTCAAGAAAAGTGTGTAAAAGTGTTTTTCATCACTTGAGGATGTTAGCAGTATACCATTCAGAAATGCAGAACTTTGTAAGGAAACTATACTATGTAAAAAGTCCTGCATTATGTATAAGTGAACTGAATACAGGTCTTTTGCATGGTCCTTTATTAGATGTTCAAAAAAAGTGTGATATTGAAATGCGATATTTTGGTTCAGAAGACAATTCAATAGAAAGTGAACGTTTGACAATTACAGATGTTGAAGGAGATGGGAAAGTGATTAGCACTGATCAGTTTGAAGAGGAAATTGGAAAGTTTAATGTAGTGTGCTCTGAAATACCAAACTATGTTTGTGTTTGTTGTCGACGTACTCATTATAAAAGTCACACTAGGAATGTTGATTTGTATTTGAAAAGTGAAAAGGAGAACAATAGTAAGTGGGAAGAATTTGCAACTTACTTGTTGGTGGAAGGTCGATTTGAGTTAGGTAGTGATCAACGTATATGTATATATTGTTACAACAAATTAGAAGAGAACAAAATGCCTGCTAGAGCAGTCCATAATAACTTAGAATTAGTAGCTATTCCAGAGGAACTGGCAGAATTGAATACATATGAGTCGGTTCTAATTCAATCTGTTCATCCTTTTCAAACTATAATTCGGATGGAGCCTAAAACAGGTAAACTGCCACCAACAGACTTGCAAAGAGGGCTGAAAGGAAGAGTGGTGTACTTACCTTTGGATTTTAAGAAAAATATTGAATCTTTTGCTGGAGAGAAAGAGGAAAATGAGGCAGTAGTCATTCTAGTAAATGGTGTACAAATAAAGAGTCAGAAAATATGGCAAGAATTTGTGGATGTTAATAAAGTTGAAAAGGCTACCTTATATCTTATAGAGAACAATATTTATTACAAAACTGTAAATGTGGATGAACAGGTGATAAGTTTAGGAAATGAATGTGAAATGTCAAGTGGTCAAATAGAGAAAGTGGACAAGTCAAGGACTGAAGAGATTTATGAACATTACACAATATGTCCTTTGCATTCAAAAGAAGTAATAGGAAGCAGCATTGAGTTATTTCAAATGAAAAAAGCACAGGGAACTCCAATGAGTGTATGGGAGAAGAGCTTGGAAGCTCGTTGTTTTCCACAGCTGTTTCCTACTGGAGAAGGTGGATGATATGATGACCGACCTGTACGGATTCCAGCTTCAGAATATCGGTCAACAAGATTATATTCTGAAGATCCTAGATTTCGACAGTGCATTCCATACATATTTCACCTTTTGTTTGAAAGTGATCTATCTTCTCTGTCATATGCAGTGAACCACATACTTAAAACTGGAGTTCATCAATCACTTCTTTCTGCGAAAGAATTTGTGGAGAGAGTTCAAGAAACAGATGAAAATTTAGAAGCACAGTTAATCAATTTGATGGCATGTCAACGTGGAACAAATGAGTATTGGTATTTTCGTCATGGAGAACTCAAGTGTATGTTACAGAACTTAGGTACATCAACATGGTTTGTCATACTTAGCTGTGCAGAGTATGCATGGGAAGATTTGCTTGAGTTTCTAAGAGAAGCAAATTCTAATATAAAAAAATGTTGAAATAAAGACTCCTGGTGAACTGTGTTAATTGGATCCTGCAAATGTGTGCAGCTATTTTAATCATAGGTTTCAAGCTATGATGTCTTTTATCTGCAATAAAAAGAATCCACCTCTTGGAGAAGTTACCGATTTCTTTTGGAGAACGGAGTACCAAGCAAGAGGTGCACCTCATATACATATGCTACTGTGGATCAAGGATGTACCTAAATTTGGAACTGATTCTGATTAAACAGTATTGTCTTTCATCGAACAGTATGTGACATGTGAGATTCCGAGAGAAGAAGGAGAGAGAAGCTTGAGACAGCAAGTTTTACTTTTCCAAAGTTACCGTTGTGGAAAGTACTGCAGAAGAAAATACAAGTCTAAAGGAAAATTTTACACCAAATGTCGGTTTGGTTTTCCACATCCAGTCATTTATAAAGGAAGAGTTAATTCTTTTTTTTCTTCTGTAAGGCACACAATAACTTGGAAATCTCCAAAGAATACCTACAACTTAAAAAGAACAGAAGTGTCAAAGTATATCAATGACTATAATCCAATCATTTTTAAAATGTGGAATGCGAACATGGACATCCAGTGTGTTGCAGATAACTCAATTGCTGTTGCACATTATGTTACATCGTACATAACAAAATTAAAAAAAAACAGAGATGAAACAAATGTGGGAAGAAATTGCACAAGAGAAAAGCCTTAGCAAAAAATTGTACAACTTTACTTTGAAAATGCTTTCCCACCGAGAAATTGGATCCTATGAATGTTCAGACCACTTGTGCTCTTCAAGTTTATATTCAAAGTCACGAGGAATCATTTGGGTAAGTTTAGGTCTTGCCTGCTCACAGAAGAGAGTGTTGAAATCATTAGAACAAATTGAATACTTAGCAGCAAATGAACCAGACAGTACAGACATTCTTAAAACGAATATGTTGGACACATACTATACGAATAGGAGTCGACATCTGGAACAGCTATGTCTGTATGAAGTACTTCAACATGACCGCTTCAAAAGAAATGTTAAACAGAATTTAAAAGAAGGAAAATATGCAGTAGTTGGATGTCATGGTTGTTTAGTAAAACATGCAAAGGGTAATCTTATAAACCACAAGAAACTCAGTTGTGAAACTCCAGATAAGCGAGAATTTTACGATTTAGCACTCCAACTCTTTAAACCATGGCGTAGCAAAAGTGAATTACTTGGAGACTTTGACTGCTACGAAGATTCTTTTAATGCATTTAAAGATAGCATTGCATGTACAATTTTCCCTACATATTTAAAATTGTTGAATGATGAAGTTGAACAGGAAAAGACTATTACAGCTGAAGTAGATAATGAAAGTTCTCAAGATAGTCAAAGTAGTGGTCAATGTAGTCAAGATCCTCTTGGACAACCAATACTGGAAAGTGAAGCAGCGATTGCTATGCATGAAGTCGAAAGTGCAATGCAACAAGCACACGAGGAGAATATTACATTGGAAAAGTTAGAAGAACAACTAAATGTTGAACAGAAAGAAATATATGTACAAGTGAGAGAACAGATAGAACATGGTTTGTTGCATGACAAAAAAGAATGTGTGTGTTCATCTTTTAAACCTCTTCTGATCTACGTCAGTGGTCAAGCTGGGACAGGTAAACGTTTTTTAATTAAAGTTTTGACCAGTTATCTTCAAAAAAACTACTGGTTCACATTTATGTTCTGTGGTAACAGCTCCAACTGGATTAGCTGCACACAATGTTAAAGGAGTTACTTTGCATAGATTACTGATGTTACCAGTTGAGCATGATAATAAATTACAATATCAGAAGTTATCTGGAGAAGCTTCCCATGAAATGTCAAGAGCGCTGAAGAAAATGAAACTATTAAGTATTGATGAGGTGAGCATGGTCTCAAACTTAATGCTTGCTTTTGTACACTTAAGATTGCAACAGGTATTAAAAACAGCTTACGACGTTCTCTTTGGAGGAAAACATTTAATTGTATTTGGAGACCTGCTACAATTAACCCCTGTAAAAGGAGAACCAGTGTTTAAAAGTCTTCTACATGAAGATACAAAGAAATCTCTGGGAAGTATGAAGATTATGCAAATATGCTAAAAGATGTAAGAATTGGTGTTCTAAGCAAACATGGTAAAGAAGCTTTTCAAAGTCGTCTACTAAAGAATTTGTTTACAAATGAAAACACACCAGCAGAAGTAATGTACAAGAAAATGAAGAAAAAAAGTCTGTAGTTTGCTTAATGCCTACAGTGGAAGAGTGTTATACATTAAATAGAGAGCTTATGAAATTAGAAAATCAAGAAAATTGTTCACATTGAAGCTATTGATAAAATCGAGCATCAAGGTATAACAATTCTTCTTTCAGAAAAACTACAGACTAAATTGGATTCTCTGGAAAAATCTGTATCAAAAACTGCTGGCTTAGAAAAAAATGTAGATGTATGTTTAAACTGTCGGGTAATTGTGAGGCGTAATCTGAATGTAGAAGAAGGTTTAGTGAATGGAGCAATGGGGAAACTTGTTGATTTTGTGAAATATTAAAATAGAAATGGAATTGAACTTTTGAAAGTTAAATTTGATCAGATAACAGAGGTAAAACAGATTGCGCATTGTGCTGTACGTTTTGTGCTTGTAAAAGACTTGTATGTTCGTAGAAAACAGTTTCCCTTCAGTTTAGCATATGCAATAACTATTCATAAATCTCAAGGTTTAAGTGTAGATAATGCTTTGGTAAATGTAGGAAGAACTGTGTTTAAAGAGGGAATGGTATATGTTGCATTATCTCGAGTTAGAACGTTGTCTAGTTTATATTTAATTGATTTTGATGAGAACAAGGTTAGTGCTGATGTTAATTCTGTAAGAGAATATAATAGTTTGAGAAGGCTTTATGCTCCAAGTTTAGGTGAATATCCTATTTATGAGAAACGTGTTGTGTGTTCAAAATTCAAACATGTTGAAGAATCAACTATGGTTGGAAAGCAGAAACAAAATCAAGAGAAAAAAAAAGATGTAAAGAAACAGAAAATACAAACAAGTGATGATGTTGTCGGATACCAATTACAAAATGTTTCTGGTGTCAACTGCTATGGTACTGTTATTCTCAACGTTATATTTTATCTTGAAGATGTTTATGGTGAAATTATGGAAAGTCAGGAAAAAAGATTATGTTCTGCACTTTATACTTTATTTCAAGAATTGAGAACTGATAGAAGTATGATCCATTCTGCTTCTGGTATTCACCAACTGTTGGATACATGTACTGGATCTTTAACGTTCAGTGCTAATATACAACAAGATGCACAAGAATTTCTGATGGTTATGCTTGGAGTACTAGAAGATGAAGGAATTCAGATTGAGAGTTTATTTGGACTCAGTTACAAATGGGAACATAAATGTGAACAGTGTCCATTAACTTCAAGCACTTTAGTTGACAGAGAAAGATTTCTATATTTGACAATACCTGACTGCAAATCTGTACCATTTTCCAAATTAGTAAAAGAAGCTGATCAGGAGATGATCTGTTCTCGTTGTAAATCAACAATGCTATCTACATTATGCCTACAAAGATATGTAAAATATTTGATTATAATGCTGCAACGCTGTAGACCAAATTGAAGAAAAGTGGAAACCAAAATTAAAATTTTTGTTGCTAGTCAAGTATCTATTTCCGGAAGAACTTTTGCAACAGTTGCTATTGTTTTCCATGCTGGAAGTACTACTACAAGTGGACATTATACAGTTTATTTAAAGTGTAACAATGGTTGGAGTCACTACAACGATACACGAGATTGCCTTGTGAATTACCCAACTCATACTTGATATTTCTGAAACAAAGATTTTAGATACATCATTCGGCCTAGTGGGAAGGTGTAAAGATACATTAAGGAATTCATACTGGATGATTTCAAAGCAAAATATTTGATACATTATTTGGCGTATTGCAAAATGTGAACAGAAACTAAAAAGTAAAGGTAAGATTTGAAGATTGGAAATAGTATTGGATGTGTTATTTGTGTTGATTTTGTATTATATTTGCGAGAATTCGGGATTTTTTTTTTTTTTACAATCTAGTTGATTTTTTTTTCCTGCTGTTTATGATGAATCTACACTGACATCACTGTCAATAGTGAAGTTAAGTAGAAGCTGATGACAGCAAAAAAAAGGTGAAAAATTGTTTTCAGAATGTTAAATTATTTTTTATTATTTAAAAACTGATTGTAATTTGTGAAATATATTACATTACATAGCAGTTTTGTAGTTTATTTTATGTAGTTGAAAAGTTAGAAAAAACAGTACTAATGACAAATAGCACAATAGTAGTTCGATATTTAAAAAACCTTTGAAATTCACTGAAAAAATCATAGGTTTTACAGACGTCATAGTTAGGAATTAGCATTTAAAAACCTTAGAAATTCACTGAAAAAACCATAGGTTTCAGGGACGTTATAGTTAGGAATTAGCATTTAAAAAACCTTAGAAATTCACTGAAAAAACCATAGGTTTCAGAGACGTTATAGTTAGTTGGACATTTGACTCATATAAAACCATAGAAATTTGCCCGTTATAGTTAGTTGAGCTAACTATAACTCGCGCGCCCGCAATGCACTGGTGATGACATCACATATTACATCACTCATGACATGGTCAGTGACATCACTCATGACATCACTGATGACATCTCAAATCAGATCACTGATGACATCATCCACATGATAGTCTGACACACCTCCTCACACTCTAATATAACCTTTGATACATGTGCTCTAAAATACAGACTACCTTTTTTGAAACCATAGACACACCAATACCAGATACAAGATACCCATCCACTGATTCCTATCTATATATTGTAAGCTAGACATACACTCATAGAGTCAGTCATACATGCTGTCACTCATCATTACATTAGTATATCTACTCATACACCTATACATACATTCACACAGTGCTACTGATCCATACAGTTACTCACACATCTACTCAGTAATGCCAAAAATCAATCACACTCATGTACTCACCTATGCAGATATATACACACCACCTGACTTATTTATACACAAACCACCTTCCTTATTTATATAGATACTAACACATACTTACTCTCTTATACAATCACTAATACAAGTACACATTCATGTATGTAGACACTCTTGCAATCACTCTCTCGCACGTATAGTCAATTATACACCCTAACACTCACATATACTGTCTAAAAGCATATATAGTTAGTCACATATATACAACTGAGACATCAATTCACTAATCAACACACCTGTACACACAGTCAGATACCCATACAGCCCTTCCGAGATGCACTTTTGAATGTATACAACCAGTGAATCAGCTATTCAGACATGTATGCACAGAGTCAGACACCCCCCACCCACTCACATAGACACCCATACAGATACTCATACAATCAATCAATAACCCATATAGACACTGATGTAGCTACTCAAGAACCCATGCACCTGCTTACACACCAACTGAGAGACTAATATAGACATTCACACAGTTTAGTCACTAACTCATGCATTCAGTAACATACGTTCAATCAGTGACTTATAGTCAGTCAGTCATGCATGTACTAAATAATCCATTCAGGCACTTCTGCATCCACTCATTCTTCAATAGACCTTGGCATAGATATATATGAAAAATATTTAAACTTTACAGAAACACACATTCACTGGATGATGTCATCAGTGATGTCATTTGAGATGTCATGAGTGATGTCATGAGTGATGTCACTGACCATGTCATGAGTGATGTAATATGTGACATCATCACCAGTGCATTGCGGGCGCGCGAGTTATAGTTAGCTCAACTAACTATAACGGGTGAATTTCTCTGGTTTTATATGAGTCAAATGTCCAACTAACTATAACGTTTCTGAAACCTATGGTTTTTTCAGTAAATTTCTAAGGTTTTTTAAATGCTGATTCCCAACTATAACGTCCCTGAAACCTATGGTTTTTCCACTGAATATATATATATATATATATATATATATATATATATATTACCTACTGGCGGTTGCCAGTAGGTAGTTATAGTTAGGACCTATTTTCCATTGGAAATCCGCAACATTCTGTTTCCAATAACTTTGGTGCCGGTCGACAAATCTTCGCGAAAATTTCAATACTCATGGGGCGTTCTGTTCCACTCCTATCCTGAAAGTTTTGGCGTGATTCGGCAAGGGGGGACTGAGAAAAAAGGGGGGTCCCAAAACGTGATTTCCCCATGCAATTTTCCCTATGAAACTTACAGCCCGAACTGCTGAACGGAATTACCCCAAATTTGGTAAAGAGGTAGCCCTTGGTTCAGAAAGGTGCCTATTTATGAAATGGTGTATATTCGTTCAGTAGTTCATGAGAAATTATAAAAAGAAAAAATATCGATATCTGGGCGGAGCCTAATGACAAATCTCATCGTGAGATCTGATTGGCTGTCAGAACTTCATCCTGGAATTGCTGGCAGCCATCTTGGGACCAATATACAAGACAGCACCCCATTGAAATGCACTGTAGTGAATAGAAGGTTTTGAGGGTCACCAAAAGGTGAACTATAAAAGGTAATAACAGTCTTTAGTTACATTAGAATTCATTTGTTGATGGTACCATACTAATTTTAGGAATTGTGGTGTGTTCTCAGGTGATTTTACCTTGTGAAAAACCCTCTGCTGGGATATCATGAATCATGTTTGAGAGAAAACTATTTTCTCATGCTTGTCCCATAGAGGTTTGGAAGGTGCTCCAGAAGCTAAAATGAGAGCATATTTTCTGTAAATTCACATTCTCTTTCTCAGTCATGTGAGAATGAAGTCTGACATTCTCAGTAAATGTACATCCAACAAGGGCAGAGATGGTCAGTTGATTCCTTTGTGTTCTACTGCAGCTTCCCAGAGTGTTCTAAAGAACAACTAGAGCGCTAACAGCCTTACTTATGACAAACGTATGGCACACCTGAAGCCATCTTGATTGGAATATACTGGTAACACTGAAAATATTTAATTTAAAAGGGAATAAAATGAGGGGGTTAATTTTGTCCTAGAAATTATAGTTAGTGCTGTAGAACGAAAAATTAGGACATATTTTAAGTGAGATCTCAAATATCTTCCTGCTATATTTCAACAGGAGCAGCCTGTCAGTTGATTCCTTTGTGTTCTACTGCAGCTTCCCAGAGTGTTCTAAAGAACAACTAGAGCGCTAACAGTCTTACTTATGACAAAATAATGGCACACCTGAAGCCATCTTGATTGGAATAAACTGGTAACACTTAAAACATTTAATTTAAAAAGGAACAAAATGAGGGGGTTCATTTTGTCATAGAAATTATGGTTAGTGCTGTAGAAAGAAAAATTAGGTCATGTTTTAAGAGAGATCTCAAATCCTCTTCTATTTAATTAAAACATAATGACATGCAGACTGAACAATCACTTTCAATACAAGCAGTAGACTTCCAGTTAACTCCCTGGTGAGCACTACCCCCTACACTACCCAAACACCACTGCACTACCCTAAACCCTAAAACACAACCCAAGCACGACCCCTACACTACACAAACACCACTGCACTACCATTGTGGTACTTTAAATTCTGGACCCGTGTTCTAAACATCGTCATACCATGACGATTTTGGTATCAGTAGACCGCAAATGATTAGGATACTATGCATAAGCATTTACGCCATATTCGGGTGAAGAAATCGCTCTGAAATCATAGTTTCCGTTCTGAACCCTCGGTTTCCATTGAACGGCAGCCATTTTGTGATTGCCCCCACATAGGCCAATGACTAGGCCAAAAATCGAGTCCGAAGGACACATACACCTTTGCTGACTCCTCTGTGACCTGGGCAAGCTGACTCCACTGCCTGAAGCCAAACCTGTTCAGCCAGTTCCTTTCCCAGTGGCCGAATGAGATTAGTATCAAGGCACAACATATCATAAAACCTTTCATCACGCACACACCATGCCTAATCTTACACACACCTGTCCATGTTCTTACTTTATGACTTGCTTTACGAGGAGGAGGTGCCCATTTTTATTGGGGGTCCGTCGATATCTGATGAAGGTACTGAGCCTTGCCCGGTAATTGATTGAGGGCTGGACAAACTGAAATATGGGCTTGTCATCATGACTCTGCTTTTTCTTTGTAGTGAAAATATGTGAATGGTCAACTGTAAAATAAGGAATGTTTGCCTAAAGCACAATATTTTGTATAAAAGGAGAAGGCTGGCTTTGTAAGTTTGAGCAGTCTCCTGAGAATATACACCGTGTTGTACTTCTGGGATACCTGTTACTGGTTGCAGCCAATAAATACGATCTTTGACTTCACCAGGAAGACTCTGTGTTTCTGTAGTCTGAAACAGGAAGAACTCGAAGTCTTAGGGTGTGTTCCCTGGCACCGATGGGTTCTGAAAAACCCAGTACTTCACCTTAAACTCTAAATATACCCCCAGCACGACCCCCTACACTACACAAACACCACTGCACGAACCCACAAACACTACTGCACTACCCTAAACCCTAAATCTACCCCCAGCACGAACCCTTACACTACCCAAACACCACTGCACTACCCTAAACCCTAAAACACTACCCCAGCACGACCCCCTACACTACCCAAACACCATTGCACTACCCTAAACCCTAAATCTACCCCAAGCACGACCCCTTACACTACCCAAACACCACTGCACTACCCTAAACCCTAAAACACTACCCCAGCACGACCCCCTACAAGATACAAACACCACTGCACTACCCTAAACCCTAAATCTACCCCCAGCACGGCCCCCTACACTACCCAAGCACCACTGTGCTACACTAAAACCTAAAACACTACCCCTACACTACACAAACACCACTGCACTACCCTGATCCCTAAAACACTACCCCCCGCACGACTCCCTACACTACACAAACACCACTGCACTACACAAAACCCTAAAACACTACCCCCTAAACTACACAAACACCACTGAACTACCCTAAACCCTAATACACTACCCCCAGCATGATCCCCTGCACTACATAAATACCACTGTACTACCCTAAAACACTACCCTCAGCACGAACCCACAAACACTACACAAACACCACTGCACAACCCTAAATCTACCACCAGCACGACCCCCTATACTACCCAAACACCACTGCACTACCCTAAACCTTAAATCTGCCCCCCTGCATGACCCCCTACACTACCCAAACACCATTGTACTACCCTAAACCTTAAATCTACCCCAGCATGGCCCCCTACACTACCCAAACACCACTGCACTACCCTAAACCCTAAAACACTACCCCAGCACGACCCACTACACTACCCAAACACGACAGCACTATCCTAAAACACTACCCCCAGCACGACCTCCTACACTACATAAACACCACTGCACTGTCCTAAACCCTAAAACACTACCCCCAGCACGACCCACTACACTTCCCAAACACGACTGCACTGCCCTAAAACATTACCCCCAGCACTACCACTACACTACACAAACACCATTGCACTACCTTAAATCTACCCTCAGCATGACCCCTTACACTACCCAAACACCACTGCGCTACCCTAAAACACTATCCCCAGCACAACCCCCTACACTACCCAAACACCACTGCGCTACCCTAAACCCTAAAACACTACCACCGGCACAACCTCCTACACTACCCAAACACCACTGCGCTACCCTAAACCCTACCTCCGGCATGACCCCCTACACTACCCAAACACCACTGCGCTACCATAAAACACTACCCACGGCACAACCCCCTACACTACCCAAACACCACTGCGCTACCCAAAACCCTAAAACACTACCCCCTACACTACCCAAACACCATTGTGCTATCCTAAACCTTAAATCTACCCCAGCATGACCCCCTACACTACCAAAACACCACTGCACTACCCTAAACCCTAAAACACTACCCCAGCATGACCCCCTACACTACACAAACACCACTGCACTACCCTAAGCTCCAAATCTACCCCCAGCATGACCCCCTACACTACACAACACCACTGCACTACCCTAAACCCTAAATCTACCACCAGCACGGCCCCCTACACTACACAAATACCACTGCACTGCCCTAAACCCTAGAACACTACCCCCAGCACGACCCCTACACTACATAAACACCACTACACTACCCAAACCCTAAAACACTACCCCCAGCACGACCCCCTACACTACATAAACACCACTGCACTGCCCTAAACCCTAAAACACTACCACCTACACTACCCAAACACCCCTGTGCTACCCTAAAACACTACCCCCGGCACGACCCCCTACACTACCGAAACACCACTATGCTACCCTGAACCATAAAACACTACACCAGGCACGACCCCCTACACTACACAAACACCATTGCGCTTCCCTAAACCCTAAAACACTACCCCCAGCACGACCCCCTACACTACCCAAACACCACTGCGCTACCCTAAACCCTAAAACCCTACCCCCAGCATGACCCTCTACACTACCCAAACACCACTGCGCTACCATAAACCCTAAAACACTACCCCCAGCACGACCCCCTCCACTACACAAATACCACTGCACTACCCTAAACCCTAAAACACTACCCCCAGCACGACCCCCTACACTACATAAACACCACTGCAGTGCCCTAAATTTACCACCAGCACAACCCCCTATACTACCCAAACACCAGTGCACTACCCTAAACCCTAGATCTGCCCCCAGCACGACCCCAACACTACCCAAACACCACTGCACTACCCTAAACCCTAAAACACTACCCCAGCATGACCCCCAACACTACACAAACACCACTGCACTACCCTAAACTCTATATCTACCCCCAGCACGACTCCCTACACTACACAAACACCACTGCACAAACCTGCAAACACCACACAAACACTACTGCACTACCCTAAACCCTAAATCTACCCCCAGCACGACCCCCTACACGACACAAACACCACTGCATTACCCTAAACCCTAAAACACTACCCCAGCACGACCCCCTACACTACCCAAACACCATTGCACTACCCTAAATGTTAAATCTACCCCAGCATGACCCCCTACACTACCCAAACACCACTGCACTACCCTAGACCCTAAAACACTACCCCAGCACGACCCCCTACACTACCCAAACACCATTGCACTACCCTAAACCTTAAATCTACCCCAGCAGGACCCCCTACACTACCCAAACAACACTGCACTACCCTAAACCCCTACCCCCAGCACGACCCCCTACACTACATAAACACCAGTGCAGTACCCTAAATTTACCACCAGCACAACCCCCTATACTACCCAAACACCAGTGCACTACCCTAAACCCTAGATCTGCCCCCAGCACGACCCCTACACTACCCAAACACCACTGCACTACCCTAAACCCTAAAACACTACCCCAGCATGACCCCCAACACTACACAAACACCACTGCACTACCCTAAACTCTATATCTACCCCCAGCACGACTCCCTACACTACACAAACACCACTGCACTACCCTAAACCCTAAAATACCCCCAGCATGACCCCTACACTACACAAACACCACTGCACAACCCTAAACCCTAAAACACTACCCCCAGCATAACCCACTACACTACAAAAACACCACTGCGCTATCCTAAAACACTACCCCAGCACGACCCCCTACACTACCCAAACACCATTGCGCTACCCTAAACCTTAAATCTACCCCAGCACGACCCCCTACACTACCAAAACACCACTGCGCTACCCTAAACCTTAAATCTACCACAGCACGATCCCTTACACTACCCAAACACCGCTGCGCTACCCTAAACCCTAAAACACTACCCACGGCACAACACCCTACACTACCCAAACACCACTGCGCTATCCTAAACCCTAAAACACTACCCCAGCATGAACCCTTACACTACACAAACACCTCTGCACTACCCTAAACCCTAAAACACTACCCCCAGCATGATCCACTACACTACCCAAATACCACTGCACTACCCTAAACCCTAAAACACTACCCCCAGCATGGCCCACTACACTACCCAAACACCACTGCACTGCCCTAAACCCTAAAACACTATCCCCTACACTACACAAACAGCACTACCCTAAAACACGACACCCAACACGACCCCCTACACTACGCAAACACAACTGCACTACCCTAAACCCTAAAACACTACCCAGAGCACTACCCCTACACTACACAAACACCATTGCACTACCCTAAACCTTAAATCTACCCTCAGCATGACACCTTGCACTACCTAAACACCACTGCACTACCCTAAACCCTAAAACACTACCCCCAGCACGACCCCTTACACTACCCAAACACCGCTGCGCTTCCCTAAACCACTACCCACGACACCCTACAATACCCAAACACCACTGCGCTACCCTAAACCCTAAAACACTACCCCGGCACGACCCCCTACACTACCCAAACACCACTGCGCTACCCTAAACCCTAAAACATTACCCCCGGCATGACCCCCTACACTACCCAAACACCACTGCGCTACCCTAAACCCTAAATCTACCCCCAGCACGACCCCCTACACTACCCAAACACCATTGCGCTACCCTAAACCTTAAATCTACCACAGCACGACCCCCTACACTACCAAAACACCACTGCGCTACCCTAAACCTTAAATCTACCCCAGCATGACCCCCTACACTATCAAAACACCACTGCACTACCCTAAACCCTAAAACACTCCCCCAGCATGACCCCTTACACTACCCAAACACCGCTGCGCTACCCTAAACCCTACCCACGGCACAACACCCTACACTACCCAAACACCACTGCGCTACCCTAAAACACTACCCCCGGCATGACACCCTACGCTACACAAACACGACTGTGCTACCCTAAACCCTAAAACACTACCCCCGGCATGACCCCCTACACTACCGAAACACCACTGCGCAACCCTAAAACACTACCCCCGGCACGACCCCCTACACTACCCAAACACCAATGCGCTACCCTAAACCCTAAAACACTACCCCCAGCATGACCCCCTACACTACATAAACACCACTGGGCTACCCTAAAACACTACCCCAGCACAACCCCTACACTACCCAAACACCATTGCGCTACCCTAAACCTTAAATCTACCCCAGCACGACCCCTACACTACCAAAACACCACTGCACTAACCTAAACCCTAAAACACTACCCCAGCACGACCCCCTACACTACCCCAACACCACTGCACTACCCTAAACTCTAAATCTACCACCAGCACGACCCCCTACACTACACAAACATCATTGCACTACCTTAAACCCTAGAACACTACCCCCAGCACGACCCCTACACTACATAAACACCAATGCACTACCCTATACCCTAAAACACTACCCCCGGCACGACCTCCTACACTACTCAAACACCACTGCGCTACCCTAAAACACTACCTGCCGGCATGACCCCCTACACTTCCCAAACACCACTGCGCTACCCTAAACCATAAAACACTACACCAGGCACGATCCCCTACACTACGCAAATACCATTGTGCTACCCTAAACCTTAAAACACTACCCCCAGCAAGACCCCCTACACTACCCAAACACCACTGCGCTACCCTAAACACTAAAACACTGCCCTCAGCACAACCCCTACACTATCCAAACACCACTGCGCTACCCTAAACCCTAAAACACTACCCCCGGCACAACCCCCTACACTACCAAAACACCATTGTTCTACCTTAAACCCTAAAACACTACCGCTCGGCACGACCCCCTACACTACCCAAACACCACTGCGATACCCTAAACCATAAAACACTACCCCCGGCATGACCCCCTAAACTACCCAAACACCACTGAACTACCCTGAACCCTAAATCTACCCCCAGTATGACACCTTACACTACCTAAACACCACTGCACTACCCTAAACCCTAAAACACTACCCCAGCACGACCCCCTACACTACATAAACACCACTGCGCTACCCTAAAACACTACCCCAGCACGAACCGACAAACATCACACAAACACCACTGCACGGCCCTAAATTTACCACCAGCACGACTCCCTATACTGCCCAAACACCACTGAACTACCCTAAACTCTAGATCTGCCCCCAGCATGACCCCTACACTACCCAAACACCACTGCACAACCCTAAACCCTAAAACACTACCCCAGCACGACCCACTAAACTACACAAACACCACTGCACTACCCTAAACTCTATATCTACCCCCAGCATGACCCCCTACACTACACAAACACCACTGCACGAACCCACAAACACTACACTAACACCACTGCACTACCCTAAACTCTAAATATACCCCAGCATGACCCCCTACACTACACAAACAGCACTGCACTACCCTAAACCCTAAAATACCCCCAGCACGACCCCTACACTACACAAACACCACAGCACTACCCTAAACCCTAAAACACTACCCCAGCATGACCCACTACACTACACAAACCCCACTGCCCTAAACCCTAAAACACTATCCCCTACACTACACAAACAGCACTGTACTACCGTAAACCCTAAAACACTACACCCAGCACGACCCCCTACACTACACAAACACCACTGCACTACCCTAAACCCTAAAACACTACCCCGAGCACTACCCCTACACTACAGAAACACCATTGCACTACCCTTAACCTTAAATCTACCCTCAGCATGAACCCTTACACTACCCAAACACCACTGCACTACTCTAAACCCTAAAACACTACACCCAGCACGACCCCTTACACTACCCAAACACGACTGCGCTACCCTAAATCCTAAAACACTACCCCCGGCACGACCCCCTACACTACCCAAACACCAATGCGCTACCCTAAACCCTAAAACACTATCCCCAGCATGACCCCCTACACTACATAAACACAACTGCGCTACCCTAAAACACTACCCCAGCACAACCCCTACACTACCCAAACACCATTGCGCTACCCTAAACCCTAAAACACTACCCCCAGCATGACCCCCTACACTGCATAAACACCACTGCGCTACCCTAAAACACTACCCCAGCACAAGCCCTACACTACCCAAACACCATTGCGCTACCCTATTCCTTAAATCTACCCCAGCACGACCCCTACACTACCAAAACACCACTGCACTAACCTAAACCCTAAAACACTACCCCAGCACGACCCCCTACACTACCCAAACACCACTGCACTACCCTAAACTCTAAATCTACCACCAGCATGACCCCCTACACTACACAAACTTCATTGCACTACCTTAAACCCTAGAACACTACCCCCAGCACGACCCCTACACTACATAAAAACCAATGCACTACCCTATACCCTAAAACAGTACCCCCGGCACGACCTCCTACACTACCCAAACACCACTGCGCTACCCTAAAACACTACCCGCCGGCATGAGCCCCTACACTACCCAAACACCACTGCGCTACCCTAAACCATAAAACACTACACCAGGCACGATCCCCTACACTATGCAAATACCATTGCGCTTCCCTAAACCTTAAAACACTACCCCCATCATGACCCCCTACACTACCCAAACACCACTGCGCTACCCTAAACCCTAAAACACTACCCCCGGCACAACCCCCTACACTACCCAAACACCACTGTACTACCCTAAACCCTAAAACACTAGCACGACCTACCTACACTACATAAATACCACTGCACTACTCTAAAACACTACCCCCTGCACTACAAAAACACCACAGAACTACCCTAAACCCTAATACACTACCCCCAACATGACCCCTTACACTACATAAATACCACTGCACTACCCTAAAACACTACACCCTGCACTACCCAAACACCACTGCGCTACCCTAAACCCTAAAACACTACCCCTGGCACAACCACCTACACTACCCAACCACCACTTCGCTACCCTAAAACACTACCCGCCGGCATGACGTCCTACACTACCCAAACACCACTACACTGCCCTAAACCCTAAAACACTACCCCCGGTACGACCCCCTACACTACCCAAACACCACTGCGCTACCCTAAAACACTACCCCGGCATGACCCCCTACACTACCCAAACACCACTACGCTACCCTAAACAAATACCCCCGGCATGACCCCCTACACTACACAAACACGACTGCGCTACCCTAAACCCTAAAACACTACCCCAGGCACGACCCCCTCCACTACCCAAACACCACTGCGCTACCCTAAAACACTACCCCGGCAAGACCCTCTACACTACCAAAAGACCACTGCACTACCCTAAACCCTAAAACACTACCACAGCACAACCCCCTACACTACCCAAACACCACTGCACTACCCTAAATCTACCGCCAGCACGACCCCCTACACTACACAAACATCACAACACTACCCCCGGCACGACCCCCTACACTACCCAAACACCACTGCACTACCCTAAAACACTACCCGCCGGCATGACCCCCCTACACTACCCAAACACCCCTGCGCTACCCTAAACCACAAAACACTACACCAGGCACGACCCCCTACACTACACAAACACCATTGCGCTTCCCTAAACCCTAAAACACTACCCCCAGCACGACCCCCTACACTACCCAAACACCACTGCGCTACCCTAAACACTAAAACACTTCCCCCAGCATGACCCCCTACACACCCAAACACCACTGCGCTACTCTAAACCCTAAAACACTACCCCCAGCACGACCCCCTACACTACCCAAACACCACTGTGCTACCCTAAACCCTAAAACACTACCCCCGGCACGACCCCCTACACTACCCAAACACCACTGCGCTACCCTAAACCATAAAACACTACACCATGCACTACCCACTACACTACAAAAGCACCATTGTGCTTCCCTAAACCCTAATGCACTACCCCCAGCATGACCCCCTACACTACCCAAACACCACTGCGCTACCCTAAAATACTACCCCCAGCACAACCCCCTACACTACCCAAACACCATTGCGCTACCCTAAACCCTAAAACACTACCCCCGGCACAACCCCCTACACTACCAAAACACCATTGTGCTACCTTAAACCCTAAAACACTACCGCTCGGCACGACCCCCTAAACTACCCAAACACCACTGAACGACCCTGAACCCTAAATCTACCCCCAGTATGACACCTTACACTACCTAAACACCACTGCACTACCCTAAACCCTAAAACACTACCCCCAGCACGACCCCCTACACTACATAAACACCACTGCGCTACCCTAAAACACTACCCCAGCACAACCCCTATACTACCCAAACACCATTGTCCTACCCTAAAACACTACCCCCAGCACGAACCGACAAACATCACACAAACACCACTGCACGGCCCTAAATTTACCACCAGCACGACTCCCTATACTGCCCAAACACCACTGCACTACCCTAAACCCTAGATCTGCCCCCAGCATGACCCCTACACTACCCAAACACCACTGCACAACCCTAAACCCTAAAACACTACCCCAGCACGACCCACTAAACTATACAAACACCACTGCACTACCCTAAACTCTATATCTACCCCCAGCATGACCCCCTACACTACACAAACACCACTGCACGAACCCACAAACACTACACTAACACCACTGCACTACCCTAAACTCTAAATATACCCCAGCATGACCCCCTACACTACACAAACAGCACTGCACTACCCTAAACCCTAAAATACCCCCAGCATGACCCCTACACTACACAAACACCACAGCACTACCCTAAACCCTAATACACTACCCCCAGCATGACCCACTACACTACCCAAACCCCACTGCCCTAAACACTAAAACACTATCCCCTACACTACACAAACAGCACTGTACTACCGTAAACCCTAAAACACTACACCCAGCACGACCCCCTACACTACACAAACACCACTGCACTACCCTAAACCCTAAAACACTACCCCGAGCACTACCCCTACACTACAGAAACACCATTGCACTACCCTTAACCTTAAATCTACCCTCAGCATGAACCCTTACACTACCCAAACACCACTGCACTACTCTAAACCCTAAAACACTACACCCAGCACGACCCCTTACACTACCCAAACACGACTGCGCTACCCTAAACCCTAAAACACTACCCCCGGCACGACCCCCTACACTACCCAAACACCAATGCGCTACCCTAAACCCTAAAACACTATCCCCAGCATGACCCCCTACACTACATAAACACAACTGCGCTACCCTAAAACACTACCCCTGGCATGACCCCCTACACTACACAAACACGACTGCGCTACCCTAAACCCTAAAACACTACCCCCGGCATGACCCCCTACACTACCCAAACACCACTGCGCAACCCTAAAACACTACCCCTGGCACGACCCCCTACACTACCCAAACACCAATGCGCTACCCTAAACCCTAAAACACTACCCCCAGCATGACCCCCTACACTGCAATAACACCACTGCGCTACCCTAAAACACTACCCCAGCACAACCCCTACACTACCCAAACACCATTGCGCTACCCTAAACCTTAAATCTACCCCAGCACGACCCCTACACTACCAAAACACCACTGCACTAACCTAAACCCTAAAACACTACCCCAGCACGACCCCCTACACTACCCAAACACCACTGCACTACCCTAAACTCTAAATCTACCACCAGCTTGACCCCCTACACTACACAAACATCATTGCACTACCTTAAACCCTAGAACACTACCCCCAGCACGACCCCTACACTACATAAAAACCAATGCACTACCCTATACCCTAAAACAGTACCCCCGGCACGACCTCCTACACTACCCAAACACCACTGCGCTACCCTAAAACACTACCCGCCGGCATGAGCCCCTACACTACCCAAACACCACTGCGCTACCCTAAACCATAAAACAGTACACCAGGCACGATCCCCTACACTAGGCAAATACCATTGCGCTTCCCTAAACCTTAAAACACTACCCCCATCATGACCCCCTACACTACCCAAACACCACTGCGCTACCCTAAACCCTAAAACACTACCCCCGGCACAACCCCCTACACTACCCAAACACCACTGCACTACCCTAAACCCTAAAACACTAGCACGACCCCCTACACTACATAAATACCACTGCACTACTCTAAAACACTACCCCCTGCACTACAAAAACACCACAGAACTACCCTAAACCCTAATACACTACCCCCAACATGACCCCTTACACTACATAAATACCACTGCACTACCCTAAAACACTACACCCTGCACTACCCAAACACCACTGCGCTACCCTAAACCCTAAAACACTACCCCTGGCACAACCACCTACACTACCCAAACACCACTGCGCTACCCTAAAACACTACCCGCCGGCATGACGTCCTACACTACCCAAACACCACTACACTGCCCTAAACCCTAAAACACTACCCCCGGTACGACCCCCTACACTACCCAAACACCACTGCGCTACCCTAAAACACTACCCCGGCATGACCCCCTACACTACCCAAACACCACTACGTTACCCTAAACAAATACCCCCGGCATGACCCCCTACACTACACAAACACGACTGCGCTACCCTAAACCCCTACCCCAGGCACGACCCCCTCCACTACCCGAACACCACTGCGCTACCCTAAAACACTACCCCGGCAAGACCCTCTACACTACCAAAAGACCACTGCACTACCCTAAACCCTAAAACACTACCACAGCACAACCCCCTACACTAACCAAACACCACTGCACTACCCTAAATCTACCGCCAGCACGACCCCCTACACTACACAAACATCACTGCACTACCCTAAAACACTACCCGCCGGCATGACCCCCTACACTACCCAAACACCCCTGCGCTACCCTAAACCACAAAACACTACACCAGGCACGACCCCCTACACTACACAAACACCATTGCGCTTCCCTAAACCCTAAAACACTACCCCCAGCACGACCCCCTACACTACCCAAACACCACTGCGCTACTCTAAACCCTAAAACACTACCCCCAGCACGACCCCCTACACTACCCAAACACCACTGTGCTACCCTAAACCCTAAAACACTACCCCGGCACGACCCCCTACACTACCCAAACACCACTGCGCTACCCTAAACCATAAAACACTACACCATGCACTACCCACTACACTACAAAAGCACCATTGTGCTTCCCTAAACCCTAATGCACTACCCCCAGCATGACCCCCTACACTACCCAAACACCACTGCGCTACCCTAAAATACTACCCCCAGCACAACCCCCTACACTACCCAAACACCATTGCGCTACCATAAACCCTAAAACACTACCCCCAGCATGTCCCCTTACACTATACAAACACCACTGCACGAACCTGCAAACACTACACAAACACTACTGCACTACCCTAAACCCTAAAACACTACCCCAGCACGACCCCCTACACTACCCAAACACCATTGCACTACCCTAAACCTTAAATCTACCCAAGCAGGACCCCCTACACTACCCAAACGCCACTGCACTACCCTAAACCCTAAAACACTACCCCAGCACGACCCCCCACAGTACCCAAACACCACTGCACTACCCTAAAGCCTACATCTACCCCCAGCATGACCCCTTACACTACCCAAACACCAGTGCACTCCCCTAAACCATAAAACACTACCCCAGCACGGCCCCCTACACTACCCAAACAACATTGCACTACCCTAAACATTAAATCTACCCCAGGACGACCCCCTACACTACCCAAACACCACTACACTAGCCTAAACCCTAAAACACTACCTCCAGCACGACCCCCTACACTACATAAACACCACTGCACTACCCTAAACCCTAAAACACTACCCCCTGCACTACACAAACACCACTGTACTACCCTAAACCCTAAAACACTACCTCAGCACGTCCCCCTACACTACACAAACACCACTGCACTACCCTAAACACTTAATCTACCCCCAGCATGACCCCCTACACTACGCAAACACCACTGCACTACCCTAAACCCTAGAACACTACCCCCAGCACGACCCCTACAGTACAGAAACACCACTGCACTACCCTAAACCCTAAAACACTACCACCAGCACAAACCCCTACACTATATAAACACCACTGCACTGCCCTAAACCACTACCCCATACACTACACAAACAGCACTGCACTACCCTAAAGCCTAAAACACTACACCCAACACGACCCCCTACACTACACAAACACCACTGCACTACCCTAAACCCTAAAACATTACCCCCAGCACTATCCCCTACACTACACAAACACCATTGCACTACCCTAAACCTTAAATCTATCCCCAGCAGGACACCTTACACTACCCAAACACCACTGCACTACCTTAAACCTTAAAAAACTACCCCCAGCACGACCCCCTACACTACCCAAACACCACTGCGCTATCCTAAAACACTACCCCCGGCACGACCCCCTACACTACCCAAACACCACTGTGCTACCCTATACCCTAAACCACTACCCCCGGCACGACCCCCTACACTACCCAAACACCACTGTTCTACCCTAAAACACTACCCCCGGCACGACCCCCTACACTACCCAAACACCACTGCGCTACCCTAAACCATAAAACACTACCCCCGGCACGACCCCCTACACTACCCAAACACCACTGCGCTACCCTAAACATTAAAACACTACCCCCAGCATGACCCCCTACACTACACAAACACCACTGCACTACCCTAAACCCGAAAACACTGCCCCCGGCACGACCCCCTACACTACCCAAACACCATTGTGCTACCCTAAACCAGTACCTCTCGGCACGACCCCCTACACTACCCAAACACCACTGCGATACTCTAACCCATAAAACACTACCCCCGGCATGACCCCCTACACTACCCAAACACCACTGCACTACCCTAAACCACTACCCCAACACGACCCCCTACACTACCCAAACACCACTGCACTACCCTAAACCCTAAAACACTACCCCCAGCACGACCCCTACACTACATAAACACCACTGCACTACCCTAAAACACTGCCCCTACACTACACAAACACCACTGAACTACCCTAAACCCTAATACACTACCCCAAGCATGACCCCCTACACTACACAAACACCATTGTACTAACCTACACCCCAAAACACTACACCCAGCACGAAGCGACAAACATCACACAAACACCACTGCACAGCCCTAACTTTACCACCAGCATGTCCCCTTTACTACCCAAACACCACTGCACTACCCTAAACCCTAGATCTGCCCCCAGCACAACCCCTACACTACCCAAACACCACTGCACTACCCTAAACCCTAAAACACTATCCCAGCAAGACCCCCTACACTACACAAACACCACTGCACTACCCTAAACCCTAAAATATCCCCAGCACGACCCCTACACTACACAAACACCACTGCACTAACCTAAACCCTAAAACACTATCCCCTACACTACACAAACAGCACTGCACTACCCTAAACCCTAAAACACTACACCCAGCACGACCGCCTACACTACACAAACTCCACTGCACTACCCTGAACCCTAAACCACTACCCCGAGCACTACCCCTAGACTACACAAACACCATTGCACTACCCTAAACCTTAAATCTACCCTCAGCATGACCCCTTACACTACCCAAACACCACTGCACTACTCTAAACCCTAAAACACTACCCCCAGCATGACCCCTTACACTACCCAAACACCGCTGCGCTACCCTAAACCCTAAAACACTACCCCCGGCACGACCCCCTACACTACCCAAACACCACTGTGCTACCCTATACCCTAAAACACTACCCCCGGCACGACCCCCTACACTACCCAAACACCACTGTTCTACCCTAAAACACTACCCCCGGCACGACCCCCTACACTACCCAAACACCACTGCGGTACCCTAAACCATAAAACACTACATCAGGCACGACCCCCTACACTACACAAACACCATTGCGCTTCCCTAAACCCTAATACACTACCCCCAGCACGTCCCCCTACACTACCCAACACCACTGCGCTACCCTAAACATTAAAACACTACCCCCAGCACGACCACCTACACTACCCAAACACCACTGCGCTACCCTAAACCCTAAAACACTACCCCCAGCACGACCCCCTACACTATCCAAATACCACTGAGCTACCCTAAACCCGAAAACACTACCCCCAGCACAACCCCCTATACTACCCAAACACCATTGTGCTACCCTAAACCACTACCCTTCGGCACAACCCCCTACACTACCCAAACACCACTGTGATACCCTAACCCATAAAACACTACCCCCGGCATGACCCCCTACACTACCCAAACACCACTGCACTACCCTAAACCCTAAAACACTACCCCAGCACGACCCCCTACACTACATAAACACTGCACTACTCTAAAACACTACCCCCTACACTACACAAACACCATTGTACTACCCTACACCCTAAAACACTACCCCCAGCAAAAACCGACAAACATCACACAAACACCACTGCACAGCCCTAACTTTACAACCAGCACGACCCCTTTACTACCCAAACACCACTGCACTACCCTAAACCCTAGATCTGCCCCCAGCACAACCCCTACACTACCCAAACACCACTGCACTACCCTAAACCCTAAAACACTATCCCAGCAAGACCCCCTACACTACAAAAACACCACTGCACTACCCTAAACTCTATATCTACCCCCAGCATGACCCCCTACACTACACAAACACCACTGCACTACCCTGAACCCTAAAATTCCCCCAGCACGACCCCTACACTACACAAACACCACTGCACTAACCTAAACCCTAAAACACTATCCCCTACACTACACAAACAGCACTGCACTACCCTAAAACACTACACCCAGCACGACCGCCTACACTACACAAACACCACTGCACTACCCTAAACCCTAAAACACTACCCCGAGCACTACCCCTACACTACACAAACACCATTGCACTACCCTAAACCTTACATCTACCCTCAGCATGACACCTTACACTACCCAAACACCACTGCACTACTCTAAACCCTAAAACACTACCCCCAGCATGACCCCTTACACTACCCAAACACGACTGCGCTACCCTAAATCCTAAAACACTACCCCCGGCACGACCCCCTACACTACCCAAACACCACTGCATTACCCTAAACCCTAAAACACTACCCCAGCACGACCCCCTACACTACCCAAGCACGATTGTACTACCCTAAACCTTAAATCTACCCCAGCATGACCCCCTACACCACCCAAACACCACTGCACTACCCTAACCCCTAAAACACTACCCCAGCACGACCCCCTACACTACCCAAGCAAAACTACACTACCCTAAACCCTAAAACACTACCTCCAGCACAACCCCCTACACTACATAAACACCACTGCACTACCCTAAACCACTACCCCCTGCACTACACAAACACCACTGTACTTCCCTATACCCTAAAACACTACATCAGCACGCCCCCCTACACTATACAACCACTGCACTACCCTAAACCCACTGCCAGCACGACCCTCTACACTACACAAACACCACTGCACTACACTAAACCCTAGAACACTACCCCCAGCACGACCCCTACACTACAGAAACACCACTGCACTACCCTAAACCCTAAAACACTACCGCCAGCACAAACCCCTATACTATATAAACACCACTGCAGTACCCTAAACCCTAAAACTGTACCGCCAGCACAAACCCCTACACTATATAAACACCACTGCACTGCCCTAAACCACTACCCCATACACTACACAAACAGCACTGCAGTACCCTAAACCCTAAAACACTACACCCAACACGATCCCCTACACTACACAAACACCACTGCACTACCCTAAACCCTAAAACACTACCCCCAGCACTACCCCCTACACTACACAAACACCATTGCACTACCCTAAACCTTAAATCTATCCCCAGCAGGACCCCTTACACTACCCAAGCACCGCTGCACTACCCTAAACCTTAAAAAACTACCCCCAGCATGACCCCCTACACTACCCAAACACCACTGCGCTACCCTAAACATTAAAACACTACCCCAGCACGACACCCTACACTACCCAAACACCACTGTGCTACCCTAAAACACTACCCCCAGCACGACCCCCTACACTACCCAAAAACCAAAGCGCTACCCTAAACCCTAAAACACTACCCCCGGCACGACCCCCTACACTACCCAAACACCATTGTGCAACCCTAAACCCTAAAACACTACCCCTCGGCACGACCCCCTACACTACCCAAACACCACTGTGATACCATAAAACACTACCCCCAGCATGAACCCCTCCACTACCAAAACACCACTGCACTACCCTAAACCTACCCCCAGCATGACCCCTTACACTACCCAAACACCACTGCACTACCCTAAATCATAAAACACTACCCCAACATGACCCCCTACACTACCCAAACACCACTGCACTACCCTAAACCTACCCCCAGCATGACCCCTTACACTACCCAAACACCACTGCACTACCCTAAACCACTACCCCAACACGAACCCTACACTACCCAAACACCACTGCACTACCCTAAACCCTAAAACACTACCACAGCACGACCCCCTACACTACCCAAAAACTACTGCACTACCCTAAACTCTAAATCTATCCCCAGCACGACCCCCAGCACAACCCCCTACACTACGCAAACACCACTGCACTACCCTAAATCCTAGAACACTACCCCCAGCACGACCCCCTACACTACATAAACACCACAGCGCTACCCTAAAACACTACCCGCCGGCATGACCCCCTACACTACCCAAACACCACTGCGCTACCCTAAACCACAAAACACTACACCAGGCACGACCCCCTACACTACACAAACACCATTGCGCTTCCCTAAACCACTACCCCCAGCACGACCCCCTACACTACCCAAACACCACCGCACTACCCTAAACCTTAAAAAACTACACCAGGCACGACCCCCTACACTACACAAGCACCATTGTGCTTCCCTAAACCCTAAAACACTACCCCCAGCACGACCCCCTACACTACCCAAACACCACTGCGCTACCCTAAACCATAAAACACTACACCAGGCACGACCCCCTACACTACACAAGCTCCATTGCGCTTCCCTAAACCCTAATACACTACCCCCAGCATGACCCCCTACACTACCCAAACACCACTGCGCTACCCTAAACATTAAAACACTACCCCCGGCATGACCCCCTACACTACCCAAACACCACTGCACTACCTTAAACCTACCCCCAGCATGACCCCTTACACTACCCAAACACCACTGCACTCCCCTAAACCCTAAAACACTACCACAGCACGACCCCCTACACTACCCAAAAACTACTGCACTACCCTAAACTCTAAATCTATCCCCAGTTAGACCCCCAGCACAACCCCCTACACTACGCAAATACCACTGCACTACCCTAAATCTACCGCCAGCACTACCCCCTACACTACACAAACATCACTGCACTACCCTAAACCCTAAAACACTACACCAGGCACGACCCCCTACACTACACAAGCACCATTGCGCTTCCCTAAACCCTAATACACTACCCCCAGCATGACCCCCTACACTACCCAAACACCACTGCGCTACCCTAAACATTAAAACACTACCCCCGGCATGACCCCCTACACTACCCAAACACCACTGCACTACCTTAAACCTACCCCCAGCATGACCCCTTACACTACCCAAACACCACTGCACTCCCCTAAACCCTAAAACACTACCACAGCACGACCCCGTACACTACCCAAAAACTACTGCACTACCCTAAACTCTAAATCTATCCCCAGTTAGACCCCCAGCACAACCCCCTACACTACGCAAACACCACTGCACTACCCTAAATCTACCGCCAGCACTACCCCCTACACTACACAAACATCACTGCACTACCCTAAACCCTAGAACACTACCCCCAGCACTACCCCTACACTACATAAACACCACTGCACTACCCTATACCCTAAAACACTACCCCCGGCATGACCCCCTACACTACCCAAACACCACAGCGCTACCCTAAAACACTACCTGCCGGCATGACCCCCTACACTACCCAAACACCACTGCGCTACCCTAAACCACAAAACACTACACCAGGCACAACCCCATACACTACACAAACACCATTGCGCTTCCCTAAACCACTACCCCCAGCACGACCCCCTACACTACCCAAACACCACTGTGCTACCCTAGAACACTACCCACAGCACAACCCCCTACACTACCCAAACACCACTGTGCTACCCTAAACCCTAAAACACTACCCCCCGGCACAACCCCCTACAGTACCCAAACACCATTGCTCTTCCCTAAACCCTAATACACTACCCCCGGCACGACCCCCTACACTACCCAAACACGACTGCACTACTCTAAACACTAAAACACTACCCTCAGCACGACCCCTACACTACCCACACACCATTGCGCTATCATAAACCCTAAAACACTACCACAGCACGTCCCCCTACCCAACCCAAACACCACTGCGCTACCCTAAACCCTAAAACACTACCCCGGCACGACCCTCTACACTACCCAAACACCATTGCGCTACCCTAAACCTTAAATCTACCCCAGCACGACCCCCTACACTAACAAAAGACCACTGCACTACCCTAAACCCTAAAACACTACCACAGCACAACCCCCTACACTACCCAAACACCACTGCGCTACCCTAAAACACTACCCGCCGGCATGACCCCCTACACTACCCAAACACCCCTGTGCTACCCTAAACCACAAAACACTACACCAGGCACGACCCCCTACACTACACAAACACCATTGCGCTTCCCTAAACCCTAAAACACTACCCCCAGCATGACGCCCTACACTACCCAAACACCACAGCGCTACCCTAAAACACTACCTGCCAGCATGACCCCCTACACTACCCAAACGCCACTGCGCTACCCTAAACCACAAAACACTACACCAGGCACGACCCCCTACACTACACAAACACCATTGCGCTTCCCTAAACCACTACCCCCAGCACGACCCCCTACACTACCCAAACACCACTGTGCTACCCTAAAACACTACCCACAGCACAACCCCCTACACTACCCAAACACCACTGTGCTACCCTAAACCTTAAATCTACCCCAGGACGACCCCCTACACTACCCAAACACCATTGTGCTACCATAAACCCTAAAACACTACCACAGCACAACCCCCTACACTACCCAAACACCACTGCGCTACCCTAAAACACTACCCGCCGGCATGACCCCCTACACTACCCAAACACCCCTGTGCTACCCTAAACCACAAAACACTACACCAGGCACGACCCCCTACACTACACAAACACCATTGTGCTTCCCTAAACCCTAAAACACTACCCCCAGCACGACCCCCTACACTACCCAAACACTACTGCGCTACCCTAAACACTAAAACACTTCCCCCAGCACGACCCCCTACACTACCCAAACACCACTGCGCTACTCTAAACCCTGAAACACTACCCCCAGCACGACCCCCTACACTACCCAAACACCACTGTGCTACCCTAAACCCTAAAACACTACCCCCCGCACGACCCCCTACACTACCCAAACACCACTGTGCTACCCTAAACCCTAAAACACTACCCCCCGCACGACCCCCTACACTACCCAAACACCAGTGCGCTACCCTAAACCATAAAACACTACACCATGCACTACCCACTACACTACACAAGCACCATTGTGCTTCCCTAAACCCTAATACACTACCCCCAGCACGACCCCCTACACTACCCAAACACCACTGCGCTACCCTAAACCCTAAAACACTACCCCCAGCACATCCCCCTACACTATACAAACACCACTGCACAAACCTGCAAACACTACACAAACACTACTGCACTACCCTAAACCCTAAAACACTACCCCAGCACGACCCCCTACACTATACAAACACCACTGCACGAACCTGCAAACACTACCCAAACACCATTGCACTACCCTAAACCTTAAATCTACCCCAGCAGGACCCCCTACACTACCCAAACACCACTGCACTACCCTAAACCACAAAACACTACACCAGGCACGACCCCCTAACCTACACAAACACCATTGCGCTTCCCTAAACCCTAAAACACTACCCCCAGCACGACGCCCTACACTACCCAAACACCACAGCGCTACCCTAAAACACTACCTGCCAGCATGACCCCCTACACTACCCAAACACCACTGCGCTACCCTAAACCACAAAACACTACACCAGGCACGACCCCCTACACTACACAAACACCATTGCGCTTCCCTAAACCACTACCCCCAGCACGACCCCCTACACTACCCAAACACCACTGTGCTACCCTAAAAC
This sequence comes from Triturus cristatus, assembly GCF_964204655.1. NCBI lineage: Eukaryota > Metazoa > Chordata > Amphibia > Caudata > Salamandridae > Triturus > Triturus cristatus. Next base: position 428,248,525 of record NC_140595.1, read on the forward strand.
ACTACCCACAGCACAACCCCCTACACTACCCAAACACCACTGTGCTACCCTAAACCTTAAATCTACCCCAGGACGACCCCCTACACTACCCAAACACCATTGTGCTACCATAAACCCTAAAACACTACCCCCAGCACATCCCCCTACACTATACAAACACCACTGCACGAACCTGCAAACACTACACAAACACTACTGCACTACCCTAAACCCTAAAACACTACCCCAGCACGACCCCCTACACTATACAAACACCACTGCACGAACCTGCAAACACTACCCAAACACCATTGCACTACCCTAAACCTTAAATCTACCCCAGCAGGACCCCCTACACTACCCAAACACCACTGCACTACCCTAAACCCTAAAACACTACCCCAGCACGACACCCTACACTACCCAAACACCACTGCACTACCTAAACCCTACATCTACCCCCAGCATGACCCCTTACACTACCCAAACACCACTGCATTCCCCTAAACCATAAAACACTACCCCAGTATGACCCCCTACACTACCCAAACACCATTGCACTACCCTAAACCTTAAATCTACCCCAGGACAACCCCCTACACTACCCAAACACCACTACACTACCCTAAACCCTAAAACACTACCTCCAGCACGACCCCCTACACTACATAAACACCACTGCACTACCCTAAACCCTAAAACACTACCCCCTGCACTACACAAACACCACTGTACTACCCTAAACCCTAAAAAACTACCTCAGCACGTCCCCCTACACTACACAAACACCACTGCCCTACCCTAAACCCTAAATCTACTGCCAGCACGACCCTCTACACTACACAAACACCACTGCACTACCCTAAACCCTAGAAAACTACCCCCAGCATGACCCCTACACTACAGAAACACCACTGCACTACCCTAAACCCTAAAACACTACCGGCAGCACAAACCCCTACACTATATAAACACCACTGCACTGCCCTAAACCACTACCCCATACACTACACAAACAGCACTGCACTACCCTAAACCCTAAAACATTACCCCCAGCACTACCCCCTACACTACACAAACACCATTGCACAACCCTAAACCTTAAATCTATCCCCAGCAGGACCCCTTACACTACCCAAACACCACTGCACTACCTTAAACCTTAAAAAACTACCCCCAGCATGACCCCCTGCGCTACCCTAAACCCTAAAACACTACCCCGGGCACGACCCCCTACACTACCCAGACACCACTGCACTACCCTAAAACACTACACCCGGCACGACCCCCTACACTACCCAAACACCACTGTGCTACCCTATACCCTAAAACACTACCCCCGGCACGACCCCCGACACTACCCAAACACCACTGTTCTACCCTAAAACACTACCCCCGGCACAACCCCCTACACTACCCAAACACCACTGCGCTACCCTGAACAATAAAACACTACACCAGGCACGACCCCCTACACTACACAAACACCATTGCGCTTCCCTAAACCCTAATACACTACCCCCAGCACGACCCCCTACACTACCCAAACACCACTGCCCTACCCTAAACATTAAAACACTACCCCCAGCCCGACCCCCTACACTACCCAAACACCACTGCGCTACCCTAAAACACTACCCCCAGCACGACTCCCTACACTATCCAAACACCACTGCGCTACCCTAAACCCGAAAACACTGCCCCCGGCACGACCCCCTACACTACCCAAACACCATTGTGCTACCCTAAACCACTACCCCTCGGCACGACCCCCTACCCTACCCAAACACCACTGCGATACCCTAACCCATAAAACACTACCCCCGGCATGACCCCCTACACTACCCAAACACCACTGCACTACCCTAAACCACTACCCCCACACGACCCCCTACACTACCCAAACACCACTGCACTACCCTAAACCCTAAAACACTACCCCCAGCACGACGCCTACACTACATAAACACCACTGCACAACCCTAAAATACTGCCCCCTACACTACACAAACACCACTGAACTACCCTAAACCCTAATACACTACCCCCAGCATGACCCCCTACACTACACAAACACCATTGTACTACCCTACACCCTAAAACACTACACCCAGCACGAACCGAGAAACATCAGACAAACACCACTGCACAGCCCTAACTTTACCACCAGCACGACCCCTTTACTACCCAAACACCACTGCACTACCCTAAACCCTAGATCTGCCCCCAGCACAACCCCTACACTACCCAAACACCACTGCACTACCCTAAACCCTAAAACACTATCCCAGCAAGACCACCTACACTACACAAACACCACTGCAGTACCCTAAACCCTAAAATACCCCCAGCACGACCTCTACACTACACAAACACCACTGCACTAACCTAAACCCTAAAACACTATCCCCTACACTACACAAACAGCACTGCACTACCCTAAACCCTAAAACACTACACCCAGCACGACCGCCTACACTACACAAACACCACTGCACTACCCTAAACCCTAAAACACTACCCCCAGCACGACCCCTACACTACACAAACACCATTGCACTACCCTAAACCTTAAATCTACCCTCAGCATGACCCCTTACACTACCCAAACACCACTGCACTACTCTAAACCCTAAAACACTACCCCCAGCATGACCCCTTACACTACCCAAACACTGCTGCGCTACCCTAAACCCTAAAACACTACCCCCGGCACGACCCCCTACACTACCCAAACACCACTGCATTACCCTAAAACACTACCCCAGCACGACCCCTACACTACCCAAACACCATTGCACTACCCTAAACCTTAAATCTACCCCAGCATGACCCCCTACACTACCCAAACACCACTGCACTACCCTAAACCCTAAAACACTACCCCAGCATGACCCCCTACACTACCCAAACACCACTGCACTACCCTAAACCCTACATCTACCCCCAGCATGACCCCTTACACTACCCAAACACCACTGCACTCCCCTAACCCCTAAAACACTACCCCAGCACGACCCCCTACACTACCCAAACACCATTGCCCTACCCAAAACCTTAAATCTACCCCAGGACGACCCCCTACACTACCCAAACACCACTACACTACCCTAAACCCTAAAACACTACCTCCAGCACGACCCCCTACACTACATAAACACCACTGCACTACCCTAAACCCTAAAACACTACCCCCTGCACTACACAAACACCACTGTAATACCCTAAACCCTAAAACACTACATCAGCACGTCCCCCTACACTACACAAACACCACTGCACTACCCTAAACCCACTGCCAGCACGACCCTCTACACTACACAAACACCACTGCACTACCCTAAACCCTAGAACACTACCCCCAGCACAACCCCTACACTACAGAAACACCACTGCACTACCTTAAACCCTAAAACACTACCGCCAGCACAAACCCCTATACTATATAAACACCACTGCACTACCCTAAACCCTAAAACACTACCACCAGCACAAACCTCTATACTATATAAACACCACTGCACTGCCCTAAACCACTACCCCATACACTACACAAACAGCACTGCACTACCCTAAACCCTAAAACACTACACCCAACACGACCCCCTACACTACACAAACACCACTGCACTACCCTAAACCCTAAAACACTACCCCCAGCACTACCCCCTACACTACACAAACACCATTGCACTACCCTAAACCTTAAATCTATCCCCAGCAGGACCCCTTACACTACCCAAAGTCCACTGCACTACCGTAAACCTTAAACAACTACCCCCAGCATGACCCCCTACACTCCCCAAACACCACTGCGCTACCCTAAACCCTAAAACACTACCCCCGGCACGACCCCCTACACTACCCAAACACCACTGCACTACCCTAAACCCTAAAACACTACCCCCGGCACGACCCCCTACACTACCCAAACACCACTGTGCTACCCTATACCCTAAAACACTACCCCCGGCACAAACCCCTATACTATATAAACACCACTGCACTACCCTAAACCCTAAAACACTACCGCCAGCACAAACCTCTACACTATATAAACACTACTACACTGCCCTAAACCACTACCGCATACACTACACAAACAGCACTGCACTACCCTAAACCCTAAAACACTACACCCAACACGACCCCCTACACTACACAAACACCACTGCACTACCCTAAACCCTAAAACAGTACCCCCTACACTACACAAACACCATTGCACTACCCTAAACCTTAAATCTATCCCCAGCAGGACACCTTACACTACCCAAACACCACTGCACTACCCTAAACCTTAAAAAATTACCCCCATCATGACCCCCTACACTCCCCAAACACCACTGCGCTACCCTAAACCCTAAAACACTACCCCCGGCACGACCCCCTACACTACCCAAACATCACTGCGCTACCCTAAACCCTAAAACACTACCCCCGGCACGACCCCCTACACTACCCAAACACCACTGTTCTACCCTAAAACACTACCCCCGGCACGACCCCCTACACTACCCAAACACCACTGCGCTACCCTAAACCATAAAACACTACACCAGGCACGACCCCCTACACTACACAAACACCATTGCGCTTCCCTAAACCCTAATACAGTACCCCCAGCATGACCCCCTACACTACCTAAACACCACTGCGCTACCATAAACATTAAAACACTACCCCCAGCACCACACCCTACACTACCCAAACACCACTGCGCTACCCAAAAACACTACCCCCAGCACGACCCTCTACACTACCCAAAAAACAATGCGCTACCCTAAACCCTAAAACACTACCCCCGGCACGACCCCCTACACTACCCAAACACCATTGTGCTACCCTAAACCCTAAAACACTACCCTTCGGCACGACCCCCTACACTACCCAAACACCACTGTGATACCCTAAACCATAAAACACTACCCCCGGCATGAACCCCTACACTACCAAAACACCACTGCACTACCCTAAACCTACCCCCAGCATGACCCCTTACACTACCCAAACACCACTACACTACCCTAAACCCTAAAACACTATCCCAGCAAGACCCCCTACACTACACAAACACCACTGCACTACCCTAAACCCTAAAATACCCCCAGCACGACCCCTACACTACACAAACACCACTGCACTAACCTAAACCCTAAAACACTATCCCCTACACTACACAAACAGCACTGCACTACCCTAAACCCTAAAACACTACACCCAGAACGACCGCCTACACTACACAAACACCACTGCACTACCCTAAACCCTAAACCACTACCCCGAGCACTACCCCTAGACTACACAAACACCATTGCACTACCCTAAACCTTAAATATACCCTCAGCATGACCCCTTGCACTACCCAAACACCACTGCGCTACCGTAACCCCTAAAACACTACTCCCGGCACGACCCCCTACACTACCCAAACACCACTGTTCTACCCTAAAACACTACCCCCGGCACGACCCCCTACACTACCCAAACACCACTGCGCTACCCTAAACCGTAAAACACTACACCAGGCACGACCCACTACACAAACACCATTGCGCTTCCCTAAACCCTAAAACACTACCCCCGGCACGACCCCCTACACTACCCAAACACCACTGTTCTACCCTAAAACACTACCCTAAACCATAAAACACTACACCAGGCACGACCCCTACACTACACAAACACCACTGTGCTACCCTAAACCCTAAAACACTATCCCCGGCATGACTGCCTACACTACCCAAACACCATTGTGCTACCCTAAACCCTAAAACACTACCCCTCGGCACGACCCCCTACACTACCCAAACACCACTGCGATGCCCTGACCCATAAAACTCTACCCCCGGCATGACCCCCTACACTACCCAAACACCACTGCACTACCCTATACCTACCCCCAGCATGACCCCTTACACTACCCAAACACCACTGCACTACCCTAAACCACTACCCCAACACGACCCCTACACTACCCAAACACCACTGCACTACCCTAAACCCTAAAACACTACCCCCAGCACGAACCGACAAACATCACACAAACACCACTGCACAGCCCTAACTTTACCACCAGCACGACCCCTTTACTACCCAAACACCACTGCACTACCCTAAACCCTAGATCTGCCCCAGCACAACCCCTACACTACCCAAACACCACTGCACTACTCTAAACCCTAAAACACTACCCCCTGCACGACCCCCTACACTACCCAAACACCACTGTGCTACCCTATACCCTAAAACACTACCCCCGGCACGACCCCCTACACTACCCAAACACCACTGTTCTACCCTAAAACACTACCCCCGGCACGACCCCCTACACTATCCAAACACCACTGCACTACCCTAAACCCTAAAACACTACACCCAGCACGACCGCCTACACTACACAAACACCACTGCACTACCCTAAACCCTAGATCTGCCGCCAGCACAACCCCTACACTACCCAAACACCACTGCACTACCCTAAACCCTAAAACACTATCCCAGCAAGACCCCTTACAATACACAAACACCACTGCACTACCCTAAACTCTATATCTACCCCGAGCACGACCCCTACACAAACACCACTGCACTACCCTAAACCCTAAAATACCCCCAGCACGACCCCTACACTACACAAACACCACTGCACTACTCTAAACCCTAAAACACTACCCCCAGCATGACCCCTTACACTACCCAAACACCGCTGCGCTACCCTAAACCCTAAAACACTACCCCCGGAACGACCCCCTACACTACCCAAACACCACTGCGATGCCCTGACCCATAAAACACTACCCCCGGCATGACCCCCTACACTACCCAAACACCACTGCACTACCCTAAACCTACCCCCAGCATGACCCCTTACACTACCCAAACACCACTGCACTACCGTAAACCACTACCCCAACACGACCCCTACACTACCCAAACACCACTGCACTACCCTAAACCCTAAAACACTACCCCCAGCACGAACCGACAAACATCACACAAACACCACTGCACAGCCCTAACTTTACCATCAGCACGACCCCTTTACTACCCAAACACCACTGCACTACGCTAAACCCTAGATCTGCCCCCAGCACAACCCCTACACTACCCAAACACCACTGCACTACCCTGAACCCTAAAACCCTATCCCAGCAAGACCCCCTACACTACACAAACACCACTGCACTACCCTAAACCCTAAAATACCCCAGCACGACCCCTACACTACACAACCACCAATGCACTAACCTAAACCCTAAAACACTATCCCCTACACTACACCAACAGCACTGCACTACCCTAAACCCTAAAACACTACACCCAGCACAACCCCCTACACTACCCAAACACCACTGCGCTACCCTAAACCACAAAACACTACACCAGGCACGACCCCCTACACTACACAAACACCATTGCGCTTCCCTAAACCCTAATACACTACCCCCAGCACGACCCCCTACACTACCCAAACACCACTGCGCTACCCTAAACTCTAAAACACTACCCCCAGCACGACCCCCTACACTATCCAAACACCACTGCGCTATCCTAAACCCTAAAACACTATCCCCGGCACGACCGCCTACACTACCCAAACACCATTGTGCTACCCTAAACCCTAAAACACTACCCCTCGGCAAGACCCCCTACACTACCCAAACACCACTGCGATGCCCTGACCCATAAAACACAACCCCCGGCATGACCCCCTACACTACCCAAACACCACTGCACTACCCTATACCTACCCCCAGCATGACCCCTTACACTACCCAAACACCAGTGCACTACCCTAAACCACTACCCCAACATGACCCCTACACTACCCAAACACCACTGCACTACCCTAAACCCTAAAACACTACCCCCAGCACGAACCGACAAACATCACACAAACACCACTGCACAGCCCTAACTTTACCACCAGCACGACCCCTTTACTACCCAAACACCACTGCACTACCTTAAACCCTAGATCTGCCCCAGCACAACCCTTACACTACCCAAACACCACTGCACTACCCTAAACCCAAAACACTATCCCAGCAAGACCCCCTACACTACACAAACACCACTGCACTACCCTAAACCACTACCCCGAGCACTACCCCTAGACTACACAAACACCATTGCACTACCCTAAACCTTAAATCTACCCTCAGCATGACCCCTTACACTACCCAAACACCACTGCACTACTCTAAACCCTAAAACACTACCCCCAGCATGATCCCTTACACTACCCAAACACTGCTGCGCTACCCTAAACCCTAAAACACTACCCCCTGCACGACCCCCTACACTACCCAAACACCACTGTGCTACCCTATACCCTAAAACACTACCCCCGGCATGACCCCCTACACTACCCAAACACCACTGTTCTACCCTAAAAAACTACCCCCGGCGTCACCCCCTACACTACCCAAACACCACTGCGCTACCCTAAACCGTAAAACACTACACCAGGCACGACCCCCTACACTACACAAACACCATTGCGCTTCCCTAAACCCTAATACACTACCCCCAGCACATCCCCCTACACTACCCAACACCACGGCGCTACCCTAAACATTAAAACACTACCCCCAGCACGACCACCTACACTACCCAAACACCACTGCGCTACCCTAAACCACTACCCCAGCACGACCCCCTACACTATCCAAACACCACTGCGCTACCCTAAACCCGAAAACACTACCCCTGGTACAACCCCCTACACTACCCAAACACCATTGTACTACCCTAAACCACTACCCTTCGGCACGACCCCTTACACTACCCAAACACCACTGCGATACCCTAACCCATAAAACACTACCCCCCGGCATGACCCCCTACACTACCCAAACACCACTGCACTACCCTAAACCTACCCCCAACATGACCCCTTACACTACCCAAACACCACTGCACTACCCTAAACCACTACCCCAACACGACCCCCTACACTACCCAAACAGCACTGCACTACCCTAAACCCTAAGACACGACCCCCTACACTACATAAACACCACTGCACTACTCTAAAACACTACCCCCTACACTACACAAAAACCACTGAACTACCCTAAACCCTAATACACTACCCCCAGCATGACCCCCTACACTACACAAACACCATTGTACTACCCTACACCCTAAAACACTACCCCCAGCAAAAACCGACAAACATCACCCAAACACCACTGTACAGCCCTAACTTTACCACCAGCACGATCCCTTTACTACCCAAACACCAATGCACTACCCTAAACCCTAGATCTGCCCCCAGCACAACCCCTACACTACCCAAACACCACTGCACTACCCTAAACCCTAAAACACTATCCCAGCAAGACCCCTTACACTACACAAACACCACTGCACTACCCTAAACTCTATATCTACCCCCAGCACGACCCCTACACAAACACCACTGCACTACCCTAAACCCTAAAATACCCCCAGCACGACCCCTACACTACACAAACACCACTGCACTAACCTAAACCCTAAAACACTATCCCCTACACTACACAAACAGCACTGCACTACCCTAAACCCTAAAACACTACACCCAGCACGACCGCCTACACTACACAAACACCACTGCACTACCCTAAACCCTAAAACACTACCCCGAGCACTACCCCTACATTACACAAACACCATTGCACTACCCTAAACCTTAAATCTACCCTCAGCATGACCCCTTACACTACCCAAACACCACTGCACTACTCTAAACCCTAAAACACTACCCCCAGCATGATCCCTTACACTACCCAAACACCGCTGCGCTACCCTAAACCCTAAAACACTACCCCCGGCACGACCCCCTACATTACCCAAACACCACTGCATTACCCTAAACCCTAAAACACTACCCCAGCACGACCCCCTACACTACCCAAACACAATTGCACTACCCTAAACCTTAAATCTATCCCAGCATGACCCCCTACACTACCCAAACACCACTGCACTACCCTAAACCCTAAAACACTACCCCAGCATGACCCCCTACACTACCCAAACACCACTGCACTACCCTAAACCCTACATCTACCCCCAGCATGACCCCTTACACTACCCAAACACCACTGCACTCCCCTAAACCCTAAAACACTACCCCAGCACGACCCCCTACACTACCCAAACACCATTGCACTACCCTAAACATTAAATCTATCCCAGGACGACCCCCTACACTGCCCAAACACCACTACACTACCCTAAACCCTAAAACACTACCGCCAGCACAAACCTCTACACTATATAAACACCACTGCCCTGCCCTAAACCACTACCCCATACACTACACAAACTGCACTACCCTTAACCCTAAAACACTACACCCAACACGACCCCCTACACTACACAAACACCACTGCACTACCCTAAACCTACCCCCAACATGACCCCTTACACTACCCAAACACCACTGCACTACCCTAAACCACTACCCCAACACGACCCCCTACACTACCCAAACAGCACTGCACTACCCTAAACCCTAAGACACGACCCCCTACACTACATAAACACCACTGCACTACTCTAAAACACTACCCCCTACACTACACAAAAACCACTGAACTACCCTAAACCCTAATACACTACCCCCAGCATGACCCCCTACACTACACAAACACCATTGTACTACCCTACACCCTAAAACACTACCCCCAGCAAAAACCGACAAACATCACCCAAACCCCACTGTACAGCCCTAACTTTACCACCAGCACGATCCCTTTACTACCCAAACACCACTGCACTACCCTAAACCCTAGATCTGCCCCCAGCACAACCCCTACACTACCCAAACACCACTGCACTACCCTAAACCCTAAAACACTATCCCAGCAAGACCCCTTACACTACACAAACACCACTGCACTACCCTAAACTCTATATCTACCCCCAGCACGACCCCTACACAAACACCACTGCACTACCCTAAACCCTAAAATACCCCCAGCACGACCCCTACACTACACAAACACCACTGCACTAACCTAAACCCTAAAACACTATCCCCTACACTACATAAACAGCACTGCACTACCCTAAACCCTAAAACACTACACCCAGCACGACCGCCTACACTACACAAACACCACTGCACTACCCTAAACCCTAAAACACTACCCCGAGCACTACCCCTACATTACACAAACACCATTGCACTACCCTAAACCTTAAATCTACCCTCAGCATGACCCCTTACACTACCCAAACACCACTGCACTACTCTAAACCCTAAAACACTACCCCCAGCATGATCCCTTACACTACCCAAACACCGCTGCGCTACCCTAAACCCTAAAACACTACCCCCGGCACGACCCCCTACATTACCCAAACACCACTGCATTACCCTAAACCCTAAAACACTACCCCAGCACGACCCCCTACACTACCCAAACACAATTGCACTACCCTAAACCTTAAATCTATCCCAGCATGACCCCCTACACTACCCAAACACCACTGCACTACCCTAAACCCTAAAACACTACCCCAGCATGACCCCCTACACTACCCAAACACCACTGCACTACCCTAAACCCTACATCTACCCCCAGCATGACCCCTTACACTACCCAAACACCACTGCACTCCCCTAAACCCTAAAACACTACCCCAGCACGACCCCCTACACTACCCAAACACCATTGCACTACCCTAAACATTAAATCTACCCCAGGACGACCCCCTACACTGCCCAAACACCACTACACTACCCTAAACCCTAAAACACTACCGCCAGCACAAACCTCTACACTATATAAACACCACTGCACTGCCCTAAACCACTACCCCATACACTACACAAACTGCACTACCCTAAACCCTAAAACACTACACCCAACACGACCCCCTACACTACACAAACACCACTGCACTACCCTAAACCCACTGCCAGCACGACCCTCTACACTACACAAACACCACTGCACTACCCTAAACCCTAGAACACTACCCCCAGCACGACCCCTACACTACAGAAACACCACTGCACTACCCTAAACCCTAAAACACTACCGCCAGCACAAACCCCTATACTATATAAACACCACTGCACTACCCTAAACCCTAAAACACTACCGCCAGCACAAACCTCTACACTATATAAACACCACTGCACTGCCCTAAACCACTACCCCATACACTACACAAACCGCACTGCACTACCCTAAACCCTAAAACACTACACCCAACAAGACCCCCTACACTACACAAACACCACTGCACTACCCTAAACCTTAAAAAACTACCCCCAGCATGACCCCCTACACTCCTCAAACACCACTGCGCTACCCTAAACCCTAAAACTCTACCCCCGGCACGACCCCCTACACTGCCCAAACACCACTGCGCTACCCTAAACCCTAAAACACTACCCCCGGCACGACCCTCTACACTACCCAAACACCACTGTGCTACCCTATACCCTAAAACGCTACCCCCTGCACGACCCCCTACACTACCCAAACACCACTGTTCTACCCTAAAACACTACCCCTGGCACGACCCCCTACACTACCCAAACACCACTGCGCTACCCTAAACCATAAAACACTACACCAGGCACGACCCCCTACACTACACAAACACCATTGCGCTTCCCTAAACCCTAATACACTACCCCCAGCATGACCCCCTACACTACCCAAACACCACTGCGCTACCCTAAACATTAAAACACTACCCCAGCACGACACCCTACACTATGCAAACACCACTGAACTACCCTAAACCCTAGAACACTACCCCCAGCACGACCCCTACACTACAGAAACACCACTGCACTACCCTAAATCCTAAAACACTACCGCCAGCACAAACCCCTACACTACATAAACACCACTGCACTGCCCTAAACCCTAAAACACTACCCCATACACTACACAAACAGCACTGCACTACCCTAAACCCTAAAAGACTACACCCAGCACTACCCTCTACACTACACAAACACGATTGCACTACCCTAAACCTTAAATCTATCCCCAGCAGGACCCCTTACACTACCCAAACACCACTGCGCTACCCTAAACCCTAAAACACTACCCCCGGCACGACCCCTACACTACCAAAACACCACTGCGCTACCCTAAACCCTAAAACACTACCCCTGGCACGACCCCCTACACTACCCAAACACCACTGTGCTACCCTATACCCTAAAACACTACCCCCGGCACGATCCCCTACACTACCCAAACACCCCTGTTCTACCCTAAAATACTACCCCCCGGCACGACCCCCTACACTACCCAAACACCACTGCGCTACCCTAAACCACAAAACACTACACCAGGCATGACCCCCTACACTACACAAACACCATTGCGCTTCCCTAAACCCTAATACACTACCCCCAGCACGACCCCCTACACTACCCAAACACCATTGTGCTACCCTAAACCCTAAAACACTACCCCTCGGCAAGACCCCCTACACTACCCAAACACCACTGCGATGCCCTGACCCATAAAACACAACCCCCGGCATGACCCCCTACACTACCCAAACACCACTGCACTACCCTAAACCTACCCCCAGCATGACCCCTTACACTACCCAAACACCACTGCACTACCCTAAACCACTACTCCAACACAACCCCTACACTACCCAAACACCACTGTGCTACCCTAAACCCTAAAACACTACCCCCAGCATGATCCCTTACACTACCCAAACACCGCTGCGCTACCCTAAACCCTAAAACACTACCCCCGGCACGACCCCCTACATTACCCAAACACCACTGCATTACCCTAAACCCTAAAACACTACCCCAGCACGACCCCATACACTACACAAACACCATTGCGCTTCCCTAAACCACTACCCCCAGCACGACCCCCTACACTACCCAAACACCACTGTGCTACCCTAGAACACTACCCACAGCACAACCCCCTACACTACCCAAACACCACTGTGCTACCCTAAACCCTAAAACACTACCCCCCGGCACAACCCCCTACAGTACCCAAACACCACTGCGCTACCCTAAACCATTAAACACTACCCCGGCATGACCCTCTACACTACCCAAACACCATTGCTCTTCCCTAAACCCTAATACACTACCCCCGGCACGACCCCCTACACTACCCAAACACGACTGCGCTACTCTAAACACTAAAACACTACCCCCAGCACGACCCCTACACTACCCAAACACCATTGCGCTACCATAAACCCTAAAACACTACCACAGCACGTCCCCCTACCCAACCCAAACACCACTGCGCTACCCTAAACCCTAAAACACTACCCCGGCACGACCCTCTACACTACCCAAACACCACTGCGCTACCCTAAAACACTACCCGCCGGCATGACCCCCTACACTACCCAAACACCCCTGTGCTACCCTAAACCACAAAACACTACACCAGGCACGACCCCCTACACTACACAAACACCATTGTGCTTCCCTAAACCCTAAAACACTACCCCCAGCACGACCCCCTACACTACCCAAACACTACTGCGCTACCCTAAACACTAAAACACTTCCCCCAGCACGACCCCCTACACTACCCAAACACCACTGCGCTACTCTAAACCCTGAAACACTACCCCCAGCACGACCCCCTACACTACCCAAACACCACTGTGCTACCCTAAACCCTAAAACAGTACCCCCCGCACGACCCCCTACACTACCCAAACACCAGTGCGCTACCCTAAACCATAAAACACTACACCATGCACTACCCACTACACTACACAAGCACCATTGTGCTTCCCTAAACCCTAATACACTACCCCCAGCACGACCCCCTACACTACCCAAACACCACTGCGCTACCCTAAACCCTAAAACACTACCCCCAGCACATCCCCCTACACTATACAAACACCACTGCACAAACCTGCAAACACTACACAAACACTACTGCACTACCCTAAACCCTAAAACACTACCCCAGCACGACCCCCTACACTATACAAACACCACTGCACGAACCTGCAAACACTACCCAAACACCATTGCACTACCCTAAACCTTAAATCTACCCCATCAGGACCCCCTACACTACCCAAACACCACTGCACTACCCTAAACCACAAAACACTACACCAGGCACGACCCCCTACACTACACAAACACCATTGCGCTTCCCTAAACCCTAATACACTACCCCCAGCACGACCCCCTACACTACCCAAACACCACTGCGCTACCCTAAAACACTACCTGCCAGCATGACCCCCTACACTACCCAAACACCACTGCGCTACCCTAAACCACAAAACACTACACCAGGCACGACCCCCTACACTACACAAACACCATTGCGCTTCCCTAAACTACTACCCCCAGCACGACCCCCTACACTACCCAAACACCACTGTGCTACCCTAAAACACTACCCACAGCACAACCCCCTACACTACCCAAACACCACTGTGCTACCCTAAACCTTAAATCTACCCCAGGACGACCCCCTACACTACCCAAACACCATTGTGCTACCATAAACCCTAAAACACTACCCCCAGCACATCCCCCTACACTATACAAACACCACTGCACGAACCTGCAAACACTACACAAACACTACTGCACTACCCTAAACCCTAAAACACTACCCCAGCACGACCCCCTACACTATACAAACACCACTGCACGAACCTGCAAACACTACCCAAACACCATTGCACTACCCTAAACCTTAAATCTACCCCAGCAGGACCCCCTACACTACCCAAACACCACTGCACTACCCTAAACCCTAAAACACTACCCCAGCACGACACCCTACACTACCCAAACACCACTGCACTACCTAAACCCTACATCTACCCCCAGCATGACCCCTTACACTACCCAAACACCACTGCATTCCCCTAAACCATAAAACACTACCCCAGTATGACCCCCTACACTACCCAAACACCATTGCACTACCCTAAACCTTAAATCTACCCCAGGACAACCCCCTACACTACCCAAACACCACTACACTACCCTAAACCCTAAAACACTACCTCCAGCACGACCCCCTACACTACATAAACACCACTGCACTACCCTAAACCCTAAAACACTACCCCCTGCACTACACAAACACCACTGTACTACCCTAAACCCTAAAACACTACCTCAGCACGTCCCCCTACACTACACAAACACCACTGCCCTACCCTAAACCCTAAATCTACTGCCAGCACGACCCTCTACACTACACAAACACCACTGCACTACCCTAAACCCTAGAAAACTACCCCCAGCACGACCCCTACACTACAGAAACACCACTGCACTACCCTAAACCCTAAAACATTACCGCCAGCACAAACCCCTACACTATATAAACACCACTGCACTGCCCTAAACCACTACCCCATACACTACACAAACAGCACTGCACTACCCTAAAGCCTAAAACACTACACCCAACACGACCCCCTACACTACACAAACACCACTGCACTACCCTAAACCCTAAAACATTACCCCCAGCACTACCCCCTACACTACACAAACACCATTGCACAACCCTAAACCTTAAATCTATCCCCAGCATGACCCCCTGCGCTACCCTAAACCCTAAAACACTACCCCGGGCACGACCCCCTACACTACCCAGACACCACTGCACTACCCTAAAACACTACACCCGGCACGACCCCCTACACTACCCAAACACCACTGTGCTACCCTATACCCTAAAACACTACCCCCGGCACGACCCCCGACACTACCCAAACACCACTGTTCTACCCTAAAACACTACCCCCGGCACAACCCCCTACACTACCCAAACACCACTGCGCTACCCTGAACAATAAAACACTACACCAGGCACGACCCCCTACACTACACAAACACCATTGCGCTTCCCTAAACCCTAATACACTACCCCCAGCACGACCCCCTACACTACCCAAACACCACTGCCCTACCCTAAACATTAAAACACTACCCCCAGCCCGACCCCCTACACTACCCAAACACCACTGCGCTACCCTAAAACACTACCCCCAGCACGACTCCCTACACTATCCAAACACCACTGCGCTACCCTAAACCCGAAAACACTGCCCCCGGCACGACCCCCTACACTACCCAAACACCATTGTGCTACCCTAAACCACTACCCCTCGGCAGGACCCCCTACCCTACCCAAACACCACTGCGATACCCTAACCCATAAAACACTACCCCCGGCATGACCCCCTACACTACCCAAACACCACTGCACTACCCTAAACCACTACCCCCACACAACCCCCTACACTACCCAAACACCACTGCACTACCCTAAACCCTAAAACACTACCCCCAGCACGACCCCTACACTACATAAACACCACTGCACAACCCTAAAATACTGCCCCCTACACTACACAAACACCACTGAACTACCCTAAACCCTAATACACTACCCCCAGCATGACCCCCTACACTACACAAACACCATTGTACTACCCTACACCCTAAAACACTACACCCAGCACGAACCGAGAAACATCAGACAAACACCACTGCACAGCCCTAACTTTACAACCAGCACGACCCCTTTACTACCCAAACACCACTGCACTACCCTAAACCCTAGATCTGCCCCCAGCACAACCCCTACACTACCCAAACACCACTGCACTACCCTAAACCCTAAAACACTATCCCAGCAAGACCACCTACACTACACAAACACCACTGCACTACCCTAAACCCTAAAATACCCCCAGCACGACCTCTACACTACACAAACACCACTGCACTAACCTAAACCCTAAAACACTATCCCCTACACTACACAAACAGCACTGCACTACCCTAAACCCTAAAACACTACACCCAGCACGACCGCCTACACTACACAAACACTACTGCACTACCCTAAACCCTAAAACACTACCCCCAGCACGACCCCTACACTACACAAACACCATTGCACTACCCTAAACCTTAAATCTACCCTCAGCATGACCCCTTACACTACCCAAACACCACTGCACTACTCTAAACCCTAAAACACTACCCCCAGCATGACCCCTTACACTACCCAAACACTGCTGCGCTACCCTAAACCCTAAAACACTACCCCCGGCACGACCCCCTACACTACCCAAACACCACTGCATTACCCTAAAACACTACCCCAGCACGACCCCCTACACTACCCAAACACCATTGCACTACCCTAAACCTTAAATCTACCCCAGCATGACCCCCTACACTACCCAAACACCACTGCACTACCCTAAACCCTAAAACACTACCCCAGCATGACCCCCTACACTACCCAAACACCACTGCACTACCCTAAACCCTACATCTACCCCCAGCATGACCCCTTACACTACCCAAACACCACTGCACTCCCCTAAACCCTAAAACACTACCCCAGCACGACCCCCTACACTACCCAAACACCATTGCCCTACCCAAAACCTTAAATCTACCCCAGGACGACCCCCTACACTACCCAAACACCACTACACTACCCTAAACCCTAAAACACTACCTCCAGCACGACCCCCTACACTACATAAACACCACTGCACTACCCTAAACCCTAAAACACTACCCCCTGCACTACACAAACACCACTGTAATACCCTAAACCCTAAAACACTACATCAGCACGTCCCCCTACACTACACAAACACCACTGCACTACCCTAAACCCACTGCCAGCACGACCCTCTACACTACACAAACACCACTGCACTACCCTAAACCCTAGAACACTACCCCCAGCACAACCCCTACACTACAGAAACACCACTGCACTACCTTAATCCCTAAAACACTACCGCCAGCACAAACCCCTATACTATATAAACACCACTGCACTACCCTAAACCCTAAAACACTACCACCAGCACAAACCTCTACACTATATAAACACCACTGCACTGCCCTAAACCACTACCCCATACACTACACAAACAGCACTGCACTACCCTAAACCCTAAAACACTACACCCAACACGACCCCCTACACTACACAAACACCACTGCACTACCCTAAACCCTAAAACACTACCCCCAGCACTACCCCCTACACTACACAAACACCATTGCACTACCCTAAACCTTAAATCTATCCCCAGCAGGACCCCTTACACTACCCAAAGTCCACTGCACTACCGTAAACCTTAAAAAACTACCCCCAGCATGACCCCCTACACTCCCCAAACACCACTGCGCTACCCTAAACCCTAAAACACTACCCCCGGCACGACCCCCTACAATACCCAAACACCACTGCACTACCCTAAACCCTAAAACACTACCCCCGGCACGACCCCTACACTACCCAAACACCACTGTGCTACCCTATACCCTAAAACACTACCCCCGGCACAAACCCCTATACTATATAAACACCACTGCACTACCCTAAACCCTAAAACACTACCGCCAGCACAAACCTCTACACTAAACACCACTACACTGCCCTAAACCACTACCGCATACACTACACAAACAGCACTGCACTACCCTAAACCCTAAAACACTACACCCAACACGACCCCCTACACTACACAAACACCACTGCACTACCCTAAACCCTAAAACACTACCCCCAGCACTACCCCTACACTACACAAACACCATTGCACTACCCTAAACCTTAAATCTATCCCCAGCAGGACACCTTACACTACCCAAACACCACTGCACTACCCTAAACCTTAAAAAAATACCCCCAGCATGACCCCCTACACTCCCCAAACACCACTGCGCTACCCTAAACCCTAAAACACTACCCCCGGCACGACCCCCTACACTACCCAAACACCACTGCGCTACACTAAACCCTAAAACACTACCCCCGGCACGACCCCCTACACTACCCAAACACCACTGTTCTACCCTAAAACACTACCCCCGGCACGACCCCCTACACTACCCAAACACCACTGCGCTACCCTAAACCATAAAACACTACACCAGGCACGACCCCCTACACTACACAAACACCACTGCACTACCCTAAACCCTAAAACATTACCCCCAGCACTACCCCCTACACTACACAAACACCATTGCACAACCCTAAACCTTAAATCTATCCCCAGCAGGACCCCTTACACTACCCAAACACCACTGCACTACCTTAAACCTTAAAAAACTACCCCCAGCATGACCCCCTGCGCTACCCTAAACCCTAAAACACTACCCCGGGCACGACCCCCTACACTACCCAGACACCACTGCACTACCCTAAAACACTACACCCGGCACGACCCCCTACACTACCCAAACACCACTGTGCTACCCTATACCCTAAAACACTACCCCCGGCACGACCCCCGACACTACCCAAACACCACTGTTCTAACCTAAAACACTACCCCCGGCACAACCCCCTACACTACCCAAACACCACTGCGCTACCCTGAACAATAAAACACTACACCAGGCACGACCCCCTACACTACACAAACACCATTGCGCTTCCCTAAACCCTAATACACTACCCCCAGCACGACCCCCTACACTACCCAAACACCACTGCCCTACCCTAAACATTAAAACACTACCCCCAGCCCGACCCCCTACACTACCCAAACACCACTGCGCTACCCTAAAACACTACCCCCAGCACGACTCCCTACACTATCCAAACACCACTGCGCTACCCTAAACCCGAAAACACTGCCCCCGGCACGACCCCCTACACTACCCAAACACCATTGTGCTACCCTAAACCACTACCCCTCGGCACGACCCCCTACCCTACCCAAACACCACTGCGATACCCTAACCCATAAAACACTACCCCCGGCATGACCCCCTACACTACCCAAACACCACTGCACTACCCTAAACCACTACCCCCACACGACCCCCTACACTACCCAAACACCACTGCACTACCCTAAACCCTAAAACACTACCCCCAGCACGACCCCTACACTACATAAACACCACTGCACAACCCTAAAATACTGCCCCCTACACTACACAAACACCACTGAACTACCCTAAACCCTAATACACTACCCCCAGCATGACCCCCTACACTACACAAACACCATTGTACTACCCTACACCCTAAAACACTACACCCAGCACGAACCGAGAAACATCAGACAAACACCACTGCACAGCCCTAACTTTACCACCAGCACGACCCCTTTACTACCCAAACACCACTGCACTACCCTAAACCCTAGATCTGCCCCCAGCACAACCCCTACACTACCCAAACACCACTGCACTACCCTAAACCCTAAAACACTATCCCAGCAAGACCACCTACACTACACAAACACCACTGCACTACCCTAAACCCTAAAATACCCCCAGCACGACCTCTACACTACACAAACACCACTGCACTAACCTAAACCCTAAAACACTATCCCCTACACTACACAAACAGCACTGCACTACCCTAAACCCTAAAACACTACACCCAGCACGACCGCCTACACTACACAAACACCACTGCACTACCCTAAACCCTAAAACACTACCCCCAGCACGACCCCTACACTACACAAACACCATTGCACTACCCTAAACCTTAAATCTACCCTCAGCATGACCCCTTACACTACCCAAACACCACTGCACTACTCTAAACCCTAAAACACTACCCCCAGCATGACCCCTTACACTACCCAAACACTGCTGCGCTACCCTAAACCCTAAAACACTACCCCCGGCACGACCCCCTACACTACCCTAACACCACTGCATTACCCTAAAACACTACCCCAGCACGACCCCCTACACTACCCAAACACCATTGCACTACCCTAAACCTTAAATCTACCCCAGCATGACCCCCTACACTACCCAAACACCACTGCACTACCCTAAACCCTAAAACACTACCCCAGCATGACCCCCTACACTACCCAAACACCACTGCACTACCCTAAACCCTACATCTACCCCCAGCATGACCCCTTACACTACCCAAACACCATTGCCCTACCCAAAACCTTAAATCTACCCCAGGACGACCCCCTACACTACCCAAACACCACTACACTACCCTAAACCCTAAAACACTACCTCCAGCACGACCCCCTACACTACATAAACACCACTGCACTACCCTAAACCCTAAAACACTACCCCCTGCACTACACAAACACCACTGTAATACCCTAACCCCTAAAACACTACATCAGCACGTCCCCCTACACTACACAAACACCACTGCACTACCCTAAACCCACTGCCAGCATGACCCTCTACACTACACAAACACCACTGCACTACCCTAAACCCTAGAACACTACCCCCAGCACAACCCCTACACTACAGAAACACCACTGCACTACCTTAAACCCTAAAACACTACCGCCAGCACAAACCCCTATACTATATAAACACCACTGCACTACCCTAAACCCTAAAACACTACCACCAGCACAAACCTCTATACTATATAAACACCACTGCACTGCCCTAAACCACTACCCCATACACTACACAAACAGCACTGCACTACCCTAAACCCTAAAACACTACACCCAACACGACCCCCTACACTACACAAACACCACTGCACTACCCTAAACCCTAAAACACTACCCCCAGCACTACCCCCTACACTACACAAACACCATTGCACTACCCTAAACCTTAAATCTATCCCCAGCAGGACCCCTTACACTACCCAAAGTCCACTGCACTACCGTAAACCTTAAAAAACTACCCCCAGCATGACCCCCTACACTCCCCAAACACCACTGCGCTACCCTAAACCCTAAAACACTACCCCCGGCACGACCCCCTACACTACCCAAACACCACTGCACTACCCTAAACCCTAAAACACTACCCCCGGCACGACCCCCTACACTACCCAAACACCACTGTGCTACCCTATACCCTAAAACACTACCCCCGGCACAAACCCCTATACTATATAAACACCACTGCACTACCCTAAACCCTAAAACACTACCGCCAGCACAAACCTCTACACTATATAAACACCACTACACTGCCCTAAACCACTACCGCATACACTACACAAACAGCACTGCACTACCCTAAACCCTAAAACACTACCCCCTACACTACACAAACACCATTGCACTACCCTAAACCTTAAATCTATCCCCAGCAGGACACCTTACACTACCCAAACACCACTGCACTACCCTAAACCTTAAAAAATTACCCCCAGCATGACCCCCTACACTCCCCAAACACCACTGCGCTACCCTAAACCCTAAAACACTACCCCCGGCACGACCCCCTACACTACCCAAACATCACTGCGCTACCCTAAACCCTAAAACACTACCCCCGGCACGACCCCCTACACTACCCAAACACCACTGTTCTACCCTAAAACACTACCCCCGGCACGACCCCCTACACTACCCAAACACCACTGCGCTACCCTAAACCATAAAACACTACACCAGGCACGACCCCCTACACTACACAAACACCATTGCGCTTCCCTAAACCCTAATACAGTACCCCCAGCATGACCCCCTACACTACCTAAACACCACTGCGCTACCATAAACATTAAAACACTACCCCCAGCACCACACCCTACACTACCCAAACACCACTGCGCTACCCAAAAACACTACCCCCAGCACGACCCCCTACACTACCCAAAAAACAATGCGCTACCCTAAACCCTAAAACACTACCCCCGGCACGACCCCCTACACTACCCAAACACCATTGTGCTACCCTAAACCCTAAAACACTACCCTTCGGCACGACCCCCTACACTACCCAAACACCACTGTGATACCCTAAACCATAAAACACTACCCCCGGCATGAACCCCTACACTACCAAAACACCACTGCACTACCCTAAACCTACCCCCAGCATGACCCCTTACACTACCCAAACACCACTGCACTACCCTAAACCCTAAAACACTATCCCAGCAAGACCCCCTACACTACACAAACACCACTGCACTACCCTAAACCCTAAAATACCCCCAGCACGACCCCTACACTACACAAACACCACTGCACTAACCTAAACCCTAAAACACTATCCCCTACACTACACAAACAGCACTGCACTACCCTAAAACCTAAAACACTACACCCAGCACGACCGCCTACACTACACAAACACCACTGCACTACCCTAAACCCTAAACCACTACCCCGAGCACTACCCCTAGACTACACAAACACCATTGCACTACCCTAAACCTTAAATATACCCTCAGCATGACCCCTTGCACTACCCAAACACCACTGCGCTACCGTAACCCCTAAAACACTACTCCCGGCACGACCCCCTACACTACCCAAACACCACTGTTCTACCCTAAAACACTACCCCCGGCACGACCCCCTACACTACCCAAACACCACTGCGCTACCCTAAACCGTAAAACACTACACCAGGCACGACCCACTACACAAACACCATTGCGCTTCCCTAAACCCTAAAACACTACCCCCGGCACGACCCCCTACACTACCCAAACACCACTGTTCTACCCTAAAACAGTACCCCCGGCACGACCCCCTACACTACCCAAACACCACTGCGCTACCCTAAACCGTAAAACACTACACCAGGCACGACCCCTACACTACACAAACACCACTGCGCTACCCTAAACCCTAAAACACTATCCCCGGCATGACTGCCTACACTACCCAAACACCATTGTGCTACCCTAAACCCTAAAACACTACCCCTCGGCACGACCCCCTACACTACCCAAACACCACTGCGATGCCCTGACCCATAAAACTCTACCCCCGGCATGACCCCCTACACTACCCAAACACCACTGCACTACCCTATACCTACCCCCAGCATGACCCCTTACACTACCCAAACACCACTGCACTACCCTAAACCACTACCCCAACACGACCCCTACACTACCCAAACACCACTGCACTACCCTAAACCCTAAAACACTACCCCCAGCACGAACCGACAAACATCACACAAACACCACTGCACAGCCCTAACTTTACCACCAGCACGACCCCTTTACTACCCAAACACCACTGCACTACCCTAAACCCTAGATCTGCCCCAGCACAACCCCTACACTACCCAAACACCACTGCACTACCCTAAACTCAAAACACTATCCCAGCAAGACCCCCTACACTACACAAACACCACTGCACTACCCTAAACCCTAAACCACTACCCCGAGCATTACCCCTAGACTACACAAACACCATTGCACTACCCTAAACCTTAAATCTACCCTCAGCATGACCCCTTACACTACCCAAACACCACTGCACTACTCTAAACCCTAAAACACTACCCCCAGCATGATCCCTTACACGATCCAAACACCGCTGCGCTACCCTAAACCCTAAAACACTACCCCCTGCACGACCACCTACACTACCCAAACACCACTGTGCTACCCTATACCCTAAAACACTACCCCCGGCACGACCCCCTACACTACCCAAACACCACTGTTCTACCCTAAAACACTACCCCCGGCACGACCCCCTACACTATCCAAACACCACTGCACTACCCTAAACCCTAAAACACTACACCCAGCACGACCGCCTACACTACACAAACACCACTGCACTACCCTAAACCCTAGATCTGCCGCCAGCACGTCCCCCTACACTACCCAACACCACGGCGCTACCCTAAACATTAAAACACTACCCCCAGCACGACCACCTACACTACCCAAACACCACTGCGCTACCCTAAACCACTACCCCAGCACGACCCCCTACACTATCCAAACACCACTGCGCTACCCTAAACCCGAAAACACTACCCCCGGTACAACCCCCTACACTACCCAAACACCATTGTGCTACCCTAAACCACTACCCTTCGGCACGACCCCCTACACTACCCAAACACCACTGCGATACCCTAACCCATAAAACACTACCCCCGGCATGACCCCCTACACTACCCAAACACCACTGCACTACCCTAAACCTACCCCCAACATGACCCCTTACACTACCCAAACACCACTGCACTACCCTAAACCACTACCCCAACACGACCCCCTACACTACCCAAACAGCACTGCACTACCCTAAACCCTAAGACACGACCCCCTACACTACATAAACACCACTGCACTACTCTAAAACACTACCCCCTACACTACACAAAAACCACTGAACTACCCTAAACCCTAATACACTACCCCCAGCATGACCCCCTACACTACACAAACACCATTGTACTACCCTACACCCTAAAACACTACCCCCAGCAAAAACCGACAAACATCACCCAAACACCACTGTACAGCCCTAACTTTACCACCAGCACGATCCCTTTACTACCCAAACACGACTGCACTACCCTAAACCCTAGATCTGCCCCCAGCACAACCCCTACACTACCCAAACACCACTGCACTACCCTAAACCCTAAAACACTATCCCAGCAAGACCCCTTACACTACACAAACACCACTGCACTACCCT
This sequence comes from Triturus cristatus, assembly GCF_964204655.1. Taxonomy (NCBI): domain Eukaryota; kingdom Metazoa; phylum Chordata; class Amphibia; order Caudata; family Salamandridae; genus Triturus; species Triturus cristatus. The sequence continues at coordinate 428,274,910 of NC_140595.1, forward strand.
AAACTCTATATCTACCCCCAGCACGACCCCTACACAAACACCACTGCACTACCCTAAACCCTAAAATACCCCCAGCACGACCCCTACACTACACAAACACCACTGCACTAACCTAAACCCTAAAACACTATCCCCTACACTACACAAACAGCACTGCACTACCCTAAACCCTAAAACACTACACCCAGCACGACCGCCTACACTACACAAACACCACTGCACTACCCTAAACCCTAAAACACTACCCCGAGCACTACCCCTACATTACACAAACACCATTGCACTACCCTAAACCTTAAATCTACCCTCAGCATGACCCCTTACACTACCCAAACACCACTGCACTACTCTAAACCCTAAAACACTACCCCCAGCATGATCCCTTACACTACCCAAACACCGCTGCGCTACCCTAAACCCTAAAACACTACCCCGGCACGACCCCCTACATTACCCAAACACCACTGCATTACCCTAAACCCTAAAACACTACCCCAGCACGACCCCCTACACTACCCAAACACAATTGCACTACCCTAAACCTTAAATCTATCCCAGCATGACCCCCTACACTACCCAAACACCACTGCACTACCCTAAACCCTAAAACACTACCCCAGCATGACCCACTACACTACCCAAACACCACTGCACTACCCTAAACCCTACATCTACCCCCAGCATGACCCCTTACACTACCCAAACACCACTGCACTCCCCTAAACCCTAAAACACTACCCCAGCACGACCCCCTACACTACCCAAACACCATTGCACTACCCTAAACATTAAATCTACCCCAGGACGACCCCCTACACTGCCCAAACACCACTACACTACCCTAAACCCTAAAACACTACCGCCAGCACAAACCTCTACACTATATAAACACCACTGCACTGCCCTAAACCACTACCCCATACACTACACAAACTGCACTACCCTAAACCCTAAAACACTACACCCAACACGACCCCCTACACTACACAAACACCACTGCACTACCCTAAACCTACCCCCAACATGACCCCTTACACTACCCAAACACCACTGCACTACTCTAAAACACTACCCCCTACACTACACAAAAACCACTGAACTACCCTAAACCCTAATACACTACCCCCAGCATGACCCCCTACACTACACAAACACCATTGTACTACCCTACACCCTAAAACACTACCCCCAGCAAAAACCGACAAACATCACCCAAACACCACTGTACAGCCCTAACTTTACCACCAGCACGATCCCTTTACTACCCAAACACCACTGCACTACCCTAAACCCTAGATCTGCCCCCAGCACAACCCCTACACTACCCAAACACCACTGCACTACCCTAAACCCTAAAACACTATCCCAGCAAGACCCCTTACACTACACAAACACCACTGCACTACCCTAAACTCTATATCTACCCCCAGCACGACCCCTACACAAACACCACTGCACTACCCTAAACCCTAAAATACCCCCAGCACGACCCCTACACTACACAAACACCACTGCACTAACCTAAACCCTAAAACACTATCCCCTACACTACACAAACAGCACTGCACTACCCTAAACCCTAAAACACTACACCCAGCACGACCGCCTACACTACACAAACACCACTGCACTACCCTAAACCCTAAAACACTACCCCGAGCACTACCCCTACATTACACAAACACCATTGCACTACCCTAAACCTTAAATCTACCCTCAGCATGACCCCTTACACTACCCAAACACCACTGCACTACTCTAAACCCTAAAACACTACCCCCAGCATGATCCCTTACACTACTCAAACACCGCTGCGCTACCCTAAACCCTAAAACACTACCCCCGGCACGACCCCCTACATTACCCAAACACCACTGCATTACCCTAAACCCTAAAACACTACCCCAGCACGACCCCCTACACTACCCAAACACAATTGCACTACCCTAAACCTTAAATCTATCCCAGCATGACCCCCTACACTACCCAAACACCACTGCACTACCCTAAACCCTAAAACACTACCCCAGCATGACCCCCTACACTACCCAAACACCACTGCACTACCCTAAACCCTACATCTACCCCCAGCATGACCCCTTACACTACCCAAACACCACTGCACTCCCCTAAACCCTAAAACACTACCCCAGCACGACCCCCTACACTACCCAAACACCATTGCACTACCCTAAACATTAAATCTACCCCAGGACGACCCCCTACACTGCCCAAACACCACTACACTACCCTAAACCCTAAAACACTACCGCCAGCACAAACCTCTACACTATATAAACACCACTGCACTGCCCTAAACCACTACCCCATACACTACACAAACTGCACTACCCTAAACCCTAAAACACTACACCCAACACGACCCCCTACACTACACAAACACCACTGCACTACCCTAAACCCACTGCCAGCACGACCCTCTACACTACACAAACACCACTGCACTACCCTAAACCCTAGAACACTACCCCCAGCACGACCCCTACACTACAGAAACACCACTGCACTACCCTAAACCCTAAAACACTACCGCCAGCACAAACCCCTATACTATATAAACACCACTGCACTACCCTAAACCCTAAAACACTACCGCCAGCACAAACCTCTACACTATATAAACACCACTGCACTGCCCTAAACCACTACCCCATACACTACACAAACCGCACTGCACTACCCTAAACCCTAAAACACTACACCCAACAAGACCCCCTACACTACACAAACACCACTGCACTACCCTAAAACACTACCCCCAGCACTACCCCCTACACCACACAAACAACATTGCACTACCATAAACCTTAAATCTATGCCCAGCAGGACCCCTTACACTACCCAAACACCACTGCACTACCCTAAACCTTAAAAAACTACCCCCAGCATGACCCCCTACACTCCTCAAACACCACTGCGCTACCCTAAACCCTAAAACACTACCCCCGGCACGACCCCCTACACTGCCCAAACACCACTGCGCTACCCTAAACCCTAAAACACTACCCCCGGCACGACCCTCTACACTACCCAAACACCACTGTGCTACCCTATACCCTAAAACGCTACCCCCTGCACGACCCCCTACACTACCCAAACACTACTGTTCTACCCTAAAACACTACCCCTGGCACGACCCCCTACACTACCCAAACACCACTGCGCTACCCTAAACCATAAAACACTACACCAGGCACGACCCCCTACACTACACAAACACCATTGCGCTTCCCTAAACCCTAATACACTACCCCCAGCATGACCCCCTACACTACCCAAACACCACTGCGCTACCCTAAACATTAAAACACTACCCCCAGCACGACACCCTACACTACCCAAACACCACTGCGCTACCCTAAAACACTACCCCCAGCACGACCCCCTACACTACCCAAAAACTAAGGCGCTACCCTAAACCCTAAAACACTACCCCTCGGCACGACCCCCTACACTACCCAAACACCACTGTGATACCCTAAACCATAAACACTACCCCCGGCATGAACCTCTACACTACCAAAACACCATTGTACTACCCTACACCCTAAAACACTACCCCCAGCAAAAACCGACAAACATCACCCAAACACCACTGTACAGCCCTAACTTTACCACCAGCACGATCCCTTTACTACCCAAACACCACTGCACTACCCTAAACCCTAGATCTGCCCCCAGCACAACCCCTACACTACCCAAACACCACTGCACTACCCTAAACCCTAAAACACTATCCCAGCAAGACCCCTTACACTACACAAACACCACTGCACTACCCTAAACTCTATATCTACCCCCAGCACGACCCCTACACAAACACCACTGCACTACCCTAAACCCTAAAATACCCCCAGCACGACCCCTACACTACACAAACACCACTGCACTAACCTAAACCCTAAAACACTATCCCCTACACTACACAAACAGCACTGCACTACCCTAAACCCTAAAACACTACACCCAGCACGACCGCCTACACTACACAAACACCACTGCACTACCCTAAACCCTAAAACACTACCCCGAGCACTACCCCTACATTACACAAACACCATTGCACTACCCTAAACCTTAAATCTACCCTCAGCATGACCCCTTACACTACCCAAACACCACTGCACTACTCTAAACCCTAAAACACTACCCCCAGCATGATCCCTTACACTACCCAAACACCGCTGCGCTACCCTAAACCCTAAAACACTACCCCCGGCACGACCCCCTACATTACCCAAACACCACTGCATTACCCTAAACCCTAAAACACTACCCCAGCACGACCCCCTACACTACCCAAACACAATTGCACTACCCTAAACCTTAAATCTATCCCAGCATGACCCCCTACACTACCCAAACACCACTGCACTACCCTAAACCCTAAAACACTACCCCAGCATGACCCCCTACACTACCCAAACACCACTGCACTACCCTAAACCCTACATCTACCCCCAGCATGACCCCTTACACTACCCAAACACCACTGCACTCCCCTAAACCCTAAAACACTACCCCAGCACGACCCCCTACACTACCCAAACACCATTGCACTACCCTAAACATTAAATCTACCCCAGGACGACCCCCTACACTGCCCAAACACCACTACACTACCCTAAACCCTAAAACACTACCGCCAGCACAAACCTCTACACTATATAAACACCACTGCACTGCCCTAAACCACTACCCCATACACTACACAAACTGCACTACCCTAAACCCTAAAACACTACACCCAACACGACCCCCTACACTACACAAACACCACTGCACTACCCTAAACCCACTGCCAGCACGACCCTCTACACTACACAAACACCACTGCACTACCCTAAACCCTAGAACACTACCCCCAGCACGACCCCTACACTACAGAAACACCACTGCACTACCCTAAACCCTAAAACACTACCGCCAGCACAAACCCCTATACTATATAAATACCACTGCACTACCCTAAACCCTAAAACACTACCGCCAGCACAAACCTCTACACTATATAAACACCACTGCACTGCCCTAAACCACTACCCCATACACTACACAAACCGCACTGCACTACCCTAAACCCTAAAACACTACACCCAACAAGACCCCCTACACTACACAAACACCACTGCACTACCCTAAAACACTACCCCCAGCACTACCCCCTACACCACACAAACAACATTGCACTACCATAAACCTTAAATCTATGCCCAGCAGGACCCCTTACACTACCCAAACACCACTGCACTACCCTAAACCTTAAAAAACTACCCCCAGCATGACCCCCTACACTCCTCAAACACCACTGCGCTACCCTAAACCCTAAAACACTACCCCCGGCACGACCCCCTACACTGCCCAAACACCACTGCGCTACCCTAAACCCTAAAACACTACCCCCGGCACGACCCTCTACACTACCCAAACACCACTGTGCTACCCTATACCCTAAAACGCTACCCCCTGCACGACCCCCTACACTACCCAAACACCACTGTTCTACCCTAAAACACTACCCCTGGCACGACCCCCTACACTACCCAAACACCACTGCGCTACCCTAAACCATAAAACACTACACCAGGCACGACCCCCTACACTACACAAACACCATTGCGCTTCCCTAAACCCTAATACACTACCCCCAGCATGACCCCCTACACTACCCAAACACCACTGCGCTACCCTAAACATTAAAACACTACCCCCAGCACGACACCCTACACTACCCAAACACCACTGCGCTACCCTAAAACACTACCCCCAGCACGACCCCCTACACTACCCAAAAACTAAGGCGCTACCCTAAACCCTAAAACACTACCCCTCGGCACGACCCCCTACACTACCCAAACACCACTGTGATACCCTAAACCATAAACACTACCCCCGGCATGAACCTCTACACTACCAAAACACCACTGCACTACCCTAAACCTACCCCCAGCATGACCCCTTACACTACCCAAACACCACTGCACTACCCTAAACCATAAAACACTACCCCAACATGACCCCCTACACTACCCAAACACCACTGCACTACCCTGAACCCTAAAACACTATCCCATGCAAAACACAAACACCACTGCACTACCCTAAACTCTAAATCTACCCCCAGCATGACCCCCTACACTATGCAAACACCACTGAACTACCCTAAACCCTAGAACACTACCCCCAGCACGACCCCTACACTACAGAAACACCACTGCACTACCCTAAATCCTAAAACACTACCGCCAGCACAAACCCCTACACTACATAAACACCACTGCACTGCCCTAAACCCTAAAACACTACCCCATACACTACACAAACAGCACTGCACTACCCTAAACCCTAAAAGACTACACCCAGCACTACCCTCTACACTACACAAACACGATTGCACTACCCTAAACCTTAAATCTATCCCCAGCAGGACCCCTTACACTACCCAAACACCACTGCGCTACCCTAAACCCTAAAACACTACCCCCGGCACGACCCCTACACTACCAAAACACCACTGCGCTACCCTAAACCCTAAAACACTACCCCTGGCACGACCCCCTACACTACCCAAACACCACTGTGCTACCCTATACCCTAAAACACTACCCCCGGCACGACCCCCTACACTACCCAAACACCCCTGTTCTACCCTAAAATACTACCCCCCGGCACGACCCCCTACACTACCCAAACACCACTGCGCTACCCTAAACCACAAAACACTACACCAGGCACGACCCCCTACACTACACAAACACCATTGCGCTTCCCTAAACCCTAATACACTACCCCCAGCACGACCCCCTACACTACCCAAACACCACTGCGCTACCCTAAACCCTAAAACACTACCCCCAGCACGACCCCCTACACTATCCAAACACCACTGCGCTATCCTAAACCCTAAAACACTATCCCCGGCACGACCGCCTACACTACCCAAACACCATTGTGCTACCCTAAACCCTAAAACACTACCCCTCGGCAAGACCCCCTACACTACCCAAACACCACTGCGATGCCCTGACCCATAAAACACAACCCCCGGCATGACCCCCTACACTACCCAAACACCACTGCACTACCCTAAACCTACCCCCAGCATGACCCCTTACACTACCCAAACACCACTGCACTACCCTAAACCACTACTCCAACACGACCCCTACACTACCCAAACACCACTGTGCTACCCTAAACCCTAAAACACTACCCCCAGCACGACCCCCTACACTACATAAACACCACTGCACTACCATAAAACACTACCCCTACACTACACAAACACCACTGAACTACCCTAAACCCTAATACACTACCCCCAGCATGACCCCCTACACTACACAAACACCACTGCACTACCCTAAACTCTATATCTACCCCCAGCACGACCCCTACACAAACACCACTGCACTACCCTAAACCCTAAAATACCCCCAGCACGACCCCTACACTACACAAACACCACTGCACTAACCTAAACCCTAAAACACTATCCCCTACACTACACAAACAGCACTGCACTACCCTAAACCCTAAAACACTACACCCAGCACGACCGCCTACACTACACAAACACCACTGCACTACCCTAAACCCTAAAACACTACCCCGAGCACTACCCCTACATTACACAAACACTATTGCACTACCCTAAACCTTAAATCTACCCTCAGCATGACCCCTTACACTACCCAAACACCACTGCACTACTCTAAACCCTAAAACACTACCCCCAGCATGATCCCTTACACTACCCAAACACCGCTGCGCTACCCTAAACCCTAAAACACTACCCCCGGCACGACCCCCTACATTACCCAAACACCACTGCATTACCCTAAACCCTAAAACACTACCCCAGCACGACCCCCTACACTACCCAAACACAATTGCACTACCCTAAACCTTAAATCTATCCCAGCATGACCCCCTACACTACCCAAACACCACTGCACTACCCTAAACCCTAAAACACTACCCCAGCATGACCCACTACACTACCCAAACACCACTGCACTACCCTAAACCCTACATCTACCCCCAGCATGACCCCTTACACTACCCAAACACCACTGCACTCCCCTAAACCCTAAAACACTACCCCAGCACGACCCCCTACACTACCCAAACACCATTGCACTACCCTAAACATTAAATCTACCCCAGGACGACCCCCTACACTGCCCAAACACCACTACACTACCCTAAACCCTAAAACACTACCGCCAGCACAAACCTCTACACTATATAAACACCACTGCACTGCCCTAAACCACTACCCCATACACTACACAAACTGCACTACCCTAAACCCTAAAACACTACACCCAACACGACCCCCTACACTACACAAACACCACTGCACTACCCTAAACCTACCCCCAACATGACCCCTTACACTACCCAAACACCACTGCACTACTCTAAAACACTACCCCCTACACTACACAAAAACCACTGAACTACCCTAAACCCTAATACACTACCCCCAGCATGACCCCCTACACTACACAAACACCATTGTACTACCCTACACCCTAAAACACTACCCCCAGCAAAAACCGACAAACATCACCCAAACACCACTGTACAGCCCTAACTTTACCACCAGCACGATCCCTTTACTACCCAAACACCACTGCACTACCCTAAACCCTAGATCTGCCCCCAGCACAACCCCTACACTACCCAAACACCACTGCACTACCCTAAACCCTAAAACACTATCCCAGCAAGACCCCTTACACTACACAAACACCACTGCACTACCCTAAACTCTATATCTACCCCCAGCACGACCCCTACACAAACACCACTGCACTACCCTAAACCCTAAAATACCCCCAGCACGACCCCTACACTACACAAACACCACTGCACTAACCTAAACCCTAAAACACTATCCCCTACACTACACAAACAGCACTGCACTACCCTAAACCCTAAAACACTACACCCAGCACGACCGCCTACACTACACAAACACCACTGCACTACCCTAAACCCTAAAACACTACCCCGAGCACTACCCCTACATTACACAAACACCATTGCACTACCCTAAACCTTAAATCTACCCTCAGCATGACCCCTTACACTACCCAAACACCACTGCACTACTCTAAACCCTAAAACACTACCCCCAGCATGATCCCTTACACTACTCAAACACCGCTGCGCTACCCTAAACCCTAAAACACTACCCCCGGCACGACCCCCTACATTACCCAAACACCACTGCATTACCCTAAACCATAAAACACTACCCCAGCACGACCCCCTACACTACCCAAACACAATTGCACTACCCTAAACCTTAAATCTATCCCAGCATGACCCCCTACACTACCCAAACACCACTGCACTACCCTAAACCCTAAAACACTACCCCAGCATGACCCCCTACACTACCCAAACACCACTGCACTACCCTAAACCCTACATCTACCCCCAGCATGACCCCTTACACTACCCAAACACCACTGCACTCCCCTAAACCCTAAAACACTACCCCAGCACGACCCCCTACACTACCCAAACACCATTGCACTACCCTAAACATTAAATCTACCCCAGGACGACCCCCTACACTGCCCAAACACCACTACACTACCCTAAACCCTAAAACACTACCGCCAGCACAAACCTCTACACTATATAAACACCACTGCACTGCCCTAAACCACTACCCCATACACTACACAAACTGCACTACCCTAAACCCTAAAACACTACACCCAACACGACCCCCTACACTACACAAACACCACTGCACTACCCTAAACCCACTGCCAGCACGACCCTCTACACTACACAAACACCACTGCACTACCCTAAACCCTAGAACACTACCCCCAGCACGACCCCTACACTACAGAAACACCACTGCACTACCCTAAACCCTAAAACACTACCGCCAGCACAAACCCCTATACTATATAAACACCACTGCACTACCCTAAACCCTAAAACACTACCGCCAGCACAAACCTCTACACTATATAAACACCACTGCACTGCCCTAAACCACTACCCCATACACTACACAAACCGCACTGCACTACCCTAAACCCTAAAACACTACACCCAACAAGACCCCCTACACTACACAAACACCACTGCACTACCCTAAAACACTACCCCCAGCACTACCCCCTACACCACACAAACAACATTGCACTACCATAAACCTTAAATCTATGCCCAGCAGGACCCCTTACACTACCCAAACACCACTGCACTACCCTAAACCTTAAAAAACTACCCCCAGCATGACCCCCTACACTCCTCAAACACCACTGCGCTACCCTAAACCCTAAAACACTACCCCCGGCACGACCCCCTACACTGCCCAAACACCACTGCGCTACCCTAAACCCTAAAACACTACCCCCGGCACGACCCTCTACACTACCCAAACACCACTGTGCTACCCTATACCCTAAAACGCTACCCCCTGCACGACCCCCTACACTACCCAAACACCACTGTTCTACCCTAAAACACTACCCCTGGCACGACCCCCTACACTACCCAAACACCACTGCGCTACCCTAAACCATAAAACACTACACCAGGCACGACCCCCTACACTACACAAACACCATTGCGCTTCCCTAAACCCTAATACACTACCCCCAGCATGACCCCCTACACTACCCAAACACCACTGCGCTACCCTAAACATTAAAACACTACCCCCAGCACGACACCCTACACTACCCAAACACCACTGCGCTACCCTAAAACACTACCCCCAGCACGACCCCCTACACTACCCAAAAACTAAGGCGCTACCCTAAACCCTAAAACACTACCCCTCGGCACGACCCCCTACACTACCCAAACACCACTGTGATACCCTAAACCATAAACACTACCCCCGGCATGAACCTCTACACTACCAAAACACCATTGTACTACCCTACACCCTAAAACACTACCCCCAGCAAAAACCGACAAACATCACCCAAACACCACTGTACAGCCCTAACTTTACCACCAGCACGATCCCTTTACTACCCAAACACCACTGCACTACCCTAAACCCTAGATCTGCCCCCAGCACAACCCCTACACTACCCAAACACCACTGCACTACCCTAAACCCTAAAACACTATCCCAGCAAGACCCCTTACACTACACAAACACCACTGCACTACCCTAAACTCTATATCTACCCCCAGCACGACCCCTACACAAACACCACTGCACTACCCTAAACCCTAAAATACCCCCAGCACGACCCCTACACTACACAAACACCACTGCACTAACCTAAACCCTAAAACACTATCCCCTACACTACACAAACAGCACTGCACTACCCTAAACCCTAAAACACTACACCCAGCACGACCGCCTACACTACACAAACACCACTGCACTACCCTAAACCCTAAAACACTACCCCGAGCACTACCCCTACATTACACAAACACCATTGCACTACCCTAAACCTTAAATCTACCCTCAGCATGACCCCTTACACTACCCAAACACCACTGCACTACTCTAAACCCTAAAACACTACCCCCAGCATGATCCCTTACACTACTCAAACACCGCTGCGCTACCCTAAACCCTAAAACACTACCCCCGGCACGACCCCCTACATTACCCAAACACCACTGCATTACCCTAAACCCTAAAACACTACCCCAGCACGACCCCCTACACTACCCAAACACAATTGCACTACCCTAAACCTTAAATCTATCCCAGCATGACCCCCTACACTACCCAAACACCACTGCACTACCCTAAACCCTAAAACACTACCCCAGCATGACCCCCTACACTACCCAAACACCACTGCACTACCCTAAACCCTACATCTACCCCCAGCATGACCCCTTACACTACCCAAACACCACTGCACTCCCCTAAACCCTAAAACACTACCCCAGCACGACCCCCTACACTACCCAAACACCATTGCACTACCCTAAACATTAAATCTACCCCAGGACGACCCCCTACACTGCCCAAACACCACTACACTACCCTAAACCCTAAAACACTACCGCCAGCACAAACCTCTACACTATATAAACACCACTGCACTGCCCTAAACCACTACCCCATACACTACACAAACTGCACTACCCTAAACCCTAAAACACTACACCCAACACGACCCCCTACACTACACAAACACCACTGCACTACCCTAAACCCACTGCCAGCACGACCCTCTACACTACACAAACACCACTGCACTACCCTAAACCCTAGAACACTACCCCCAGCACGACCCCTACACTACAGAAACACCACTGCACTACCCTAAACCCTAAAACACTACCGCCAGCACAAACCCCTATACTATATAAACACCACTGCACTACCCTAAACCCTAAAACACTACCGCCAGCACAAACCTCTACACTATATAAACACCACTGCACTGCCCTAAACCACTACCCCATACACTACACAAACCGCACTGCACTACCCTAAACCCTAAAACACTACACCCAACAAGACCCCCTACACTACACAAACACCACTGCACTACCCTAAAACACTACCCCCAGCACTACCCCCTACACCACACAAACAACATTGCACTACCATAAACCTTAAATCTATGCCCAGCAGGACCCCTTACACTACCCAAACACCACTGCACTACCCTAAACCTTAAAAAACTACCCCCAGCATGACCCCCTACACTCCTCAAACACCACTGCGCTACCCTAAACCCTAAAACACTACCCCCGGCACGACCCCCTACACTGCCCAAACACCACTGCGCTACCCTAAACCCTAAAACACTACCCCCGGCACGACCCTCTACACTACCCAAACACCACTGTGCTACCCTATACCCTAAAACGCTACCCCCTGCACGACCCCCTACACTACCCAAACACCACTGTTCTACCCTAAAACACTACCCCTGGCACGACCCCCTACACTACCCAAACACCACTGCGCTACCCTAAACCATAAAACACTACACCAGGCACGACCCCCTACACTACACAAACACCATTGCGCTTCCCTAAACCCTAATACACTACCCCCAGCATGACCCCCTACACTACCCAAACACCACTGCGCTACCCTAAACATTAAAACACTACCCCCAGCACGACACCCTACACTACCCAAACACCACTGCGCTACCCTAAAACACTACCCCCAGCACGACCCCCTACACTACCCAAAAACTAAGGCGCTACCCTAAACCCTAAAACACTACCCCTCGGCACGACCCCCTACACTACCCAAACACCACTGTGATACCCTAAACCATAAACACTACCCCCGGCATGAACCTCTACACTACCAAAACACCACTGCACTACCCTAAACCTACCCCCAGCATGACCCCTTACACTACCCAAACACCACTGCACTACCCTAAACCATAAAACACTACCCCAACATGACCCCCTACACTACCCAAACACCACTGCACTACCCTGAACCCTAAAACACTATCCCATGCAAAACACAAACACCACTGTACTACCCTAAACCCTAAAACACTACCTCAGCACGTCCCCCTACACTACACAAACACCACTGCACTACCCTAAACTCTAAATCTACCCCCAGCATGACCCCCTACACTATGCAAACACCACTGAACTACCCTAAACCCTAGAACACTACCCCCAGCACGACCCCTACACTACAGAAACACCACTGCACTACCCTAAATCCTAAAACACTACCGCCAGCACAAACCCCTACACTACATAAACACCACTGCACTGCCCTAAACCCTAAAACACTACCCCATACACTACACAAACAGCACTGCACTACCCTAAACCCTAAAAGACTACACCCAGCACTACCCTCTACACTACACAAACACGATTGCACTACCCTAAACCTTAAATCTATCCCCAGCAGGACCCCTTACACTACCCAAACACCACTGCGCTACCCTAAACCCTAAAACACTACCCCCGGCACGACCCCTACACTACCAAAACACCACTGCGCTACCCTAAACCCTAAAACACTACCCCTGGCACGACCCCCTACACTACCCAAACACCACTGTGCTACCCTATACCCTAAAACACTACCCCCGGCACGACCCCCTACACTACCCAAACACCCCTGTTCTACCCTAAAATACTACCCCCCGGCACGACCCCCTACACTACCCAAACACCACTGCGCTACCCTAAACCACAAAACACTACACCAGGCACGACCCCCTACACTACACAAACACCATTGCGCTTCCCTAAACCCTAATACACTACCCCCAGCACGACCCCCTACACTACCCAAACACCACTGCGCTACCCTAAACCCTAAAACACTACCCCCAGCACGACCCCCTACACTATCCAAACACCACTGCGCTATCCTAAACCCTAAAACACTATCCCCGGCACGACCGCCTACACTACCCAAACACCATTGTGCTACCCTAAACCCTAAAACACTACCCCTCGGCAAGACCCCCTACACTACCCAAACACCACTGCGATGCCCTGACCCATAAAACACAACCCCCGGCATGACCCCCTACACTACCCAAACACCACTACCCTAAACCTACCCCCAGCATGACCCCTTACACTACCCAAACACCACTGCACTACCCTAAACCACTACTCCAACACGACCCCTACACTACCCAAACACCACTGTGCTACCCTAAACCCTAAAACACTACCCCCAGCACGACCCCCTACACTACATAAACACCACTGCACTACCATAAAACACTACCCCTACACTACACAAACACCACTGAACTACCCTAAACCCTAATACACTACCCCCAGCATGACCCCCTACACTACACAAACACCACTGCACTACCCTAAACTCTAAATCTACCCCCAGCATGACCCCCTACACTATGCAAACACCACTGAACTACCCTAAACCCTAGAACACTACCCCCAGCACGACCCCTACACTACAGAAACACCACTGCACTACCCTAAATCCTAAAACACTACCGCCAGCACAAACCCCTACACTACATAAACACCACTGCACTGCCCTAAACCCTAAAACACTACCCCATACACTACACAAACAGCACTGCACTACCCTAAACCCTAAAAGACTACACCCAGCACTACCCTCTACACTACACAAACACGATTGCACTACCCTAAACCTTAAATCTATCCCCAGCAGGACCCCTTACACTACCCAAACACCACTGCGCTACCCTAAACCCTAAAACACTACCCCCGGCACGACCCCTACACTACCAAAACACCACTGCGCTACCCTAAACCCTAAAACACTACCCCTGGCACGACCCCCTACACTACCCAAACACCACTGTGCTACCCTATACCCTAAAACACTACCCCCGGCACGACCCCCTACACTACCCAAACACCCCTGTTCTACCCTAAAATACTACCCCCCGGCACGACCCCCTACACTACCCAAACACCACTGCGCTACCCTAAACCACAAAACACTACACCAGGCACGACCCCCTACACTACACAAACACCATTGCGCTTCCCTAAACCCTAATACACTACCCCCAGCACGACCCCCTACACTACCCAAACACCACTGCGCTACCCTAAACCCTAAAACACTACCCCCAGCACGACCCCCTACACTATCCAAACACCACTGCGCTATCCTAAACCCTAAAACACTATCCCCGGCACGACCGCCTACACTACCCAAACACCATTGTGCTACCCTAAACCCTAAAACACTACCCCTCGGCAAGACCCCCTACACTACCCAAACACCACTGCGATGCCCTGACCCATAAAACACAACCCCCGGCATGACCCCCTACACTACCCAAACACCACTGCACTACCCTAAACCTACCCCCAGCATGACCCCTTACACTACCCAAACACCACTGCACTACCCTAAACCACTACTCCAACACGACCCCTACACTACCCAAACACCACTGTGCTACCCTAAACCCTAAAACACTACCCCCAGCACGACCCCCTACACTACATAAACACCACTGCACTACCATAAAACACTACCCCTACACTACACAAACACCACTGAACTACCCTAAACCCTAAAACACTACCACCAGCACGAACCGACAAACATCACAAAAACACCACTGCACAGCCCTAACTTTACCACCAGCACGACCCCTTTACTACCCAAACACCACTGCACTACCCTAAACCCTAGATCTGTCCCCAGCACAACCCCTACACTACCCAAACACCACTGCACTACCCTAAACTCTATATCTACCCCCAGCACGACCCCCTACACTACAAAAACACCACTGCACTACCCTAAACCCTAAAATACCCCCATCACGACCCCTACACTACAAAAACACCACTGCACTAACCTAAACCCTAAAACACTACCCCCAGCATGACCCACTACACTTCTCAAACACCACTGCACTGCCCTAAACCCTAAAACACTATCCCCTACATTACACAAACAGCACTGCACTACCCTAAACCCTAAAACACTACACCCAGCACGACCGCCTACACTACCCAAACACCACTGCGCTCCCCTAAACCCTAAAACACTACCCCGGCACAACCCCCTACACTACCCAAACACCACTGCACTCTCCAAACCCTAAAACACTACGCCTGGCACGACCCCCTACACTACCCAAACACCACTGCGCTACCCTAAACCCTAAAACACTACCCACGGCACGACCCCCTACACTACCTAAACACGACTGCGCTACCCTAAACCCTAAAACACTAAAACACTACCCCCGGCACAACCCCCTACACTACACAAACACGACTGCGCTACCCTAAACCCTAAAACACCAACCCGGCACGACCCCCTACACTACCCAAACACCACTGCACTACCCTAAACCCTAGAACACTACCCCCAGCATGACCCCTACACTACATAAACACCACTGCGCTACCCTATACCCTAAAACACTACCCCCGGCACGACCCCCTACACTACCGCAACACCACTGCGCTACCCTAAAACACTACCCGCCGGCATGACCCCCTACACTACCCAGACACAACTGCGCTACCCTAAACCACAAAACACTACACCAGGCACGACCCCTACACTACACAAACACCATTGCGCTTCCCTAAACCCTAAAACACTACCCCCAGCACAACCCCCTACACTACCCAAATACCACTGTGCTACCCTAAACCCTAAAACACTACCCCCCGGCACGACCCCCTACACTACACAAACACCACTGCGCTACCCTAAAACATAAAACACTACACCATGCACGACCCACTACACAAACACCATTGCGCTTCCCGAAACCCTAATACACTACCCCCAGCACGACCCCCTACACTACCCAAACACCACAGCGCTACCCTAAGCACTAATACACTACCCCCAGCACGACCCCCTACACTACCCAAACACCACTGCGCTACCCTAAACCCTAAAACACTACCCCACCACGACCCCCTACACTACCCAAACACCATTGCGCTAACATAAACCCTAAAACACTACCCCCAGCACGTCCCCCTACACTATACAAACACCACTGCATGAACCTGCAAACACTACACAAACACTACTGCACTACCCTAAACCCTAAATCTACACCCAGCACGACCCCCTACACTACCCAAACACCACTGCATTACCCTAAACCCTAAAACACTACCCCAGCACGACCCCCTACACTACCCAAACACCATTTCTCTACCCTAAACCTTAAATCTACCCCAGCATGACCCCCTACACTACCCAAACACCACTTCACTACCCTAAACCCTAAAACACTAGCCCAGCACGACCCACTACACTACCCAAACAACTTTGCACTACCCTAAACCTTAAATCTACCCCAGCACGACCCCCTACACTACCCAAACACCACTGCACTACCCTAAACCCTAAAACACTACCTCCAGCACAACCCCCTACACTACATACACACCACTGCACTACCCTAAACCCTAAAACACTACCCCCTGCACTACACAAACACCACTGTACTACCCTAAACCCTAAAACACTAAGTCAGCACGTCCCCCTACACTACACAAACACCACTGCACTACCCTAAACTCTAAATCTACCCCCAGCATGACCCCCTGCACTACGCAAACATCACTGCACTACCCTAAACATTAAATCTAACCCCAGCACGACCCCCTACACTACACAAACACCACTGCACTACCCTAAACCCTAGAACACTACCCCCAGCACGACCCCTACACTACAGAAACACCACTGCACTACCCTAAACTCTAAAACACTACCACCAGCACGAACCCCTACACTACATAAACACCACTGCACTGCCCTAAACCCTAAAACACTACCCCATACACTACACAAACAGCACTGCACTACCCTAAACCCTTAAACACTACCCCCAGCACTACCCCCTAAACTACACAAACACTATTGCACTACCCTAAACCTTAAATCTATCCCCAGCAGGACCCCTTACACTACCCAAACACCACTGCACTACCCTAAACCTTAAAACACTACCCCCAGCATGACCCCCTACACTACCCAAACACCACTACGCTAGCCGAAACTCTAAAACACTATCCCCGGCACGACCCCCTACACTACCCAAACACCACTGCGCTACCCTAAACCCTAAAACACTACCCCTGGCACGACCCCCTACACTACCCAAACACCACTGTGCTACCCTATACCCTAAAACACTACCCCCAGCACGACCCCCTACACTACCGAAGCACCACTGCGCTACCCTAAACACTAAAACACTACCCCAGCACGACCCCTACACTACACAAACACCACTGCACTACCCTAAAACACTACCCCCAGCACTACCCCGTACACTACACAAACACCATTGCCTTAAACCTTAAATCTACCCCCTGCACGACATCTTACACTACCCAAACACCACTGTACTACCCTAAAACACTACCCCCAGCGTGACCCCCTACACAACCCAAACACCACAAAACACTACCCCTGGCACGACCCCCTACACTACCCAAACACCACTGCGCTACCTTAAACCCTAAATCACTACCCCTAGCATGACCCCTCCACTACATATACACCACTGCACTACCCTAAACCCTAAAACACTACCCCCTACGCTACACAAACACCACTGCACTACTCTAAACCCTAAAACACTACCCACAGCATGACCCCTACACTACTCCAATACCACTGCGCTACCCTAAAACACTACCCCCAGCACAACCCCGTACACTACCCAAACACCACTGCGCTACCCTAAACCCTAAAACACTACGCCCAGCACGGCCCCCTACACTACACAAATACCACTGCACTACCCTAAACCCTAAAACACTACCCCAGCACGACCCCCTACATGATGAGGAATTTATGCAGTACCTCGTTTCATATCCTCCTCTACAAAGATGTCTGTTTGCAGTTTCATGGTTTCGATTTTAGCATAGTTTGTTTCCGTGCCTCTAGACTGAGGAAAAGAATTTCACTAGAGCGATGTCACATAATTGAGCCCTCCATTCAGACCTATGAAAGTGCCTCAGTCCTTTTTCAAAGGTTTGTCACAGATATTTCTGCAGGCAGTTTGTGCAAATGTAGACATTATTCAGAACATGCTAAGCAGTAGCACAGTTGAACTCTGTTAGATCTCTCACCACTTGAACGGTAAGGCAGGTGTAAAAAGGGGCGTGACCTCGGACCACCTCTCTGAAATGCAGCTCTGTGGTGCTTACTGGAGGTACCTGGTGGGCGAGTTGGCCGTCACGGACCCTCAGGATTCAATGGGACTTAATCCTCAAACTTACAACGTACCAGGGGTCGCGTTTGCACAGTGGTGAGGGAGGGGGCGAAGCCTGATAAAACAAGTGTGCAAATGCGCCCCCAGGCTCGTTGTAAATTGGGGGATTAAGTCCCCTTGAATCCTGAGGGTCCCTGGGGGCCAACTAACCCACCAGGTACCTCCAGTAAGCGCCACAGAGCTGCATTGCAGAGAGGTGTAAAAAGGGGCGTGGCCTCGGAACACCTCTGCAACACAGCTCTGTGGCGCTTACTGGAGGTACCTGGTGGGCTAGCTGGCCCGCAGGGACCCTCAGGACTCAAAGGGACTTAATCCCCCAATTTACAACATGCCAGGGGGTGCGTTTACACGTTATAGTTTGAAATTAGCATTTAAAAAACCTTAGAAATTCACTGAAAAAACCATAGGCTTCAGGGACGTTATAGTTAGCTGGACATTACACTCGTACAAAACCATAGAAATTCCTCCATTATAGTTTGTTCTGCTAACTATAACTCGCGCGCCTGCAATGCACTGCTGATGATGTCACATATTACATCATTCATGACATGGTCAGTGACATCACTGTTGACATCACTGATGACATCTCAAATGACATCTCAAATGACATCACTGATGACATCATCCAGGTGACAAGCTAATACACCTCATCACACACTAGTATAACCTTTGATCACTCACTATACAATACAGAGTACCATTTTTTCAACCATTTACATACCAATACCAGTTACTACATACCCACTCACTGATTCCTAGGTCTACACACACAACTACCCATTCACCCACAGAATTACTCATACATGCAGTCACTAATCAATAGAATACTATCAAATGCACTCATATACCTATATAGACATTGACACATCAGCAGTCATCCTAGTCGGCTATGCAGTCATCCTACTCACTCATGCAAAGAATCAATCACACTTACATTTACTCACATACACAGTTATACACACAACACCTCATTTATTCATACAAAAAGTAACTCAAACTTACTATGTTATAAAATCACTATTACATGTATAAACTCATCCATACAGTCACTCTAACAATTACTAACTCTTACTAATAGTTATTTATATACACCAACGGTCACATGCACTGCTTTTTATTTTTGTACTTCATTATAGATGTACCACTGAGACATATATTCACTCATCAAAACACCCATAAACACACTCACTCACCTAAACAACTGTTTCCAGATGCACTCTTAAACTCATACATGGTGGAGAAGTGTGGCTCACTGGTTAGAGAAGGCATACCCTGAAGCAGAGGTCAGATCCGGGACCAGGGTTCAATTCCCGACGTGGCAGGGTCTGAGCCCAAGTGTCCATGGACTCGATAATTCTCACTTCGGTGCCTACTCGAATCATGGGTTCACACTCTGCAACTCTGGGCAATAGCTTGCTTAATCTCCACTACGGCCCCCCCCCCCCCGCGGCGGGATGCCTGGCTTTCACCTTGGGGATGCCCAGTACGGGTTGTCTCACAGGGAAAAAGCCAGGACGGGTTCCCAATGCAAGCGCCGAGATGCCCAAGGGTAAGTCGAGCGCTATATAAGAACACACATACATACATACATCAAGTCAATGAACCACTTATACATCTATGCACAGTCACATATCTCCCACTCAACCAGACATACACTCAGTCTCCCATACAAATACTCAGCCAACTAATCAATAAGTAATATAGACACTCATGTAGCTAGTGACCAACTGATGCAGCAGATTACACAACAGACACAGTGATACAGACATTCACACAGTTTAGTCACTAACCCATGTATTTAGTGAGACACTTTTAATTACTCACTTAAACAGTCAATCACACAGCTACTAAATCCTTTATCCAGACATTTATATATCCACTCATTCTTCAATGCAGATTGCTATATATATAATACATATTTAAATATCAAACAAAACAACATTCACTGGATGATGTCATCAGTGATGTAATTTGAGATGTCATCAGTGATGTCATCAGTGATGTCACTGACCATGTCATGAATGATGTAATATGTGACATCATCAGCAGTGCATTGCGGGCGCGCAAGTTATAGTTAGCAGAACTAACTATAATGGAGGAATTTCTCTGGTTTTGTACGAGTGAAATGTCCAGCTAACTATAACGTCCCTGAAACCTATGGTTTTTTCAGTGAATTTCTAAGGTTTTTTAAATGTTAATTCCTAACTATAACGTGTCTCAAACCTATGGTTTTTTCAGTGAATATATATATATATATATATATATATATATATATATATATTACCTACTGGCGGTCGCCAGTAGGTAGTTATAGTTAGGACCCTCTTACCATAGGAAATCCGCAACATTCTATTTTGAATAACTTTGGCGCCGGTCGACGAATCCTCGCGAAATTTTCAAAATAGGTGGGGCGCTGAGCTCCGCTCCTACCCTGAAAGTCTCGGGGGGATTTGTCAAGCGGGGGCTGAGATAAAAGGGGGGTCCCAAAACGTGTTTTTCCCATGCATTTTTCCATAGGACCTTTAGACAGAGCTACAGCCCGAACGGCTGAACAGAATTTAATGAAATTTGGCAGAGAGGTAGTCCTCAGGTCAAGGAAGTGCCTTTTGTAGGTTTGGTGTAAATCTGTTCAGTAGATTCTGAGAAAATAGCCTTTAAATCAATATATATATCTGAGCCAGCTTACGGTGCGCTTACGGGGCGCTTACCGTACGCGTACGGTGACATGTGCGAGCGCGATTCTGATTGGCTCTTAGATCTTAGTAAACATTCGAATCGGTCGAAACCAGGAAGCGGCGGCCGCCATTTTGTGTGTTTCACTCAGGAAAAAAAGGGTGATAACTTGAAAAGGGGGCAAGGGATAGAGTTACAGACCCCATAACATTTAAAAGGGGGTCAAAGAAGGACAGAAAAGTACAAAAAAAACATTTATTAATTTTAAAAAAAATCGCGGGGTACGCGTACGGTAAGCTCAACGTACGCGTACGGTAAAAAAAAAGAAATGAAATGCAGATTTAAGTGTTTAGATATTAGGGGGCTCTAAAAAGAGCCGTTGTGTTTATGAAGTGATTTTTTATTGGTACCTACAAGTAAGTACCGATGCAGAGTCTAAGGTTCAAGAGGAAGACTCTGTTCCCTTCATCATTGAAGTGCACACCATCTCCTCTATAAATGTCTTGCATGTCGTAACGCAAGTTGTTGTGGTAAATGGAACCCATACCATAGTCTCGGAGGAAAGCAGAAACAGATTTGTTGACGTGCTTTCTTGCTTTGTCAATCTGTGGACAGAAATGATTGGACCAGTTCAATTTTTGCCTTTGGCATATGTTAGAAAACACAAAGGCAGTTTTAGGGAAAAGTGAAAACAGTTGTGCAAAGGTCTCCTTCATAAGCATTTCCAGACCTACCCCAGTCAAAGTGCCTAGGTCATTGCCACCACAGTGCACTATTATGAGGTCAGGGTGTTGGATTTGCATGAAGGATTTCACCAATGGCATCAATTGGTGCCACTTTAACCCTCTCTGACCAATCCATTTAATGTCTACATTTGGCAAAGCAAGGTCTCTCACCATACCTGTTTTCTCTGCATACTTTTCACTCCAGAAGACATAGCTGTGCCCTACAATCCACACTGTGAACATCTTCAAAGGAGAACTGGATGCACTCAGGAGGTGTAATTCAGTAGAATGGTAAAAAGAAATGAAAGACAGTTTGGAAATGGAGGCATACATATTTTTTTTTTTAAACTGTTTGGCTGTTTCATACCATTCTAGAATAAAAACTAGGCTGTATGTGTAAATTTATAGAAGCATGCTTTGTATTGGTACAGAAAAATGTGTTACCAAAGAACAGTACTATGGATTTGCTGTTAGGTTTGAAAAGTCAAGCACTCTTGCTCTTTGGAAATGAAACATTGTGTGGTGAACTTCTGACCTAACTCTACACAGCAGTGTTTCAAGAGCTGTTGCTATGGTAGCAGGCAGAAGTCAAGTTGGGGGAAGGGTACTAGGCAGAAGTCAAGTTGGGGGAAGGGTACTTTTGGAAAAGGGTTGGTTTTCAACCAATAGAAATGTGTGATTCCATTTGAAAAAAAGGGGGAAGCACTGAGATTTGAAACTTACATGTATATGTGTGGAAAAAGAGAGGGAAAGTTTGCCATTATCTGGTTCTGCTGAGAGGAGAGAGGTGTACAGAACAGAGATCCTGGCTCTGATAATCTGCTGTTTGAGTGCCACATTTCTTTCACAACTAACTAATTTTAAAGGTGAGTTTAGAGTTTGAGAGGGGATGTATATGGTAAATTAAGAAATTAATAATAGAATTGGAATTCCTTTTGTTGAAGTTGTGTTTATCATTTTCTGTTTTGGGAGAAATTTAAATGTGAGGAACATGTAAAATAATATGGACTATGTTTTCACGATAAATTAAGGTGTACTGGTATAAATAAGGAATACTTTAAGGGTTTGAGGTTGCACTCAGTAATGCAAATACATTCAGCATCAGTAAGGCTGGTTGCCCTTGCTGGAGTGTAGTCAGTCACCCAGGCTACACATGTTGTTGGTCTCAGAAAGCTGTTTGGTATTGCTCTGGTGATTTTACATTTGCATTAGTAGGAAAGGGGGAGCTATTTTTTTATGCAGAAGCAGACTCTTAGCACACAGCCAGCTGCTTATCCTGTGGAATCATGCACAGTATTCACAACCGAGTGGGGTTTGAGGTTGCAGTCAGTAATGCAAATACATTCAGCATCACTAAGGCTGGTTGCTCTTGCTGGAGTGTACTCAGTCACCCAGGTTACACATGTTGCTGGTCTGAAAAAGCAGTTTGGACATGTGCTTTTTAAGAATCTGAAAAGTGGATTTAAAATGTGTCAGACTGTAAAAGTATTTATCACTTGCCAAAAAAAAGAGTAGTAAGTGTGGTTTCAAATTGGCAAAGAAATTACGTTTTCAGACTAATATGAAAACATGACTCTGTGTGCAAAGAAGAATTACAGGCAGAGATTTATTGCGTTATGCTCTGGTGATTTAACATTTGCATTAGATGTTAAGGGGGAGCTATTTTTTTATGCAGAAGCAGACTTTTAGCACACACCCAGCTGCTTATCCTGTGGAATCATGCACAGTATTCACAACCGAGTGGGGTTTGAGGTTGCACTTAGTAATGCAAATACATTCAGCATCACTAATGCTGGTTGCCCTTGCTGGAGTGTAGTCAGTCACCCAGGTTACACATGTTGCTGGTCTCAGAAAGCTGTTTGGTATTGCTCTGGTGATTTTACATTTGCATTAGTAGGAAAGGGGGAGCTATTTTTTTATGCAGAAGCAGACTTTTAGCACACACCCAGCTGCTTATCCTGTGGAATTATGCACAGTATTCATAACTGAGTGGGGTTTGAGGTTGCACTTAATAATGCAAATAAAAACATGTAAAATAATATGGACTATGTTTTCACCATAAATTAAGGTGTAGTGGTATAAATGAGGAATACTTTTAGGGTTTGAGGTTGCAGTCAGTAATGCAAATACATTGAGCATCAGTAAGGCTGGTTGCCCTTGCTGGAGTGTAGTCAGTCACCCAGGTTACACATGTTGCTGGTCTCAGAAATCTGTTTGGTATTGCTCTGGTGATTTTACATTTGCATTAGATGGAAAGGGGGAGCTATTTTTTTATGCAGAAGCAGACTCTTAGCATACACCCAGCTGCTTATCCTGTGGAATCATGCACAGTATTCACAACCGAGTGGGGTTTGAGGTTGCACTTAGTAATGCAAATACATTTAGCATCACTAAGGCTGGTTGCCCTTGCTGGAGTGTAGTCAGTCACCCAGCTTACACATGGTGCTGGTCTCAAAAAGCAGTTTGGACATGTGCTTTTATCAGAATCTGAAAAGTGGATTCAAAATGTGTCAGACTGTAAAAGTACTTATTACTTGCCAAAAAAGTAGTAGAATGTGTGCTTTCCAATTGGCAAAGAAATTTCGTTTTTTGCCTAATTTCAAAGCATGACTCTGTGTGCACACAGGAATTGTTTTTAGATATTTAATTTGTGAATGTGTTATTGTGATTTTCACTTCTAGGAAAGGGGTACTTAGTATTTTAAGATTTGAAAAGATCATAAAAAATGTAGTAATATATTTAAATATAAAAAAGGATTTTTTTTTTAGTTTTTTTCAGGTATTGCTGAAGAGCAGTGAACAAAATTTAAGATGCCTACAAAATCCAGAGTAACGAAAAACCACAAAAAAAAACTATATTTGAAGACAACTGGAGGACCTAAGTTAGTTGGAGATGCTCATGTTGGGAAAAAGAGAAAGTCTTCTGGTAAGCAGACAAAAGATTTTTTAAAGAACATCTTCAAAAAAAGGAAAAATTTACAAAATGTCTGTACTGGAAAGAATGTTTTCAAAAGAAAAGAACAGGAAAAAATTGAGAATTTAGTTAATGCAAATATACCTTCTGCAATAACAAAGATTAACTTAAACAGAAAAACAGCGTTTAAAGAGATACGTAGAAAAATGTTTCAGCGAAGAGTTATGTCCAATTTGATAAAGGATGTGAAGAAATATAAGAAAAAGGCAAAATATTACAAGAGAAAAAAAGAAATTGAAGCCATTGCAGCAAAGGCATTAGAATTAAAAAGGAAACTATTCATTTTAATTTTGAATAGGATGCGTACATTAGATAAAATGGTTAATGTACTGAAATCACAAAGCAAAAGGAAAAGAGTAGTGAAAAGAACAAACTTTTGTAAAGTGTTTTTAGGAAAATGGATGCATAGTTCAAGTAGTGAACCTTTTTTTAATAAAGAGAGTTATTTTCAAAGTAATAGTTTGCTGCTTGCAGTTGACACCAGAGGTCGTGCTTATGAAGTGAAAAATGGTTGCATAATGGAGAAGGAGATAATGGTTCCAAGAGATGAGGTACAAGTGATGGCGGATGAGGCTATGGGGAGACGTCCTAAAGCCCCAGTGTACACTTGGAATTGTAGTAGTATTTGCACTGTGCGTCAGGAATCTATTGATAAATTTCGTGAGTTTCTAAGAGAATATAGTAAAAAAAGTGTAAAACAGAAGATTAAGGTGCTTCAAAGTCTAGATCCATGCAGAGTGAGAGAGAATACTGGTTTGCAGGGTCATTCTATGGCTTGTCTATCTAGAAAAGTGTGTAATAGTGTTTTCCATCATTTTAGGATGCTGGCTGTTCATCATACTGAAATGAGAAAGTTTGTGAGACAGTTGTATTTTGCTAAAAGTCCAGCAATAAAGTTAGATGAATTGAATAGGGCTCTGTTCCGTGGATCGGTATCAGATGTAGAGAAGGTTGTTGATGAAATTCAGTTTTGTTACTTTGGTCCTGAACAAGACAGTGCAGAAAAGGACACAGTAAATGAGGAAGAAGTGGAAGAGAATGTAGAACCCTCTGTAAGTAAAACATTTAATGATCACATAACAAAATTTGCAATAATCTCTAATGAAAGACCAAATATAACTTGTATTTGTTGCCGCAGAACTCATTATAGAAAACAAACTAGGAATGTTGATCTCTACAGAAAGAGTGAAAATGAATATAATTATAAGTGGAAGGATTTTGCCACATATATATTTCTTGAAAATTGTTTTGAATTGGGTGAAGATCAGCGTATTTGTAAATACTGGTACAACAAGTTAGAGGAAAATAGAATGCCAACCAGAGCTGTACATAATAATTTAGAATTGGATGCTATTCCTGCCGAACTTTCTGAATTAAATACATATGAGTCTATACTTATTCAATGTGTTCATCCGTTCCAGACCATAGTACGTATGGAGCCCAAAACGGGTAAATTACCTCCTTCAGATTTACTGAGAGGTTTAAAAGGTAGAGTGGTGTATTTGCCCTTGGATTTGAAAAAAAATATGGAAACTATTGATGCAGATACTTTGGAAACTGAACCATTAGTTATTCTGGTTAATGGTGTACCTACAAAGAATAAGAAGATTTGGCAGGAGCTGGTAGATGTACGGAAAGTACAAAGAGCAAATTTGTATTTGAAAAGGAATAACAAATGGTATGAATCAATTTATATAGAAGAAGAAGAAGAAGATTTACAAGAAGACACAGAAACACCAACTGGACAAATTGAAAAAGTGGACAAGTCAAAGGAAGAAGAAATTTATGAACATTTTAGCATACATCCTCTACATTCAAAAGAAGGTTTGGGAGACAATATTGATCTGTTTCAGATGAAGAAAGCAAAAGGAACTCCCGTGAGTGTATGGGAGGAGAGCTTGGAAGCTCGATGTTTTCCCCAGCTGTTTCCTAAAGGAAAAGGAGGACGATACGATGAACGTCCAGAACAGATTCCAGCTTCTGAGTATCGGACTACAAGACTATATGCAGAAGATCCCA
The DNA here is from genome assembly GCF_964204655.1 of Triturus cristatus. NCBI lineage: Eukaryota > Metazoa > Chordata > Amphibia > Caudata > Salamandridae > Triturus > Triturus cristatus. Next base: position 428,303,030 of record NC_140595.1, read on the forward strand.
GATTTCGACAAAGTATTCCTTATTTGTTCCATCTTTTATTTGAAAGCGACTTGTCTACACTATCTTATGCAGTAAATCACATTTTAAAAAGTGGAGTACATTTACAAAATGTGTCTGCTAAGGATTTTATGGAGAAAGTGCAGCACCGAGATGATCATTTGGAAACACAACTGATCAATCTGATGGCTTGTCAGCGTGGGACAAATGAATATTGGTAACGACGCCATGGTGAATTAAAATGCATGTTACGGAATTTAGGAACACCAACATGGTTCCTTACCCTAAGCTGTGCTGAGTACGCTTGGGATGATTTACTGGATTTTCTACGAGAGGCAAATTCAAACATTAAAAACATTGAATACAAGACAGCAGGAGAACTGTGCTCATTGGATCCGGTTAATGTTTGCAGATATTTCAATCATAGATTTGAGGCTATGATGTCCTTCATCTGCAATAAAAAAAATCCACCCCTTGGAGAAGTAGTGGATTTCTTTTGGAGAAAAGAGTACCAGGCAAGAGGTGCTCCTCATATTCATATGCTGTTGTGGATCAAGGATGCCCCAAAGTTTGGAACAGATACTGATGAAGCAGTGTTATCTTACATTGAAGAATATGCAACATGTGCTATACCAAAAAGCACAGAAGAGAAAAAGTTAAAGGAGCAAGTTTTACGTTTCCAAAGTCATGGGTGTGGAAAATACTGTCGACGGAAATACAAGAGCAAAGATAAATACTACACTAAATGTCGATTTGGATTTCCTAGACCTGTTCTTTCAAATGGAAGAGTAAACAGTTTTATGTCATCTGTGAGACATACTATCACAAGAAAATCACCTAAGAATACCTACAACCTTAAAAGAAAAGAAGAATCAAAAAATATAAATGACTACAACCCAGTCATTTTATCCATGTGGAATGCTAACATGGATATACAGTATGTAGCTGACAATTCCATTGCTCTTGCTCGATATGTAACGTCTTACATTACTAAATCTGAAAAAACTGAATTGAAAGAAATGTGGGAAGAGATTTCTCACGAGAAGACTGTCAGTAAGAAGCTGTACAGTTTCAGTTTAAAGATGTTATCGCATCGAGAAATTGGATCCTACGAATGTTCAGATAGGTTATCTTCTGCAAGTCTCTACTCGAAATCAAGAAGAATAATTTGGGCAAGTTTAGGCCTTGCAGCAATGAGAAATCGAGTACTGAAATCTGTTGGAGAAATTGAATATTTGGCCGAGAATGACCCAGAAAGTACAGATATTTTGAAATCAAACATGTTGGACACATATTATCCAAAAAGAAGTCATCATCTGGAGAACATGTGTCTCTATGAAGTGCTGCAGAACTACATTTATTCACGGAAAGCCGCAGAAGACATCAACAATGGAAAATATAAAGTCATTGGTGAGGAAGGATGTTTTGTGAAGCAAACAAAAGGAAGTTTGATAAATCACAGGAAGCTGAGTTGCGACACTACTGACAAAAAGGAATTTTACTACTTGGCTCTTTTACAGCTGTTTAAACCATGGCGTACAGAGGATGAACTACTGGGAGAATTTCAAAGCTATGAAGATTCTTTTAATGCTTGCAAAGACAGCATACAATGCAGTACATTCTCAACTTATCTGCAAATGTTAAATGAAGAAATTGAACAGGAAACTACAATTGCAGCTGAAGTAGCTAGAGACAGTTCTCAAGACAGCCAAAGTTCAGGAACACTCAGTCAAGATCCCCTAGGACAACCAATCGTTGAAAATGAAGCATCAATAGCCATGAATGAAGTGGAAACGGCTATGAATCAAGCTCAAGAAGAATTTATAGACTTACAAAATTTGGAAAGACAACTGAATGAAGAGCAGCAACAAATTTATGAAGAGATCAGAAGCAAAACTGATCACGGATTTCTACATGAAAAAAAAGAGTGCTCATGCACATCATTTCATCCAATCAGGATGTATGTAAGCGGACAAGCTGGAACTGGAAAAAGTTTCTTAATAAAAGTCATCAGAAGCTACCTACAGCAAAAAACGGATTCTACTTTGTCTTGTGTGGTTACTGCTCCAACTGGGTTAGCAGCATATAACATAAAAGGAATCACCTTAAATCGTTTGCTAATGTTACCAGTGGAGCATGAGAACAAAATACAATACAACAAGCTAACTGGAGAAGCATGCTTGGAAGTTTCAAGAGTATTGAAGAAGATGCAAGTTCTCATTATTGATGAGGTGAGCATGGTATCAAACTTAATGCTTGCCTTTGTGCATTTAAGAATGCAGCAAATTCTAAGGACAGACTATGACGTGTTATTTGGTGGAAAACATGTCATAGTTTTTGGGGATCTTCTACAACTTACTCCAGTTAAAGGACAACCAGTGTTTAATACTGTGACACATGAAGACACAAAGAAGTCATTGGGAAGCATCGGTATTGCAAATATTTGGTCCTTCTTTGAGTACAAGGAACTTACTACTAATATGAGGCAAGCAAACGATGAAGAATATGGAAGTATTCTGAAAGATATCAGAATTGGACTACTCACAGAAGTTGGCAAAAAAGCATTACAGAGTCGGCTGCTACATAATTTATTTCCAAAGGAAGAAATAGTTGCAGAGAAGATATACAAGAACATTGCAGAAAAGAAAAGTGTCATCTGCTTAATGCCAACTCTACGTGAATGCTCAATATTCAATGAGGAGCTTTTAAAATTGGAAAAGGAAGATATCTGGAAATTGTAAGCAGTGGACAAAATTGAGGATGGAAGAATTACTATCACATTAACAGGCACACTGAAAAATAAATTGGATTCACTAGAGAAGAACATTTCCAAAACAGCTGGATTAGAAAAAAATCTATATGTTTGCATGAACTGTAGAGTATTTTTAAGGAGAAATTTGGATGTTGAAAAAGGTTTAGTTAATGGAGCTATGGGAAGAGTTGTGGGTTTTATTAATTATCAGAAAAAAGATGGAATTGAATGTTTAAAAATAAAATTTGATCAGATAGAAGAAGTTAAAGACATTTGTCGTTGTTCAGTTCGTTTCATGCTTGTGAAAGACTTATATGTACGTAGGAAGCAGTTTCCGTTTTCTCTAGCATATGCTGTAACTATTCACAAGTCTCAAGGATTGACTGTAGATTGTGCTTTTGTGAACATTGGTTCAACTGTGTTCAAAGAAGGTATGGCTTATGTAGCTTTGTCACGAGTGAAAACATTATCTGGTTTATTCATGATAGACTTTGATGACTCAAAAGTTAGTGCTGATACAAATTGTGTAAAGGAGTATAATAGATTAAGAAGAACCTATGCTCCTCATTTAGGTCAGTATCCTGTGTTGGAGAAACGTGTAGTTTCTCGTAAAAGGAGAAATGAGAATATCTGTAATGAAGATGTAGAGGGGAGGAAAAAAAAGAGGAGTGATGTAATTGCAAGCAAAAAGAAAAAGGAAAATGAAGAAGAGGTTGTAGGATGTCATTTTGAAAATAGCTCTGGTGTCAACTGCTACGCTAATGTAGTGCTGAATGTTGCATTTTATCTGGAAAGTGTGCAAGAGCAGATAATAGTAAATCAGAGAAAAAGATTCTGTTCTGAGTTGAGTCTCCTTTTTCAAAAGCTGAGTAATGATAAAACTCAAATAGAAAGTGCTACTGAAATTAGAAAACTTTTAGATGTATGTTCAGGATGAACACAGTTTTCTCAAAATGTACAGCAAGACGCACAGGAATTCTTGATGTTTTTTCTTCAGGTACTGGAAGAAGAAGGGGTTCCCATTGAAAATATGTTTGGTGTCTCTTATAAATGGGAACATAGTTGTGAAAACTGTTACAATACATGTGGCTCTAATGTTGATTCTGAAAGGTTTATTTATTTAACATTGCCAGAAAGTAAAACAGTCACTTTTGCTAAATTAGTTAAAGATGCTAATCATAGCATGGAATGCGGTGAGTGTCAATCTGAAATGTTTTCAACGTTAATTTTAAAGGAATACGGACAGTATGTAATTTTAATGATGCAACGATGTAAAGCTGATGGTTCAAAATTGGATACTTTAATAAAGAAGTTTACAGGACAGCAATTATCAATTTCAGGAAAAACTTTTGTAACAGTTGCAATAATTTTCCATGAAGGACCTACTGTTACTTCTGGACATTACACAATTTATCTTAAATGTGAAAAAGGCTGGACACTGTGTAATGATTCAAAATTGATTTTCAAGCAACGTTTGCCTTTTGATTTAGCAAATTCCTATCTAATCTTCCTGAAACCAAAATTTTAGAGAGACTTGGCAAGATCTGTACAAAACAATTTTACCATTTTTTTGGATTAGCATTGGAATTTAAAAAAAAAAAGATTTTTCAAATTATCATTTGGCCTAAGGGAAAGGTAACCAATTGTAATGTGGACTTTTTTAATTTTTAATGAAACTTTCGAAAACCAAAAATTTAGAGAAAATCGGTAACATCTGCACAATTTAAATTTTGGAATGTTATTGGATTACCATTGGAAATTTATTCAAAAAAGATTTTTAAAATTACTATTTGGCCATGACGAAAGGTAAACAATTTTATTGTGGACTTATTTAATTATTAATTAATCTTTCGGAAACCAAAATGTTACAGAGAATCGGTGAGATCTGTACAATTTAAATTTTGGAATTTTATTGGAATAACATTGGAAATTTAATCAAAAAAGAATTTTAAAATTACTATTTGGCCTAAAGGAAATGGAACCAGATGTATTGTGGAGTTATTTGAGATATATTTTTGTGATTATACTTTTGAAACAAAAATGTCAGACGGTATTTTAAAGAAATAAGTATTGATATTAGATGATATTTTTTTAGAATATTATGGATTTCTATAATGTTATGTTTAAGTGAGAAGAGATTCTGGGCTTTTTTAAAACAATCTTTGAGATTGTTATTTTTTTTTGCCCGCTGTTAAATGATGAATGCAATTGCTTTCACAATTTATAGTGAAATGCAATATATTCTGAAAACAGCAAAAAAAAAGCAAAATTTTTTGGGGGAAAATATGTAAATATGTGTACTGTATTATAAAATGTTTTATTAAATATTAATACTTTTTTCTTTTTTTTCAGATTGAGATAGAAAATTTTCAAAAACTTGAACCATTTTGAAAGCAATAAAAATTTAATTTTAATTAATAAATAATTTTTTGAGTGGGTATGGTAAGTCAAAAATTTCATGGTCCCTTTTTTCCACTTCTCCACAATCACATTTTCAGTTTATCATTGTAGTCTCTCAAGGACCTTGTAATGTGATAATTGATTTTTAGTGTTTTTAAAAAAAAATAAATAAATTACGCGTACTGTACGCGTACGGTAAAAAAAAATTAAAAAAAAGTTTAAAAAAATATATAAAAAAAAGTTGAAAGGTAAGGTTGGCTCTTAAAAGAGCCGTTGAGTTCATGCAGGGACAGAGGAAAGAAAGAATGGGAATATTAGTCGGTACGACAAATGTGCTGATCTATTAAATTGTTCACTAGGGCAACACTGGTCTCCCTATGACAAATTAGATCATGACAAGTGGCGCACCGAATTAAAACCCTCGCAAACCGATGGTTGGTTTCCAGAGGACGAGAAAAAGGAGATGCTCCCCCCACAGATGAAGGGCTCAGCTGACCTGCCAAAGATGGACTCGGCCCTGCAGATGATGGACCAGGCTGAGCTGCTGTGGATGTGCTTGGTTGACTTACTGAAGGGTTACCTTCAGTATGTCGAGCATATGTCCTACCGTGTACATCTTGAAGGTGTCTCAACATGGTGTGATTCCCGAAGGAATATTTCTTGTTGGGATTCCCTCTTGAAAGTACACGGCCACAAAGCTTACAAGTCACTAAGGGTGCATTTACCTTTTTCTTGCCCTCTGGAAAAGAAAAATACTCCCATATGAAAGAGCTCTTTTGTTTCCTCCTTCTCTGCCTCAAGGTAGTGCTGCTAGCCTCACTCTCAGAAGAGTTCTGCTGTTCTGCCATCGTATCACAAAGACAACTCAGCTCCTTCTCCTAAGGGATCACAAGCAGAAATGAGGGGAATGGGTGTGGTGTAGGAGAGTTCTAGAACTGAAAGTAGTTTCAACCAATCAAAAGTTGTGTTTCTTGATCACATGACCCACCGTGCGCGTACGTTACGCTTACGTTGCGCTTACGGAGCGCTTACGGCAAAAGTACGCATGCGCGTAAAATAGACACGCGCGCGCGCGCATGCGCAAAACAGGCACGCCCCTTCACTTCCGCGTAACATGCGCGTGCAGCGTACGCGCTGCACGCGCGTGACATACGTCTACGCAAATTTGTACGCAAGTCTTTAAAAAAGGCTAGAAAATTAAAATAAAAATATGTTAAAAAAATTGAAAAAAAATAAAAAATAAAATAAGAATTAGCATTTAAAAAACCTTGCAAATTCACTGAAAAAACCATGGGTTTCACACACGTTATAGTTAGGAATTAGCATTTAAAAAACCTTAGAAATTCAATGAAAAAACCAAAGGTTTCACACATGTTATAGTTAGCTGGACATTTCACTCGTAAAAAACCAATGAAATTCCCCCGTTATAGTTAGTTCAGCTAACTATAACTCGCGCGCCCGCAATGCACTACTGATGACGTCACATATTACATCACTCATGACATGGTCACTGACATCACTCATGACATCACTGATGACATCTCAAATGACATCACTGATGACATCACTGATGACATCATCCAGTGAATGTGTGTTTTTCTGAAAATTAAATATGTTTTATATATGTATATCTCAAGGTCAATGGAAGAATAAATGGGTATATAAGTGTCTAAATGGATGCTTTGTTTTTGAAAAATTTATTGTGTAACTGACTGATTAAGTGTATCATAGTGAATACATGGCTTACTGAGTAATGTTTAAATATGAAAATATCTGTATCAGTCTCTCACTTTGTGTATAAGTGGCTGCATGGGTTGGTGATTAGCTTCATGGGTGTCTATATAGGTTAGTTGTTTTTTTGAGTATCAGTCTGAGTGTCTGTATGGTTCGGTGGGGGGTATTACGTAGTGCATAGGTGCATGAATGAGTGATTCACTCTTTGTATGTGTTGAAGACAGCATGTGTGCAGGACTGTATGGGTGGATGAGTGTGTGTATGGGTGTGTTAGTGAGTGAATGACTGTCTCAATAGTGTCTTTATGAGTAACTACATATCTATTAAACTAGTATATGTGACTATTGGTGTATATAAGTGAGTATATGTGAGAGTGAGAGATTGAAAGAGTTCCTGTATGAATAAGTATGTGTTTCTATAAGTGATTGTTTTAAAGACTAAGTATGTGTAAGTTTCTGTAGAAGTAAGTGTGGTGGTGTGTGTATAACTGTATATGCAAGTAAATGTATGTTTGATTCTTTATTAGCATGAGTGACTATGTGTGTGAGTAACTCTATGGATGAGTGGCATTGTGTAACAGGATGTATAGGTGTATGAGTACATATGATGAGTGAGTACATGTATGAGTGACTGTATAGGACTGTTGGTGAATGAGTGGATGTGTATGTGGATCTTAGAATTACTGAAGAGGTTGTTGTAACTGGTATTGGTATGTCCATTGTTTTGAAAATTTTAGTCTCTATTTTTGAATGTGTGTATCAAAGGTTATATTAGGGTGAGAGGAGGTCTGCCACTCTATCACAAGGATGATGTCATCAAGATGTCATCAGTGATGTCATTTGAGATGTCATCAGTGATGTCATGAGTGATGTCAGTGACCATGTCATGAGTGATGTAATATGTGACGTCATCAGTAGTGCATTGCGGGCGCGCGAGTTATAGTTAGCTGAACTAACTATAACGGGGGAATTTCATTGGTTTTTTACGAGTGAAATGTCCAGCTAACTATAACATGTGTGAAACCTTTGGTTTTTTCATTGAATTTCTAAGGTTTTTTAAATGCTAATTCCTAACTATAACGTGTGTGAAACCCATGGTTTTTTCAGTGAATATATATATATATATTCACTTAAAAACCATAGGTTTCACACATGTTATAGTTAGGTGGATATTTCACTCGTAAAAAAACAATGAAATTCCACCGTTATAGTTAGTTGAGATAACTATAACTCGCGCGCCCGCAATTCTCTGCTCATGACGTCACATATTACATCACTCATGACATGGTCAGTGGCATCACTCTTGACATCACTGATGACATCATCCTTGTGATAGAGTGGCGGTCGCGGGAGTAATAGTTATCTCAACTAACTATAACGGTGGAATTTCATTGGTTTTTTACGAGTGAAATATCCACGTAACTATAACATGTGTGAAACCTATGGTTTTTTAAGTGAATTTGCAAGGTTTTTTAAATGCTAATTCCTAACTAGAATGTGTGTGAAACCTATGGTTTTTTCAGTGAATTTGTACGGTTTTTTAAATGCTAAGGTATGTATGTATTATTTTTTTTTTATATATATATTTATTTTTCAATAAACTACGTATTAAATGTTTTTTTTTAATGGTTTTTCACCGTGCGCGCAGGGTGCGCGCAAGCCCGCAATTGAAAAAAAAAAATTTAAATGTTTTTTTCTGCCTTCGGGGTCCTTCAGGGACCCCCTGACCAAGGCTAGGGGGTCAAGAACTCTCTACCCTGCCCCCTTTTCACGTTCGCCACCTTCCTTTTCCACTCTCGCACTGAAAACAAACAAAATGGCGGCTGACACTTCCTGATTTCGACCGATTCGAACGTTGACTGACATGTAACAACCAATCAGAATTAAGCTCGCGCACGTTAGGGTGCGCGCACGGTGCGCACACGGTGCGCGGCTATAGATATGTATGCGCTTTTTAATGCAATTTTCTCTGGAACTACTGAACAGATTGACTCCATATATGCAAAAGGCACTTCCCTGACCTGAGGACTACCTCTCTGCCAAATTTCAAGTAATTCTGTTCAGCCGTTCGGGCTGTACCTTCGATTAAAGGTCCTCTGGGAAAATGCATGGGGAAAACGCGTTTTGGAACCCCCCTTTTTTCTCGGCCCCCACTTGACGAATCCCCCAGAGACTTTCAGGGTAGGAGCTGAGCGGAGCGCCCCATTAGTTTTGAAAAATTCGCGAAGATTCGTCAACCGGCGCCAAAGTTATTCAAAATAGAATTTTGAGATTTCCTATGCAAACACGGTCCTAACTATAACTATCTACTGGGGCCTGCCAGTAGAATATGAATATGAATATATATATATATATATATATATATATATATATATATATATATATATATATATATATATATATATATATATATATATATATATATATATACACACATATATATATATATACACACATATATATATATATATATATATATATACACACATATATATATATATACACACATATATATATATATACATACCTATATACCACCAGTCCCGCTTTACAGCAAAAACGGGTCTGACACATGCTGGAGTTGCTCAGCGGTAAATTTAATGCCACCAGTACGCACAATAAAAAGACAACAATATCCTCAGAAACTGCTCCTGGCAGACGCGTTTCGGCGGATGCCTTTATCAATGCCGGTTTACAGCTAGTTAGTTCAAAGTGAGGCTCTTGGCGGGAAGATGTTAAATGTCTGTGGCAGGGAACCCTATTGGATGACTGAAGTAATCATCGAGAGAGGACAAAGAAAATTACATTCAGTAAGTTCTGTTCCTCTCTCAATGTGTCCGTCCAAGGTTCCCCTCACTCCGCCCTGTGCAACGATCCAACAGAAAGGAACACGCACATCCAACTTAGCGAGCGAGGTGTAATAACCCGCCCGTGCATACAGTGATGCCCTGACATCGTCAGCTTTTGAAGTGTTTGCTCCCTCATACCTGCATGATCCGTGGCAAATTCCATCACCGCTGAGCAACTCTATCAGCAGACCAGCTGCTGCTCTCTCCCCAGTGCCTTTAACACAGTCCAGGCTAGGTTGGCGCCGCGTTGTGCAGTCCGTGCACTAATCCACAGAGTTTGTCGGTAATACGTGGAGCTCCAGATCGAGAGGCGTGCCTGACAGCGGAACCGACTTATATATATATATATATGTAGGAAAGTATTATCTGCTTCACATGGGTGCCCCCTCTTTTTGCTGGTGTTTCACTGTTTTTCGACCTTAGTCTGGCTGTGGCCCTGCTAATCAGGACCCAGCCTAGCTGCTTCCTCCCTGAAATGGTTTCCATGTACATTAGGTACATTTCTAATTGGATTCTGGAGTGCCTTATAAGTCCCTAGTATGGTATACTATGTACCCAGGGCATAGGTACTTCAGAGGCCTACCAGGGGCTGAAGCATGTATTATGCCACCCCTGGGAAGCACTCCAAAATGACACCACAGGTCTGCTACTGCTGCCTGGGTAAGGTGGTGCATGCACCCCTTACTGTGGTATAGGCTACCTATATCACTACCATTGCACACACATATAAAACCTATATGTCACTCCTATGGCAGGTTTTAACAATCCTGAAGGCAGAGGGTTTTTATGTGAGAGGGTGCCCCTGCATGAGCAGAGCCCCTCTGAAGTGTTCAGAGTACCTCCTCTGATGCTGTTTGTGGTGCAGCCTGACCATATACTCTTAAGTGCATTATAACCTTGCAGTAAATGCTAACTTTGGACTGGCTGCACGGAAACATGTCGTGTTTGGTGTCAAACACATTGGAATACTACCCCCCGCCAGTTCTGGCGGCGGGGGTAGCATTCCACCCTTCTAGAGGGAGAGACATGTTCACACTGGTCCAACCCAGCAGGACTTTCTACAGCCCTGGCATCACAAAATGGATGCCACTACCACAGACACGGGTCTGGCCTTCTGCTGCTGACCGAAACTCCAGCAGGGGAGGCCTGGACAATAGGTTTCCTGTCCCAGGGAGGTGTAACCACCTCCCCAGACAGACAGATGTGTATTGGGGCTGGGCGGGAGCACTCTCTAGTGCTTTGAAGTCCTGCACTGGGGGCACACTTGGTGTCCCTGTGCATAGTCCAGTTCAAACCTGTTGCAAGTGCTACCTGCCTCTGCATGAAACTGGTCAAAGGAAATGGGTGTAACCACCCATCTTTCCAAACCCTCCCATAGGTGGGTCCCTAGAGTATGTCCAACCCCCGAACTTAGTATAAGCATGGGAACCCAGTCTTTGAGACTTTAGATTACCCTGGACGAAACTCTGCAACACATATCCTGGACCTTCGACGTTCTATTTCAACTAGAAGACTGAAGAAATCTCCCTTGGGGTCAAGGAGTGACTCACCTGCTTGGCAGGCACCAAAGAAGCAACTGTCTGGTCTGCAACTCTGAAGCTCCTGCTGGACGCCAAAGTCTTTGCATCACCAGAGGTAGATTTCCAGACTTCCCCGAGGCTATCCTGAGTCCACAGCAAAGCTGAGGCCCATGGCTATCGTGGGTGACGTGGAACCGTGACCCCTGGACACCGTGATCTTTTGCCGGTCCATCATCTTCCTGGTATTCCTCGAAGTTGTGCTTTGGGCTCCGAGTAGTCCCAGCCTTGAGCACCTCCTGCACTCAAGATCTCTGGCCTCCACTCCACGAGTGACCCGTGGGCTAGTTTCAAGTGCGACCGCTTGAGGCTCCTTCGCGATCGCTAGCCCGTTGGCTAGTGGGTCCCCATGAAGGCAACTCCTCTTCTGATTGGGCTTTCCTGATTGCTCCAGATGTGCGCCAACTTACCCTTGCTGGGTGAGTCCCCCAGACCTTGCTGGTCTGCACCAACGTCTTTTTTCTATTTCCCCATGATTTGCTGTTGCCAAGGCTTGTTGGGTCCATCCTGGTCGTCGACACTGCAGCACTCGAAAGACTTTGTGGTACAGCCTGAATCCAGCTCCTGGTTAACGTTGACACCTCCTGGACCTCGTGGCTGAAGAGTCAAGACACCCGTCAACTCACTTGAAGCACCCGACATCTGTGGGCATTGGACTATCGTGCCCCTGGTCACTGGTAAGTGACCCAGACTTTGTCCCCTCTGCTTTCAGGTTCCTTCCATCCTCAATCCAGGCTTGGATCCCTTCAGACACTTCTTCTCTTCATGGCAGCAGCACTTCTTTGCCAGCTTCCATTGAAAACCGCGACGCAACCCGACACCAAAAGACACCTATGCACCTGGCTTCCCTGGGTGAGGTAACTCGAGTACTCTGGTGCTCCCGCGGGTGTTGGCCCTAGACACCTCAAAGTCCAAAACGGTTCCCTCCTAGTCATCCTCTAAGTGTCCTTAAACTCTTAATTTCCAACCACGACTTTCCCCATGGAAGTTAATGGCGATTCGTTGCTGTGTTCTCACACTGCACGCGTCCTCCGTGGGTCCCCTGTGTCACTACCTTGGGTGGTTCCTTGTGGTCCAAGCACTTCTACAGGCTCTAGGCCTTGTGTCTAGTTCAGTCGTGGTTCTTATACCACTTTATTGGTATATGGTTTGGTACGCCCCTAGGGCCCAAACGTGTATTTGTGATTTTACTGTTGAATACCGACTTGTAACTTAAGTACTTCGAACTCCAGCCTCATAAAGAGACTAGAGGGGTGTGTTTGATCTTAAATACATATATTTTAAATATATACCTGGTGTGGTTGTCTTTTCATTTGGTCATTCAAGAGATTATAGACTGGTAAAAAAAGCTGCTTTACATTCCTTAGCCTGAAGGGTGCTCTCCATAGCTACCTCTAGGATACCTTTCAATAAAGGTTGTCTTTAACCTATTACCATAAGGGGTTTGTTTGGACTGGTACAAGGTGCCCACTTTAATTAGTGTACAGCATATACCAGGCCAACTTCTCTCTATATATATATTCACTGAAAAAACCATAGGTTTCACACATGTTATAGTTAGCTGGACATTTCACTCGTACAAAACCATTGAAATTCCCCCGTTATAGTTAGTTCAGCTAACTATAACTCGCGCGCCCGCAATCCACTGCTGATGACGTCACATATTACATCACTCATGACATGGTCAGTGACATCACTCATGACATCACTGATGACATCTCAAATGACATCACTGATGACATCACTGATGACATCATCCAGTGAATATGTGTCTTTCTAAAAAATAAATATTTTTTATATATGTATATCTAAAGGTTAATGGAAGAAAAAATGGGTAAATAAGTGTCTAAATGGATGTTTTTTTTTTGTAAAATTAATTGTATAACTGACTTATTAACAGTATCTTAGTGAATACAAGTATTAGTGAGTAATGTTTAAATATTTAAATATCTGTATCAGTGTCTCACTTTGTGGATAAGTGGCTGCATGGGTTGGTGAGTAGCTACATGAGTGTGTATATGGGTTATTAGTTTGTTTTTAGAGTATCAGTATGAGTGTCTGTATGGTTCAGTGGGGGATGTTACTTAGCGTATGGACGCATGAATGAGTGACTCACTGTTTGTATGTATTTTGAAGACAGTATGTGAGCAGGACAGTATGGGTGGATGAGTGTATGTATGGGTGAGTAAGAGAGGGAATGACTGTCTCAATAGTGTCTTTATGAGTAAGTCCATATGTTTTGAACTAGTATATGTGAGTATTGATGTATATAAGTGAGGATATATGAGAGTGAGAGATTGGAAGAGATCCTGTATAAATAAGTATGTGTTTCTATAAGTGATTGTTTTAGAGAGTAAGTATGTGTACGTTTCTGTAGAAGTAAGTGTACTGGTGTATGTATAGCTGTTCATGCAAGTAAATGGATGTTTATTTGCATGTGTCAGTATTGTGTGAGTAACTCTATGTATGAGTGTAGGTGTGTAACAGGATGTATAGGTGTATGAGTACATATGATGACTGGGTACATGTATGAGTGACTATATAGAAGTGTTGATGAATGAGTGGATGCATATGTAGATTTTGGAATTACTGAATAGGTTGTTCTAACTGGTATTGGTATCTCTATAGTTTTCAAAACTTTAGTTTGTATTTTTCAATGTGTGTATCAAAGTTTATATTAGGATAAGAGGAGGTCTGCCACTCTTACACAAGGATGATGTCATCAGTGATGTCATTTGAGATGTCATCAGTGATGTCATGAGTGATGTCACTGACCATGTCATGAGTGATGTAATATGTGACGTCATCAGCAGTGGATTACGGGCGTGCAAGTTATAGTTAGCTGAACTAACTATAACGGGGGAATTTCAATGGTTTTGTACGAGTGAAATGTCCAGCTAACTATACCATGTGTGAAACCTATGGTTTTTTGAGTGAATTTGCAAGGTTTTTTAAATGCTAATTCCTAACTATAACGTTTGTGAAACCTATGGTTTTTTCAGTGAATTTGCAAGGTTTTTTAAATGCTAATTCCTAACTATAACGTGTGTGAAACCTATGGTTTTTTCAGTGAATTTGCAAGGTTTTTTAAATGCTAATTCCTAACTATAACGTGTGTGAAACCTATGTTTTTTTCAGTGAATTTCAAAGGTTTTTTAAATCCTAATTCCTAACTATAACGTGTGTGAAACCTATGGTTTTTTACTGAATTTGTAAGTTTTTTAAAATGCTAATTTATGTATGTATTATTATATTTTTTATATATTTATTTTACAATAAACTACCTATGTATATAGTTATAGATTGACTGTATCCTGTAATATGGAATGGCTCAGCTCTTTTTTTTTTAATTTGGATAAAGTTGAACAGCATAGTTAATATCTTCTATAAACTTATAAACAGTTTAATTGTTTTTTTTTTTTTTTTTTAAGGTTTTTGACGGTGCGCGCACCGTGCGCGCACCGGTAAAATCAAAAGCATTTTTTTCCTCTTGTGGGTCCTTTTGAGACCCTGGGACAAGGCCTAGGGCGTTAGGAAGTGTCTTCCGTTACGTGTTTTCACATTCTTAACTTTTCTCTTTGGCTATCTTCTGCCGCGAGGGTGCGCGCACCGTGCGCGCACCGTCTCCGTGTGCGCATGCGTGCTCCGTGTGCGCATGCGTGCTTCGTGTGCGCATGCGTGTGTGCTCCGTGCATGCTCCGTGCGTGCTCCGAGTGTGCATGCGTGCGTGATCTGTGTGCGCACGCGTGCGTGCTCCGTGTGTGCATGCGTACGTGCTCCGTGCGCGCACGGTACGCACACGGTGCGCGCACGTTATGCACACGGTAAGTCATGTGATTACGAAACAACACTTTTCATTGGTTCATAGTAGTTTCAGTTCCAGAATCTTCAAACACCACACCCACTCCCCTCATTATTTCTTCTTATTTTCTGGGAGAAGGAGCTGAACAGCAATGGCAGAACAGCAGACTCCTTCAGAGAGTGAGGAGGAGACGTTTGTGGCAGCAAGGCAGAGGAAACAAAAGGACTCTTTCATCTGGAAGTTCTTTACTTTTCCAGAGGGTCAGAAGAAGGTGAATGCCTCAAAAGTCACCTGAACTGTTTGTGGAGTTGTTTTGTCTCGAGGAGATCCTAAAAACAAATACTCCTTTAGTATTTATACTATGTTGAGGCACTTTCAAACAGTGCATCCTGTGGCTTATGCACGTGCGTGTAGAACAACCACAAGAGACAACCCTCCATGTCCTCAGCCGAGCACATCATCTGCGGCCGCAGAATCACCTGGTTCCAGACCACTGGATATCCACCCTCTGTTCCAGAGGGTTCATATCCGGTGCAATGTGTGCAATGTTGTTCTCTGTTATGGTGAGAGCAGCATTAACCTGATAGAGAACAAAATCCAACAGCACAAATGCACCACCCCATAATTTTTTATTTTTTTTCGTTCCTGGTGAACAGTTTTTCATTTTTTTTTTGCTGCTCGACAAAAAAAACTCACTTCACTTCTCCAAGAAGAGCTATATTCTTAATATACTGTGTTGTAATTTTATTGAATGAATGTGTAGTGTATACATGAATGATTGAAATGATTGAAATGACTGAGTGAAGAGGAGGAAACGACTGACAGAATGAGTGAGAAAAGGAAAGTATGATCAGTCATGAAAGGGAAGTGAAAGACTGACTGCAACAAAAGGACTAAAGGTAGAGGATACAGGTAAGAAGAGTGAATGAGTAAGGGAATGGCAGTGAGTAATGGAGAGTGAGGGAGGGGTGAGTGAGAAAAGGGGAGTAAGGGACGGAGATAGGAAAAGGGAGTAACAGATGAAGCGGATGAAGTACAGCAGGGTAAAGGGATTGAAAGTAAGAGAAGTGGAGTGATGGTGAGATAACAGGTATGAGGATTAGGAAAGGGGGTAAGGGAAAGTGAGAGATGGGGAGTGAGAGGATGGAGGGATTTAGGAAACTGGAGTGAGAGAAAGGGAGTCAGGATTTCAATGAGCAAAGCAGAGTGAGGGAGAGTGAAGGAAAGAATGCGAAAAGGTGAAGGGGTGTGAGATACAGACAGGAGGAAGTGAAGTAGGAGAATAGGAGTGACTATGAGAAAAGGATAGTGACAGTTAGGGAAGGTGAGGGAAGGAGAATGACGGAGAAGGTTAACAATTAACATAGATGGAAAATGAGTGATGGAAAGAGGAGGAGTGGTAGAAACAGAGGGGCAGATTTATAACAAACTAACGCAGCACGGTGCAGCAAGTAATTTTGCTGCGCCGTGCTGTGTTAGTTTCGAAGCACAGAGATGCGACATATTTACAAGAATATGTTGCATCTCTATGCTTCCCTGCGCTGGCGCACAAACTGCAGCCATGCGCCGGCGCAGGCTCCCTTGCACCATGCTGCAAGGATGCCTGCGTGGTGGGGAGATTGTTCTTGTGCAGGAAGGGACACCTTCCTGCACAAAAACAATCACAAGAGGCTTTTTCCTCTTTCAATGCATGCTGTAGCATGCAGCACGCACCGTTAGAGGAAAGAACGAGGAGAAATTAAAACATTTCTCCTCGTTGTGCCTCGCTACGCCACCTCTAGGGTGGCGTAGCATTCAGACGTATCTCCAGAGTTACGATTTCTCGTAAATCTGGAGATGTGTCTAGTTCAATGGGTGTTGCGTAGGAACACCCACGGAACGCCCCTTCAACGCACAGTGCTGCGTGTGAAGTGGCTGTATTTACGAGGAGAGGAAAAGTCACGCAGGGTGGCTTTTCGTCTCCTTGTAAAAATGGAGGAGCCCCCTGCGCCACCAGTACGTTATGAAAAGTGACGTAGTGGTGGCGCAGGGGGCTTGTAAATCTGCCGCAGAGATGTTAAGGAAATTAAGAGTAAGTTAGACAAACGGTGGAAAAAGAAACAGAGGAGGAGTAAGGCAGTTAGAATGACTGAGACATATGGAGACAGGGAGAGAAACATGGTTGAAAAAATAGTGATGGAGGCAGTAAACCTAGGGGAGTAGTAGAGAAGGAGTGAGGGAGTTACGAAAGAGCAGTAAAGGAAGAAGAGAGAGGGAAGGGCAATGAGAAAAGCAGAGTGAGGAGAAATGAAGAAAAGGGAGCATGAAAGTGAAGGGGGGAGAAATACAGATATTTTCAACTTACCTGACCAACAAAATAACTTAATTAGAAATAAATGTTTTTTTTTAATTACAAGAAAAATTGATTCAATTTCCTAAATTTTCTTTCTCGATCTGAAAAAAAAGAAAAAAGTAGTAATATTTAACAATACATTTTAGAATACAGTACACATATTTTCATATTTAACAAAGTAATTTTTTGCCCTTTTTTGCTGTTTTCAGAATATATTGAATTTCACTGAAAATAGTGATATCAATTGCATTCATCACTTAACAGCGGGCAAAAAAATTAACAATCTGAAAGATTGTTTAAAAAAGCTCTGAATCTATCCTCAGTAAAACATACCTTGATAGAAATGTAACATATATATTAAAAATATCTTCAAAGAACAATAACTTTGCAATAAATAACGTCTGTAAATCTTGTTGCTTAAGCACATACACCAAAATAATATCGGTCAACGAAGTCCACAATAGAAATATTTACCTTTCCATGAGGCCAAATGGTAATTTTTAAACCCTTTTTAGGTGAAATATCCAATGGTAATCTTATAAAATCGAAATAATGGTTTCTTCAGATGCTGCAATTTGTATCTAAAATTTTGGTTTTAGAAAAATGAAGTAGGAATTTGGTAATTCTGCAGGCAAACGTTGCTTGAAAATCAATTGAGAATCATTACACAGTGTCCAGCCATTTTCACATTTTAGATAAACTGTGTAATGACCAGAAGTTATAAAAGGTCCATCGTGGAAAATTATTGCAACTGCAACAAAAGTCTTTCCTGATATTGATAATTGATTTCCTGTAAACTTCTTTATTAAAGTGTCCAATTTTGTTCCATCAGCTCTACAACGTTGCATCATTAAAATGATATACTGTCCATATTTCTTTAAAAATAACGTTGATAACATTTCTGATTTACATTGAGAACATTCCATGTTGTGATTTGCATCTTTAACTAATTTACTAAAAGTCACTGCTTTACTCTCTGGTAATGTTAAATGTATGAACCTTTCAGAATCAACATTAGTGCTGCATGTGTTCATACAGTTTTCACAACATTGTTCCCATTTATAAGAGAGACCAAACATATTTTCTATTTCTACCCCTTCATCTTCCAGTACCATAAGCATATACATTAAGAATTCCTGTGCATCTTGCTGGACATTTTCAGTAAACTGTGTACATCCAGAACATACATCTAAAAGATTTCTAACATCAGAAGCACTTTCAATTTTAGTTTTATCATTACTCAGCTTCTCATAAAGGAAATTCAGCAGAGAACAAAATCTTTTTTCATGATTTAGTATTATCTGATCTTGCAATCTTTCAAGATAAAATACAACATTCAGCACTACATTAGCGTAGCAGTTGACACCAGAGCTATTTTCAAAATGACAACCAACAACCTCTTCAACATTGTCCTTTTTCTTTTTGCTTGCAATCACATCACTTTCCTTTTGTTTTCTCTTCTGTACATCCTCATTACAGATATTCTCAATTCTCCTTTTCCGACAAACAACACATTTTTCAAACACAGGATACTGACCTAAATGAGGAGCATAGCTTCTTCTTAATCTATTATACTCCTTTACACAATTTGCATCAGCACTAACTTTTGAGTCATCAAAGTCTATCATGAATAAACCAGATAATTTTTTCACTCGTGACAAAGCAACATATGCCATACCTTCTTTAAACACACTAGATCCAATGTTTACAAAAGCACTATCTACAGTTAATCCTTGAGATTTGTGAATAGTTACAGCATATGCTAGAGAAAACGGAAACTGCTTCCTACGTACATATAAGTCTTTCACAAGCAAAAAACGAACTGAACAACGATCACTGTCTTTAACCTCTTCAATCTGATCAAATTTTATTTTTAAAAATTCAATTCCATCTTTTTTCTGGTAGTTAACAAAACCCACAACTTTACCCATAGCTCCATTCACTAAACCTTTTTCTACATTCAAATTACGTCTTAAAATTACTCGACAGTTCATACATACATAAGGATTCTTTTCTAAACCAGCTGTTTTCGATATGTTTTTCTCTTGAGAATCCAATTTAGTTTTCAATTTGCCTGTCAATATAATAGTTATTCCTTCATGCTGTATTTTATCCACGGCTTCCATTTTCATAATCTCTTCATTTTCCAATTTCAAAAGTTCTTCATTGAATATAGAGCATTCATGTAGTGTTGGCATTAAGCAGATTACAGTATTTTTTTCTGCAATTTTCTTGTATATTTTCTCTGGAACTATTTGTTCTGTTGGAAACAAATTACATAGCAATCGACTCTGTAAAGCTTTTCTGCCATTTTCTGTGAGTAGTCCAATTCTAATATCTTTGAGAATACTTGCATAATCATCATCATTTGCTTGCCGCATATTGTTCTTTGTATTGTTCTTTGTACTCAAAGTATGACCAAATATTCACATTACCTATACTTCCTAACGACTTTTTCGTGTCTTCATGTGTAACAGTATTAAATACTGGTTGTCCTTTAACTGGAGTGAGCTGCAGTAGATCCCCAAAAACTATAACATGTTTTCCTCCAAATAACACGTCATAGTCTGTCTTTAGAATTTGCTGCATTCTTAAATGCACAAAGGCAAGCATTAAGTTTGATACCATGCTTACCTCATCAATAATGAGAACTTTCATTTTCTTCAACAGTCTTGAAACTTCAAAACATGCTTCTCCTGTTAGCTTGTGGTATTCTATGTTGTTCTCATGCTCTACTGGTAACATTAGCAAACGATGTAAGGTAATTCCTTTTATATTATATGCTGCTAACCCAGTTGGAGCAGTAACAACACAAGACAAAGGTGAATCAGTTTTTTTTCTGTAGGTAGCTTCTAATAACTTTAATTAAGAAACTTTTTTCTAGTTCCAGCTTGTCCACTCACATACATTCTGATTGGTTCAAATGCTGTGCATGAGCACTCTTTATTTTCATGTAGTAATCCATGATCAATTTGTTTTGTGACTTCTTCATAAATGTGTTGTTGTTCATCATTCAGTTGTTGTTCCAAATTTGGTAAGTCTATTAAATCTTCCTGAGCATGATACATAGCTGTTTCCACTTCAGTCATGGCTATTGCAGCTTCATTTTCTACGATTGGTTGTCCTAGGGGATCTTGACTGAGCGTACCAGAACTTTGACTGTCTTGAGAACTGTCTCTAGCTACTTCAGCTGCAATTGTAGCTTCTTGTTCAATTTCTTCATTTAACATTTGTAATAATTTGAGAAAGTACTGCATTCTATGTTATCTTTGTATGCATTAAAGGAATCTTCATAGCTCTGAAAATCTCCAAGTAATTCATCCTCTGAACGCCATGGTTTAAACAGCTGTAAAAGTGCTAAGTAGTAAAATTCCTTTTTGTCAGTAGTGTCGCAACTCAGCTTCCTGTGATTAATCAAACTTCCTTTTGTTTGTTTCACCAAACATCCTCCCTCACCAATGACTTTATATTTTCCATTGTTGATGTCTTCTGTGGCATTCCGTTTATAAATGTAGTTCTGCAGCACTTCATACAGACACATGTTCTCAAGATGATGACTTCTATTTGGGTAATATGTGTCCAACATATTTGTTTTCAAAATGTCTGTACTTTCTGGTTCGTTCTCTGCTAAATATTCAATTTCTCAAATAGATTTCAGTACCCGATTTCGCATTCCTGCAAGGCCTAAACTTACCCAAATTATTCTTCTGGATTTGGAGTACAGACTTGCAGATGATAACCTATCTGAGCATTCGTATGACCCAATTTCTCAATGCGATAACATCTTTAAACTGAAACTGTATAGCTTTTTACTGACAGTCTTCTCATGAGAAGTCTCTTCCCACATTTCTTTCAATTCCGTTTTCTCAGATTTAGTGATGAAAGATGTGACATACCGAGCAACAGCAATAGAATTGTCAGCTACATACTGAATATCCATGTTAGCATTCCACATGGATAAAATGACTGGGTTGTAGTCATTTATATATTTTGACTCTTCTTTTCTTCTTAGGTTGTAGGTATTTTTCGGAGATTTTCTTGTAATGGTATGTCGCACAGCTGACATAAAACTGTTTACTCTTCCTTTTGAAAGAACAGGTCATGGAAATCCAAATCGACATTTTGTGTAGAATTTATCTTTACTCTTGTACTTTCGTCGACAGTATTTTCCATACCGATGACTTTGGAAACGTAAAACTTGCTCTTTTAAGTTTTTTTCTTCTGTGCTTTTAGGTATAGCACATGTTGCATATTCTTCAATGAAAGATAAAACTGCATCATCAGAATCTGTTCCAAATTTTGGGGCATCCTTGATCCACAACAGCATATGAATATGAGGAGCACCTCTTGTTTGTTACTCTTTTCTCCAAAAGAAATCCACAACTTCTCCAAGAAGTGGATTTTTTTTATTGCAGATGAAGGACATCATAACCTCAAATCTATGATTGAAATATCTGCAAACATTAACCGGATCCAAAGAGCACAATTCTCCTGCTGTCTTGTATTAGATATTTTCAATATTTGAATTTGCCTCTCGAAGAAAATCCAGTAAATCATCCCAAGCGTACTCAGCACAGGTTAGGGTAAGGAACCATGTAGGAGTTCCTAAATTCCGTAACATACATTTCAATTCTCCATGGCGTCGGTACCAATATTCATTAGTTCCACGCTGACAAGCCATCAGATTAATCAATTGAGATTCCAAATGATCATCTCGCTGTTGCACTTTGTTCATAAAATCCTTTGCAGACACATTATGTAGATGTACTCCAGTTTTTAAAATGTGATTTACTGCATAAGATAGTGCAGACAAGTCACTTTCAAATAAAAGATGGAACAAATAAGGAATACTTTGACGATATTTTGGATCTTCTGCATATAATCTTGTAGTCCGATACTCAGAAGCAGGAATCTGTACTGGACGTTCATCATATCGTCCACCTTTTCCTGTAGGAAACAGCTGGGAAAACAACGAGCTTCCAAGCTCTCCTCCCATACACTCACGGGAGTTCCTTTGCTTTTTTCATCTGAAACAGATCAATAGTGTTTCCCATAACTTCTTTAGAATGAAGAGGATGTATGCTGAAATGTTCATAAATTTCTTCTTCTTTTGACTTATCCACTTTTTCAATTTGCCCAGTTGGTATTCCTGTGTCTGCTAGTAAAACTTCTTCATCTTCATCCATATAAATTGATTCATAGTACTTATTATTTCTTTTCAAATATAAATTTGCTCTTTGTACTTTTCGTATATCTACTAGCTCCTGCCAAATTTTCTTATTCTTTGTAGGTACACCATTAACCAGAATAACTAATGGTTCAGTTTCCAAACTATCTGCATCAATTGTTTCAATATTTTTTTTCAAATCTAATGGCAAATAGACAACTCTTCCTTTTAAACCTCTTTGTAAATCTGAAGGAGGTAATTTACCTGTTTTGGGCTCCATACGAACTATAGTCTGAAACGGATGGACACATTGAATGAGTATAGACTCATACGTATTTAAATCACTAAGTTCTGCAAGAATATCAACCAATTCTAAATTATTATGTACAGCTCTAGCTGGCATTTTATTTTCATCTAACTTGTTATAACAGTATTTGCAAATATGCTGATCTTCACCCAAATCAAAACAATTTTCCAGAAACAAATATGTAGCAAAATCCTTCCACTCATAATTATTTTCTTTTTCACTTTTTTTTATAGAGATCAACATTCCTTGTTTGTCATTTCCTGCACTTTCTTGCTCTGGACCAAAGTAACAAAACTCAATATCCTCACAAACCTTCTTCACATCTGATACAGATCCACGGAACAGAGCTCTATTTAACTCATTTAACTTTAGTGCTGGACTTTTAGCAAAATACAATCTTCTCACAAACTTTCTCATTTCAGTATGATGTACTGCCAGCATCCTAAAATGGTGAAAAACACTTTGACAAACTTTCCTAGAAAGACAAGCCAGAGAATGTCCTTGCAAACCAGTATTCTTTCTCACTCTGCATAGATCTAGTCTTTGAAGCACCTTAATCTTCTGTTTAACACTCTTTTTTACTATATTCTCTTAGAAAGTCACGTAATTTATCAATAGATTCCTGTTGTACAGTACAAATACTACTACAATTCCAAGTGTACACTGGGGCTTTAGGATGTTTCCCCATAACCTCATCAGCTAACACTTCTTCCTCATTTCTTGGAACAATTTTCTCCTTTTCCATTACACAACCATCCTTAACTTCATAAGCTCGACCACTGGTGTCAACTGCATGCAGCAAACTATTACTTTGAAGATAACTCTATTCATTAAAAAATGGTTCAGTATTTGAACTATGCTTCCATTCTCCTAAGAACACTTTACAAAAGTTATTTTTTTTCACTACTCTTTTCCTTTTGCTTTTTGACTTCATTACATTGACTATTTTATCTAATGTACGGATCCTGTTCAAAATTAAAATGAATAGTTTTCTTTTTAATTCCAAAGCCTTTGCAACAATTGATTCAATATGTTTCTTTTTCTTATAAAATTTGCTTTCTTCCTATATTTTTTCACATCCTTTAGCAAATTGAACATCACTCTTCTCTGAAACATTTTTCTACGAATGTTTTGAAATTCTGTTTTTCTTTTTAAGTCATTCTTTCCTGCTTCTGATTGTACATTAGCATTTAGTATTTTCTTTGTATTGTCTTGTTGTTTTCTACTTGAAACACAATTTGCAGTGGATATATTTTTTTAAATTTTTTCTATGTTTGAAGACATTTTTTAAAAAACTCCTTAGTCTGCTTATCAGAAGACTTTTTCTTTTTTCCAACATGAGGTTCTTCAACTAATTTGTGTTCTCCAGTTGTCTTCAAATATAGATGTTTTTGCTGTTCTCTTCACTTTCTTGATTTTATAGCCATGTTTAATTTATTTCAGTGTTGTTCACCAATACCTACAAGAAACTAAAATAAAAATACCTTTATGTAATTTAAATAGATTACTATATTTTTTTTGAGCTTTTCAAATCCTATCATATGAGCTGCCCCTTTCCTACGAGTGCAAGTCTTACAGAACAAGAGCAACACAAATTAAATCTCTGACAACAATTCCTGTGTGCACACAGCCTCATGGTGTGATTCTAGGCAGAAAACGATATTTGATTGGCAATTTCAAAGCACATTTACTACTGTGGTAGAGCAAGCAATAATTACTGTAACAGCCTGACACATTTTCCTTATAGTTTAGAGAGGCAGAAAAGAGCACATGTCCTAACAGCTACTTGAGACCATGAGCATGTGGAACCTGGGTGAGTGATTAGACTAGAGCAAAGGAAATGAGCCTTGGTGATGTTGAATGTGTTAGCGTTACACACTGCTATCTGAAATACCACACAGTGCTGAATATTAAGCATGGGAGTGCAGGACAAGCAGCTGCCTGTGTGCTTAGAGTGTGTTTCTGGAGACTGTGTATTGTCAGGTGCAAGAGAGATCTGCATGGACGCTTGCACAACTGCATGAAGACTGCATACATGTATGTAAGAGCACATGTGGTAAGGGTTAATTGGGCTTTTGAACATGTAGGAACTGCCTCACCCATTGCAGGAGTGGAAGGAAAATCTACCCTGTTGTTTTCAAATGTGTTAGCATTTGCCTCGCATCTGTGAGATAGTGATTTCTGCTGAATGCTAACCATCACAGTTTAAGAAAACAAGCTGCCCTTTTCCTACGAGTGCAAGTCTTACAGAACAAGAGCAACACAAATTAAATCTCTGACAACAATTCCTGTGTGCACACAGACTCATGGTGTGATTCTACGCAGAAAACGATATTTGATTGGCAATTTCAAAGCACATTTACTACTGTGGTAGAGCAAGTGATAATTAGTGTAACAGCCTGACACATTTTCCTTATAGTTTAGAGAGGCAGAAAAGAGCACATGTCCTAACAGCTACTTGAGACCATGAGCATGTGGAACCTGGGTGAGTGATTAGACTAGAGCAAAGGAAATGAGCCTTGGTGACGTTGATTGTGTTAGTGTTACACACTTCTACCTGAAATACCACACAGTGCTGAATAGTAAGCATGGGAGTGCAGGAAAATCAGCTGCCTGTGTGCTAAGAGTGTGCTTCTGGAGAATGTGTATTGTCAGGTGCAAGACAGATCTGCATGCACGCTTGCACAACTACATGAAGACTGCAGAGATGTATGTAAGAGCACATGTGGTAAGGGTTAATTGGACTTTTGAACATGTAAGAACTACCTCACCCATTGCAGGAGTGGAAGGAAAATCTACCCTGTTGTTTTCAAATGTGTTAGCATTTGCCTCTCATCTGTGAGATAGTGACTTCTGCTGAATGCTAACCATCACAGTTCAAGAAAACAAGCTGCCCCTTTTTTACGAGTGCAAGTCTTACAGAACAAGAGCAACACTAATTAAATCTCTGACAACAATTCCTGTGTGCACACAGACTCATGGTGTGATTCTACGCAGAAAACGATATTTGATTGGCAATTTCAAAGCACATTTACTACTGTGGTAGAGCAAGTGATAATTACTGTAACAGCCTGACACATTTTCCTTATAGTTTAGAGAGGCAGAAAAGAGCACATGTCCTAACAGCTACTTGAGACCATGAGCATGTGGAACCTGCGTGAGTGATTAGACCAGAGCAAAGGAAATGAGCCTTGGTGACGTTGAATGTGTTAGCGTTACACACTGCTATCTGAAATACCACACAGTGCTGAATAGTAAGCATGGGAGTGCAGGAAAATCAGCTGCCTGTGTGCTAAGAGTGTGCTTCTGGAGAATGTGTATTGTCAGGTGCAAGAGAGATCTGCATGGACGCTTGCACAACTGCATGAAGACTGCAGAGATGTATGTAAGAGTACATGTGTGGTAAGGGTTAATTGGAGTTTTGAACATGTAGGAACTACCTCACCCATTGCAGGAGTGGAAGGAAAATCTACCCTGTTGTTTTCAAATGTGTTAGCATTTGCCTCGCATCTGTGAGATAGTGATTTCTGCTGAATGCTAACCATCACAGTTCAAGAAAACAAGCTGCCCCTTTCCTACGAGTGCAAGTCTTACAGAACAAGAGCAACACAAATTAAATCTCTGACAACAATTCCTGTGTGCACACAGACTCCTGGTGTGATTCTACGAAGAAAACGATATTTGATTGGCAATTTCAAAGCACATTTACTACTGTGGTAGAGCAAGTGATAATTACTGTAACAGCCTGACACATTTTTCTTATAGTTTAGAGAGGCAGAAAAGAGCACATGTCCTAACAGCTACTTGAGACCATGAGCATGTGGAACCTGCGTGAGTGATTAGACTAGAGCAAAGGAAATGAGCCTTGGTGACGTTGAATGTGTTAGCGTTACACACTGCTATCTGAAATACCACACAGTGCTGAATAGTAAGCATGGGAGTGCAGGAAAATCAGCTGCCTGTGTGCTAAGAGTGTGCTTCTGGAGAATGTGTATTGTCAGGTGCAAGAGAGATCTGCATGGACGCTTGCACAACTGCATGAAGACTGCAGAGATGTATGTAAGAGTACATGTGTGGTAAGGGTTAACTGGAGTTTTGAACATGTAGGAACTACCTCACCTATTGCATGAGTGGAAGGAAAATCTACCCTGTTGTTTTCAAATGTGTTACCATTTGCCTCTCATCTGTGAGATAGTGACTTCTGCTGAATGCTAACCATCACAGTTCAAGAAAACAAGCTGCCCCTTTTCTACGAGTGCAAGTCTTACAGAACAAGAGCAACACTAATTAAATCTCTGACAACAATTCCTGTGTGCACACAGACTCATGGTGTGATTCTAGGCAGAAAACGATATTTGATTGGCAATTTCAAAGCACATTTACTACTGTGGTAGAGAAAGTGATAATTACTGTAACAGCCTGACACATTTTCCTTATAGTTTAGAGAGGCAGAAAAGAGCACATGTCCTAACAGCTACTTGAGACCATGAGCATGTGGAACCTGGGTGAGTGATTAGACTAGAGCAAAGGAAATGAGCATTGGTGACGTTGATTGTGTTAGCGTTACACACTTCTACCTGAAATACCACACAGTGCTGAATAGTAAGCATGGGAGTGCAGGAAAATCAGCTGCCTGTGTGCTAAGAGTGTGCTTCTGGAGAATGTGTATTGTCAGGTGCAAGACAGATCTGCATGCACGCTTGCACAACTACATGAAGACTGCAGAGATGTATGTAAGAGCACATGTGGTAAGGGTTAATTGGACTTTTGAACATGTAAGAACTACCTCACCCATTGCAGGAGTAGAAGGAAAATCTACCCTGTTGTTTTCAAATGTGTTAGCAGTTGCCTCGCATCTGTGAGATAGTGATTTCTGCTGAATGCTAACCATCACAGTTCAAGAAAACAAGCTGCCCCTTTCCTACGAGTGCAAGTCTTACAGAACAAGAGCAACACAAATTAAATCTCTGACAACAATTCCTGTGTGCACACAGACTCCTGGTGTGATTCTACGAAGAAAACGATATTTGATTGGCAATTTCAAAGCACATTTACTACTGTGGTAGAGCAAGTGATAATTACTGTAACAGCCTGACACATTTTCCTTATAGTTTAGAGAGGCAGAAAAGAGCACATGTCCTAACAGCTACTTGAGACCATGAGCATGTGGAACCTGCGTGAGTGATTAGACTAGAGCAAAGGAAATGAGCCTTGGTGACGTTGAATGTGTTAGCGTTACACACTGCTATCTGAAATACCACACAGTGCTGAATAGTAAGCATGGGAGTGCAGGAAAATCAGCTGCCTGTGTGCTAAGAGTGTGCTTCTGGAGAATGTGTATTGTCAGGTGCAAGAGAGATCTGCATGGACGCTTGCACAACTGCATGAAGACTGCAGAGATGTATGTAAGAGTACATGTGTGGTAAGGGTTAATTGGAGTTTTGAACATGTAGGAACTACCTCACCTATTGCAGGAGTGGAAGGAAAATCTACCCTGTTGTTTTCAAATGTGTTACCATTTGCCTCTCATCTGTGAGATAGTGACTTCTGCTGAATGCTAACCATCACAGTTCAAGAAAACAAGCTGCCCCTTTTCTACGAGTGCAAGTCTTACAGAACAAGAGCAACACTAATTAAATCTCTGACAACAATTCCTGTGTGCACACAGACTCATGGTGTGATTATAGGCAGAAAACGATATTTGATTGGCAATTTCAAAGCACATTTACTACTGTGGTAGAGCAAGTGATAATTACTGTAACAGCCTGACACATTTTCCTTATAGTTTAGAGAGGCAGAAAAGAGCACATGTCCTAACAGCTACTTGAGACCATGAGCATGTGGAACCTGGGTGAGTGATTAGACTAGAGCAAAGGAAATGAGCCTTGGTGACGTTGATTGTGTTAGCGTTACACACTTCTACCTGAAATACCACACAGTGCTGAATAGTAAGCATGGGAGTGCAGGAAAATCAGCTGCCTGTGTGCTAAGAGTGTGCTTCTGGAGAATGTGTATTGTCAGGTGCAAGACAGATCTGCATGCACGCTTGCACAACTACATGAAGACTGCAGAGATGTATGTAAGAGCACATGTGGTAAGGGTTAATTGGACTTTTGAACATGTAAGAACTACCTCACCCATTGCAGGAGTGGAAGGAAAATCTACCCTGTTCTTTTCAAATGTGTTAGCATTTGCCTCTCATCTGTGAGATAGTGACTTCTGCTGAATGCTAACCATCACAGTTCAAGAAAACAAGCTGCCCCTTTTTTACGAGTGCAAGTCTTACAGAACAAGAGCAACACTAATTAAATCTCTGACAACAATTCCTGTGTGCACACAGACTCATGGTGTGATTCTACGCAGAAAACGATATTTGATTGGCAATTTCAAAGCACATTTACTACTGTGGTAGAGCAAGTGATAATTACTGTAACAGCCTGACACATTTTCCTTATAGTTTAGAGAGGCAGAAAAGAGCACATGTCCTAACAGCTACTTGAGACCATGAGCATGTGGAACCTGCGTGAGTTATTAGACCAGAGCAAAGGAAATGAGCCTTGGTGACGTTGAATGTGTTAGCGTTACACACTGCTATCTGAAATACCACACAGTGCTGAATAGTAAGCATGGGAGTGCAGGAAAATCAGCTGCCTGTGTGCTAAGAGTGTGCTTCTGGAGAATGTGTATTGTCAGGTGCAAGAGAGATCTGCATGGACGCTTGCACAACTGCATGAAGACTGCAGAGATGTATGTAAGAGTACATGTGTGGTAAGGGTTAATTGGAGTTTTGAACATGTAGGAACTACCTCACCCATTGCAGGAGTGGAAGGAAAATCTACCCTGTTGTTTTCAAATGTGTTAGCATTTGCCTCGCATGTGTGAGATAGTGATTTCTGCTGAATGCTAACCATCACAGTTCAAGAAAACAAGCTGCCCCTTTCCTACGAGTGCAAGTCTTACAGAACAAGAGCAACACAAATTAAATCTCTGACAACAATTCCTGTGTGCACACAGACTCCTGGTGTGATTCTACGAAGAAAACGATATTTGATTGGCAATTTCAAAGCACATTTACTACTGTGGTAGAGCAAGTGATAATTACTGTAACAGCCTGACACATTTTCCTTATAGTTTAGAGAGGCAGAAAAGAGCACATGTCCTAACAGCTACTTGAGACCATGAGCATGTGGAACCTGCGTGAGTGATTAGACTAGAGCAAAGGAAATGAGCCTTGGTGACGTTGAATGTGTTAGCGTTACACACTGCTATCTGAAATACCACACAGTGCTGAATAGTAAGCATGGGAGTGCAGGAAAATCAGCTGCCTGTGTGCTAAGAGTGTGCTTCTGGAGAATGTGTATTGTCAGGTGCAAGAGAGATCTGCATGGACGCTTGCACAACTGCATGAAGACTGCAGAGATGTATGTAAGAGTACATGTGTGGTAAGGGTTAATTGGAGTTTTGAACATGTAGGAATTACCTCACCCATTGCATGAGTGGAAGGAAAATCTACCCTGTTGTTTTCAAATGTGTTACCATTTGCCTCTCATCTGTGAGATAGTGACTTCTGCTGAATGCTAACCATCACAGTTCAAGAAAACAAGCTGCCCCTTTTCTACGAGTGCAAGTCTTACAGAACAAGAGCAACACTAATTAAATCTCTGACAACAATTCCTGTGTGCACACAGACTCATGGTGTGATTATAGGCAGAAAACGATATTTGATTGGCAATTTCAAAGCACATTTACTACTGTGGTAGAGCAAGTGATAATTACTGTAACAGCCTGACACATTTTCCTTATAGTTTAGAGAGGCAGAAAAGAGCACATGTCCTAACAGCTACTTGAGACCATGAGTATGTGGAACCTGGGTGAGTGATTAGACTAGAGCAAAGGAAATGAGCCTTGGTGATGTTGAATGTGTTAGCGTTACACACTGCTAACTGAAATACCACACAGTGCTGAATAGTAAGCATGGGAGTGCAGGGAAGCACCTGGCTGTGTGCTAAGAGTGTGTTTCTGGAGACTGTGTATTGTCAGGTGCAAGACAGATCTGCATGCACGCTTGCACAACTACATGAAGACTGCAGAGATGTATGTAAGAGCACATGTGGTAAGGGTTAATTGGACTTTTGAACATGTAAGAACTACCTCACCCATTGCAGGAGTGGAAGGAAAATCTACCCTGTTGTTTTCAAATGTGTTAGCATTTGCCTCGCATCTGTGAGATAGTGATTTCTGCTGAATGCTAACCATCACAGTTCAAGAAAACAAGCTGCCCCTTTCCCACGAGTGCAAGTCTTACAGAACAAGAGCAACACAAATTAAATCTCTGACAACAATTCCTGTGTGCACACAGACTCATGGTGTGATTCTACGCAGAAAACGATATTTGATTGGCAATTTCAAAGCACATTTACTACTGTGGTAGAGCAAGTGATAATTACTGTAACAGCCTGACACATTTTCCTTATAGTTTAGAGAGGCAGAAAAGAGCACATGTCCTAACAGCTACTTGTGACCATGAGCATGTGGAACCTGCGTGAGTGATTAGACCAGAGCAAAGGAAATGAGCCTTGGTGACGTTGAATGTGTTAGCGTTACACACTGCTATCTGAAATACCACACAGTGCTGAATAGTAAGCATGGGAGTGCAGGAAAATCAGCTGCCTGTGGGCTGAGTGTGCTTCTGGAGAATGTGTATTGTCAGGTGCAAGAGAGATCTGCATGGACGCTTGCACAACTGCATGAAGACTGCAGAGATGTATGTAAGAGTACATGTGTGGTAAGGGTTAATTGGAGTTTTGAACATGTAGGAACTACCTCACCCATTGCAGGAGTGGAAGGAAAATCTACCCTGTTGTTTTCAAATGTGTTACCATTTGCCTCTCATCTGTGAGATAGTGACTTCTGCTGAATGCTAACCATCACAGTTCAAGAAAACAAGCTGCCCCTTTTCTACGAGTGCAAGTCTTACAGAACCAGAGCAACACAAATTAAATCTCTGACAATTCCTGTGTGCACACAGACTCATGGTGTGATTCTAGGCAGAAAACGATATTTTATTGGCAATTTCAAAGCACATTTACTACTGTGGTAGAGCAAGTAATAATTACTGTAACAGCCTGACACATTTTCCTTATAGTTTAGAGAGGCAGAAAAGAGCACATGTCCTAACAGCTACTTGAGACCATGAGCATGTGGAACCTGCGTGAGTGATTAGACTAGAGCAAAGGAAATGAGCCTTGGTGACGTTGAATGTGTTAGCGTTACACACTGCTATCTGAAATACCACACAGTGCTGAATAGTAAGCATGGGAGTGCAGGAAAATCAGCTGCCTGTGTGCTAAGAGTGTGCTTCTGGAGAATGTGTATTGTCAGGTGCAAGAGAGATCTGCATGGACGCTTGCACAACTGCATGAAGACTGCAGAGATGTATGTAAGAGTACATGTGTGGTAAGGGTTAATTGGAGTTTTGAACATGTAGGAACTAACTCACCCATTGCAGGAGTGGAAGGAAAATCTACCCTGTTGTTTTCAAATGTGTTAGCAGTTGCCTCGCATCTGTGAGATAGTGATTTCTGCTGAATGCTAACCATCACAGTTCAAGAAAACAAGCTGCCCCTTTCCTACGAGTGCAAGTCTTACAGAACAAGAGCAACACAAATTAAATCTCTGACAACAATTCCTGTGTGCACACAGACTCATGGTGTGATTCTACGAAGAAAACGATATTTGATTGGCAATTTCAAAGCACATTTACTACTGTGGTAGAGCAAGTGATAATTACTGTAACAGCCTGACACATTTTCCTTATAGTTTAGAGAGGCAGAAAAGAGCACATGTCCTAACAGCTACTTGAGACCATGAGCATGTGGAACCTGCGTGAGTGATTAGACTAGAGCAAAGGAAATGAGCCTTGGTGACGTTGAATGTGTTAGCGTTACACACTGCTATCTGAAATACCACACAGTGCTGAATAGTAAGCATGGGAGTGCAGGAAAATCAGCTGCCTGTGTGCTAAGAGTGTGCTTCTGGAGAATGTGTATTGTCAGGTGCAAGAGAGATCTGCATGGACGCTTGCACAACTGCATGAAGACTGCAGAGATGTATGTAAGAGTACATGTGTGGTAAGGGTTAATTGGAGTTTTGAACATGTAGGAACTGCCTCACCTATTGCATGAGTGGAAGGAAAATCTACCCTGTTGTTTTCAAATGTGTTACCATTTGCCTCACATCTGTGAGATAGTGATTTCTGCTGAATGCTAACCATCACAGTTCAAGAAAACAAGCTGCCCCTTTCCCACGAGTGCAAGTCTTACAGAACAAGAGCAACACGAATTAAATCTCTGACAACAATTCCTGTGTGCACACAGACTCATGGTGTGATTCTACGCAGAAAACGATATTTGATTGGCAATTTCAAAGCACATTTACTACTGTGGTAGAGCAAGTGATAATTACTGTAACAGCCTGACACATTTTACTTATAGTTTAGAGAGGCAGAAAAGAGCACATGTCCTAACAGCTACTTGAGACCATGAGCATGTGGAACCTGCGTGAGTGATTAGACTAGAGCAAAGGAAATGAGCCTTGGTGACGTTGAATGTGTTAGCGTTACACACTGCTATCTGAAATACCACACAGTGCTGAATAGTAAGCATGGGAGTGCAGGAAAATCAGCTGCCTGTGTGCTAAGAGTGTGCTTCTGGAGAATGTGTATTGTCAGGTGCAAGAGAGATCTGCATGGACGCTTGCACAACTGCATGAAGACTGCAGAGATGTATGTAAGAGTACATGTGTTGTAAGGGTTAATTGGAGTTTTGAACATGTAGGAACTACCTCACCCATTGCAGGAGTGGAAGGAAAACCTACCCTGTTGTTTTCAAATGTGTTACCATTTGCCTCTCATCTGTGAGATAGTGATTTCTGCTGAATGCTAACCATCACAGTTCAAGAAAACAAGCTGCCCTTTTCCTACGAGTGCAAGTCTTACAGAACAAGGACAACACTAATTAAATCTCTGACAACAATTCCTGTGTGCACACAGACTCATGGTGTGATTCTAGGCAGAAAGCGATATTTGATTGGCAATTTCAAAGCACATTTACTACTGTGGTAGAGCAAGTGATAATTACTGTAACAGCCTGACACATTTTCCTTATAGTTTAGAGAGGCAGAAAAGAGCACATGTCCTAACAGCTACTTGAGACCATGAGCATGTGGAACCTGGGTGAGTGATTAGACCAGAGCAAAGTAAATGAGCCTTGGTGATGTTGAATGTGTTAGCGTTACACACTGCTATCTGAAATACCACACAGTGCTGAATAGTAAGCATGGGAGTGCAGGAGAAGCACCTGGCTGTGTGCTAAGAGTGTGTTTCTGGAGACTGTGTATTTTCAGGTGCAAGACAGATCTGCATGCATGCTTGCACAACTGCATGAAGACTGCAGAGATGTATGTAAGAGCACATGTGGTAAGGGTTAATTGGACTTTTGAACATGTAAGAACTACCTCACCCATTGCAGGAGTGGAAGGAAAATCTACCCTGTTGTTTTCAAATGTGTTAGCATTTGCCTCGCATCTGTGTGTTAGTGATTTCTGCTGAATGCTAACCATCACAGTTCAAGAAAACAAGCTGCCCCTTTCCTACGAGTGCAAGTCTTACAGAACAAGAGCAACACAAATTAAATCTCTGACAACAATTCCTGTGTGCACACAGACTCATGGTGTGATTCTACGCAGAAAACGATATTTGATTGGCAATTTCAAAGCACATTTACTACTGTGGTAGAGCAAGTGATAATTACTGTAACAGCCTGACACATTTTCCTTATAGTTTAGAGAGGCAGAAAAGAGCACATGTCCTAACAGCTACTTGAGACCAAGAGCATGTGGAACCTGGGTGAGTAATTAGACTAGAGCAAAGGAAATGAGCCTTGGTGATGTTGAATGTGTTAGCGTTACACACTGCTATCTGAAATACCACACAGTGCTGAATAGTAAGCATGGGAGTGCATGAGAAGCACCTGGCTGTGTGCTAAGAGTGTGTTTCTGGAGACTGTGTATTGTCAGGTGCAAGAGAGATCTGCATGGACACTTGCACAACTGCATACATGTATGTAAGAGCACATGTGGTAATGGTTAATTGGGCTTTTGAACATGTAGGAACTACCTCGCCCATTGCAGGAGTGGAAGGAAAATCTACCCTGTTGTTTTCAAATGTGTTAGCATTTGCCTTGCATCTGTGAGATAGTGATTTCTGCTGAATGCTAACCATCACAGTTCAAGAAAACAAGCTGCCCCTTTCCTACGAGTACAAGTCTTACAGAACAAGAGCAACACAAATTAAATCTCTGACAACAATTCCTGTGTGCACACAGACTCATGGTGTGATTCTAGGCACAAAACAGTATTCCTGGGTGATACCAGTACACCTTAACTTATGGTGAAGACATACTCCATAATATCTTACAAGTTCAAGGCAGTTAAATATCTTCCAAAACATAAAATGTAAAACACAGCTTTAAAAGAAGAAACAAATTTCTATTATTTATATCAAAATACACCACATACATCCCCTCTCAAATTCATAACTCACCTTTAAAAGTAGTTAGTTGAGAAAGAAATGTGGCACTCACACAGCAGATTATCAGAGCCAGCATCTCTGAGCTGTATACCTCTCACCAGAACCAGTAAATGGCAAACTTTCCCTCTCTTTTTTCACACATATACATGTTAACTTCAAATCACATTGGTTTCCACATTTTTTCAAATGGAAACACACATTTCTATTGGTTGAAAATTTCAACCCTTTCCAAATGATTCCTACCCCCAACATGACTTCTGCCTGCTAGCATAGCAACAGATCATGGAACACTGGTGTGAGCAGAGAGGTCAGTAGTTCAGCACACAATGTTTCGAATCCAAACAGCAAGATTGCTTGACTTTTCAAACCTAACAGCAAATCCAAAGTAATGTTCTGTGGGAACACATTTTTCTGAACCAAAACAAAACATGCTTTTAAAAATGTAAACATACAGCCTAGTTTTTAGTGTAGAATGGTGTGAAACAGCCAATGAGTTATTTTTATTAAAAAAAGTATGTAAGCCTCCATTTTACAACTACCTTTCTTTTCATATTGTCATTCTACTGAAAGACACCTTCAGAGTGCATCCCGGTCTCCTCCTCACACCCTGAAGAAGACTGCTGTTCTGCCATATTCAAGTAAAATTGATAGCTGTTCACCTCCTTGTCCCAGGAAATAAGAAGAAATAGTGAGGGGAGTGGGTGTGGTGTTTGAAGATTCTGGAACAGAAACTACTATGAACCAATGCTTCTGAGTGGCATTTATAGAGGAGATGGTGTACATTTCACAGACTTCTGAGTGCATCCAGGTCTCCTCCTCACTCCCTGAAGTAGACTGCTGTTCTGCCATTTTCAAGTACTGGAAAAGCTGTTCAACTCCTTGTCCCAGCAAATAAGAAGAAATAGTGAGGGGAGTGGGTGTGGTGTTTGAAGATTCTGGAACAGAAACTACTATGAACCAATGCTTCTGAGTGGCATTTATAGAGGAGATGGTGTACATTTCACAGATGAAGGGAACAGAGTCTTCCTCTTGAACTTTAGACTGTGCATCGGTACTTACTTGTAGGTACCAAAAAACACTCAATGAACACAACAGCTCTTTTTAGAGCCAACCAACATCTAAACACTTACACATGATTTTTAAATCTATGTTTTTTACGAATTTTTTGCCGCCGTGCGCGCACCGTGCACGCACCCCGCGATTTTTTGAAAAAAAAATAAAATGTTTTTTTCACCCTTTGGGGTCATTCAGGGACCCCCTGACAAAGGCTAGGGGGTCAGGAACTCTCTACCCTGCCCCCTTTTCACGTTCTCCACCTTTCTTTTTCACTGTCACACACAAAATGGCGGCCGACACTTCCTGATTTCGACCGATTCGAATGTTGACTGACATGTAACCACCAATCAGAATTACGCTCGCGCACGTTATGGTGCGCACACCGTGCGCGCCCGGTGCACGCATGGTGTGCGCCTATAGATATTTATGTACTTTTAACTGCAATTTTCCCAGTAACTACTGAACAGATTGACACCATATATGCAAAAGGCACATCCCTACCTGAGGACTACCTCTTTGCCAAATTTCAAGTAATTCTGTTCAGCCGTTCGGGCTGTACCTTCGACTAAAGGTCCTATGGGAAAATGCATGGGGAAAACGCGTTTTGGGACCCCCTTTTTTCTCAGCCCCTGCTTGACAAATCACCCCGAGACTTTCAGGGTAGGAGCTGAGCGTAGCGCCCCATTAGTTTTGAAAATTTCGCGAGGATTCGTCAACCGGCGCCAAAGGTATTCAAAATAGAATTTTCAGATTTCCAATGGAAACTCTGTCCTAACTATAACTATCTACTGGCGACCGCCAGTAGATAATATATATCTTCCAACCAAACGTTTGCCTGCAATGAGAGGGCCCACACAGGTAAATCACTTGAGCCAAATTTATTCATGGAGGAACACAATGTCGGAACAGCAGGCATGCCTCGCTAAATGTAACAGACCTGTCCAACGCGGTTCATGCTATAAAGCACTTTCTCATGGGATGCGGGCATCTTGCTGAATACAGGCAGGCAGTTCAATCGGTACCAGTTCAAAACGTATTTATCCCCCGCCCAGGTGGGTGTGGCTGCAGGACCGCACGAAGTGCAGGGGTTCTCCTCTCGCAGCTCAGGCTGTGACGCTAAAATTCCAACCAACGGCTCTAAATGTGAAGATCTGGATTAATCATTGGGCTAATATTACCTTCACAGATTGATATTTCACAACAGAGCCTAAATTAGAGTGTGTGAAACTGCAGTGAGCCAGGAGGCCCCTGCTGTTGCTTTTCACAAGGCTTCCACATCTTCAGCAAACTGTACTGCGCCTCATTCGTTTTTTTTTTTACAAACCAGTGATGGCAAAGAAGAAAATGCTTTTTTAACTAACGCAGAGTAACCACAGTAACACTATGTTGATTTTTCCCGTTAACAGACAGTCTTGTCTCACAGTTTCCAAGGCCTCCAGCCATGATCAGAGACTGTGATAACTGTGGAATGCATGCCTGGCTCAAGCCTTCTAGTACCCAAATCTATATTAAGAGCTAGACGGGGTCAGACTGGGGCAAAAAATAGGCCTAGGACCAAATTTAAGGTGGTTCCCATTAGTGAACCAGATAGCTAAGAAATGGCCCCACATTTGCATATAAGGCCAGTTTAGAACTTGTAAAGATATGCTGTATGGGTATTTTGCAAGGTATGGGAAACTCAATGCATTTGTGTTTTCTGCGGGAAATGCCTATGGTAGTATCAGGGAAATCATCAGTAAAAGGTAGCCCAACTAGCTATAAAACAGGCCCAAAAAACGCTAAAAACACGGCCCACACACTGAGCTGTCAGACCAGCCCAGCGGGCATTACCTGATTGTCCTACAGGCCAGTCCAACTCTGGACCCATAATTTGGGTATCTGTGAAGTATCATGCTTCTGGAACACCCTTTCATCAAAGCCTTGGTGTTCATTTCTCTGAACTCTGCATTCTGCATTCGTTTTTCATCACATGGAAGGAAGGCTTTATATGCTAGAGAGACTGGACACTCCTGAGGCGTCTGTAGGGGGATCTTACTACTTTCTTGAAGGTGGAGGAGAAATTGTCCTTTCATTCTACCCCTTAACCTCTTCAGTGCCCCGCCCTTTCCACGCCCTGTGCCGGGCGTTTCATTAGCGGGCGGGGTTCATGACGAGATGGTCTCGTCATGGGCACAGCGCAACCGCGGCCCATGACGAGACCATCTCGTCATGGGCACTGAAGGGGTTAAAGGAAAGGGAAGGGCGGGTGCATTACTCTACTTTCTCTTCGGCTGATGAGAATAATTTATTTTTGCCGACTTCCCTGTTGTTCTAGAACAATTTTCAGAGTGGGGGTGCTGTCATCAATGTTACATCACTGAAATCCTAGCCAGTGTGAAAAATCTAAGTGTCACTCAATGAACAAGTGTTGCAAATGAGCCATGCTCATTCAGTAGGAGGATGGTATGGGTGTGGTACGAAGCTGGTGGGGCACTTTGGAGTACTCTGTTGCAAATATATCACTAAAGCATGGTGTGGAACTTCACTATCATTTACAAACAGCACATTTTCAATTGAAGTGGCTGCTAAATTTGCACGGACATGCAGTTTTACTCATAAAACAATTTTGCGCACAAACGGAGCGTGGAAATAGAGTTTCAGCAAGTAGTGCAATTGCATATCACCAAGTGTCTTGATTTGTTTTCATCCTAATAAAATCTTTGTTTCCATCATCCCTCCGAACTGCAAAAAAGGGAGCTTTATTTCCGAACTACCGATATAGTTTTAAATATTTGTACAGTTCATTTACAGGTTTTCAAATATTTGTGCGTGTTAGAAAAATATGACATTCTACACCTTTTCCTTTAATGGTCTCGCTGCCTCAACAAGATTGTCACATAGTTCGTTATACAAAATCCTCTCACTTTGCAGTCAAAGAAAGAAAAATTACCAGCAGCATCCATGCTAAAAAAGCAAAGGGTGTTTTTTGCAGGAGACATATTCTAACATTTGACCTCTGTCTCTGAACTTACAACAAATATGTCAACAGAAAGACTACTTTTTAAGGCATCGTTATTATTCATTCATCTTCTGTACCCCAGCATCTTTATTTTGTGGTACTGCAGCATCGCCGCGCCCCTACTTCCAGCGCCTATGAGGCATCCTGCAGATGATGGCTGTGAGATAGGTAACAACGCGGTTGTTACAACAACCGTGTTGTTACCACACGTGGCTTTACATCACAAGTCATTTCTACGACTTGCGCTAGGTGGCGTGCAACACCAGGGAATGTGATGGATTTTAAATCCTGCTGTGGCGCTAACTGGAGTAGGAATAGTAATTTATACTATTCCTAAGTCGAGCGTGCCACCTAGCGCAAGTCATAGAAATGACTTGCAATGTAAAGTCACGCGTGGTAACAACGTGGTAGTTGTAACGACCGCGTTGTAACCTACTGCGTGGTAATGGCACTCGTAGTCACGTGCTATATTCGGTTCCAGGTGCTAGGCAATGAAAAGGTTTGCCAGCTTGCTGATTTCTCTCCTAGGTGGCAGAGCTGAATGAGTTCACAACTTTCTTCAACTTCTGGAAGAGTAATATTAGCTTGGACTGGGCGGAGTTCCTCTGACGCTATTCGGAGTTCTGCGAGCAGCAGAGTGCGTTAGATTGTGCCATTCATGCTGATTTTTTGCGCCAGGTGTTTGTCCAGCACGAGCGGCACCATGTGCAATGCAAGAGGGTGCTGCTTCTTTCTGCCGCTCGAGAAATCTTACTGGGAGGTGGTCTAGGGGTGTATTTTCCGCGCTCACCAACTCAACGTTGGCAAGATTGAGTGAGGAAAAAACTCCGCTCCACAAAGCTCTGCAGAGCACGGAAAACTCTGCATTGTCTGCAAATGGAGTGGAGTTCCCCATCCAGACCCAATAATAGCAACATGTTTTGTATAAAGTGCGTCATAATGCAGTCAACCTCTTCTAAAAGCTATAGATGATATATGGTAATATCACTCTATTTAAAGTACGTAACTATCCATCCTAGTACCTGATCCAAACTGTGGTTGTTAATTCCAAATGCTCCTCAAACTCCTGTTTGCCTAGGGATATGCTGAGATCTGTGGAGAATACTGCACCCCCACACTTTTTCTCTGATAACGTTCTGCATGTAAAACTTAGGGGAAAACTCTAATACATTCGGAAGTCTGTATGGGAAACAGTCATTTTACATTTAAGTCTTGTGGTGTCTGCAAAGCAGTGCCCCCCTGGAAGGAGGGTCAGAGACAGGTAGGTGTTCTTCAGGATGCTTTATTCTGTATCGTACGGGGAGAGCCGGCCTGCTCGCCTCCGACCGCAATCTCAGTGCGTGCCGGCGTCACGTCACTCCCACAATACTTTGCGGCTAGTCACGTGATGGCCGGTCGACTAGACCGCGACACTACACATCTTCTCCCTTAACAACAACAACAATAACTGTGACAGGGGGCTGGAGACCAGCAGGGGAAGAGAGATAGACAGGGAGAGAGAGAGTGCGAGAGATAGAGAGAGAGAGAGAGAGAGAGAGAGATAAAGAAAAGAGAGAGAGAGAGAGAGAGAGATAAAGAGGAGAGAGAGATAAAGAAGAGAGAGAGAGAGCGAGAGAGAGAGAGAGAGAGACACAGAGAGAGAGAGACAGAGAAAGAAAGAGGGAGGGAGAAAAGAGGGAGAGTGAGAGATTCACAACTGAAAATCACTGAAATGTCTCGGTAGCTTCACGGCACGGCCCTTGCGGGTGTGCCTTCCCATTCCTTGCACTCTTCCTCCGTGGGGTCTGGCTGACCTCGTGCTCTCTTCCAGGTCTCCACCATGGGCATCAGCTGTCTCACGCGGGGTAGCCACCACATCTGCGTCCTGGCTGGGCAGACACGGCGTTTGCCGCCTGGCTGATTGTCCTTCCGCATTGGCCGAGGGACTGGCCTCGCTCCTGTTGCCAGTCTCCGTTTCCTCGCTCCCCAGGTCAGTGGATGGCATTGCTACTCCTGATGCGCTGTCTCCTTCTTCTAGATCACTATTGTCCGTGCATCACTGCAAGATCTTGTTGCATTTGGCCATCCTGGACTGTGACCACACCTTGCAGTTGCTCAACAAGGCGGAGCGGGTGTATGTGTCCGCGAGCCGCAGGGGCTCACTGAATTTGCTGTCTCCTTTTGGACCTGGTTGGCCTTTCTTGACTTGGACCCAGTCACCTACCACTAGTGAGGTTTCACGTACATTGTTCTTTTTGTCATAATGCGCCTTGTAGATGCGTTGTGCCTTCTCTATGTTGCTGC
Source organism: Triturus cristatus (assembly GCF_964204655.1). Lineage (NCBI taxonomy): Eukaryota > Metazoa > Chordata > Amphibia > Caudata > Salamandridae > Triturus > Triturus cristatus. The sequence goes on from NC_140595.1 coordinate 428,344,872, forward strand.
GGACGATGGCCGGGGACCACTTGCTTTGGAGTCGCATGGTCATCCAGGCTGTATTGTATCTGGTTACCGGTTCTCTGCCTCATAGGATTTTCAACGGGCTGTAGCCTGTGAAGGTGGGCGTGATGCGGTACGCCCACATCGTGTTCCTGATTTCAGACTCCCTGTTCTTTCCGGCGCTAATGGCTGCCTGGATTGAACCCATGATCACCCGGTTGAAGCGTTCCATTTGGCCATTGCCCGCTGGGTGGTATACCGGTGTACGTTATGTCTGGATACTGTTGCGATTGGTGAAGGCTGACCATTTCGCTGACGTGAAAATCGGGTCCATTTTCTCTTGTGATGGTCTTGGGGTTGCCTTCCCTCAGGAAGATGGTGGTGAGAAAGGTGATGACGGCGTCATAGTCTACGGATTCACTGATTTCGACTTCTGGTAATTTTGAGTAGCATTCCACCACAACGATGAGGTGTTTGGGTATTCCCCATGCATCTAGGACAGGACCTATAATGTCAATGGATAAGTCTTCCCAAGGGTTGTTGGGCATGGAGAACTCTCCCATGGGGGGTCTCAGGCTCACAAGAGTTTTGTCAGCTCTGACGCAATGGTGGCATGTTCTCACGAACCTCTCCACGTGGTTGTCCATGGTGGGCCACCAGTACAGCAGTTTCATACGCCTTTTTGCTTTTACGATGCCTAAATGGCCTTTGTAGGAAGGTGGAATCTGACTATATGGTTGCCCCCAACTTTTTGCCTGGTATTTGAATGGTTTTTGACTAGTCTGGCTGGGATCCTGCTATCCAGGACCCCAGCCTATCTGCTTCCTCCCTAAAACTGATGTGAGTACCCTAGGTACACACCAATTGGATGCTGAGGATGCCCTGACAGTCCCTTGTAGATGGTACCCTAGGTACCCAGGGCATGGGTCCCTCAGTAGGCCTACCAGGGCTGCAGCACTTATTGTGCCACCCTGGGACAGCCATACAAACTGACACCACCAGACCACTACTGTAGTCTGGGTAGGGTGGTGCTAGCACCCCTTACAGGGATATAGGTACCCTATATCCCACCCCATTACAACACATATACTCTCATAGGTCAACCCTATAGCAGGCCTTGCTAATCCTACAAGGCAGGGTGCTGAGGTATGTGTGAGGGGGGACCCCTACCTGAGTAGGGCCCCTCTGCAACCTACGTAAAATCATTGCTGGGTTGTTTGTAGTGTAGCCATACCATATACTCTTAACCGCATTATAAGTTTATCGCGATAGTGTGATAACTTGAGATTGGCTACACAGATCCATATTGTGTTTGGTGTCAAACATGTAGGAATCATACCCCCAGTCCAGCCATGGGCATGAGGGCACGATTCCCCCCTGCTAGAGGGGCGATATGGGAAAAGAGGCAGAATTTAGACACCAATTTAAAAGTGCATACGTAGTACAAAATGGCTACTACCCGCCACCCACACGACTCTGGCTGGCTGTTGCTGGGGAAAATCCCAGCCTCGCCAGCTGGACAATAGGGTTCCTGTGGCAGGGAGGTGCTAGCATCTCCCCAGACAGGATATGTGGATTGGAACTGGGTGGGTGCACCATATGTTGCCTTTCAGAGTTGCACGTAGGCAGCTACAGCGCCTACATTCTGCATACACTGCCTGGAACCGGTTCAGGGGCATCCTGCCCATCACCCAGGTGGGAAACACACAAAGGGGAGTGGGTGTAGCCACCCTTTCCCGCCTCAACTCACATTGGTAGGCTCTGATCTGGACCCTCCCCTAATCTTGGGGATAAAGGTGAATACTGTGTCCCCAGAGCCTCAGATTAATCTTGGACTTCACAGACTTGACCTTCGACGAGCTGCTGCCCAGCTGACTGAACAAATCTCCCTTGGGGTAAAGGAGTAACCGCCCTGCTTGGCAGGCACCTGAAACACTGCAAGTGACCTGGTTGGAACTTTGCTGCTCCTATGGACTTCGTCGACTCCCAGCAACCTTGAGGTGGGTTTCCTAAGCATCCCAGAGGCCAGTGAGTGTGCACAGCAAGTCTGAGCACCGTGGACCGCGTGGGTGCCGAGATTCCCAATACCCCAGGACACCAGCCACCTCTTGCATAGCACTCAACACTGACCAGTGGGGAAGTTGTGCTTTGGCCCATTATTGAGCCAACTACCAAGCAGCAATTGTGCCAAAGATCAGCACCCTAACCCCCTCCGGTGGTCCGTGGGCTCCCTTTTACGCACTCCATTTTGCTGCCTTCTGCGGTCCATTGTCTCTCAACTTGCGGGCCCTAGTGGAGGACAATCTCAACATTTAAGAGTTCTTCTGATTGCTCTAGGCCGGTTCTACAGTCTCGCCAAAGGAGACTTCTCACAGACCTCGTGGGTCTGCACCAGTAGCTGATTTGTTCATCTTGCGTGGGTTGCGGTTGCCAAGGCTTAGTGGATCCAATCCGGACACTAACACTGCAGCGACCCTCATCCAACATGGAACAGTTGCCCTCCAGAAGCTGGCCTTCCTTGAAGCCTCCCGGAGCCCATGGCTGCAGATCCAAGCTACACCTCTTTCCACTTGAAGCACCCGATATTGAAGGGCTCTTTCATTTGAGCTTCCTGGTCACTGACCCGTGACCCAGACTCTGTCACCTCTGCTTTCAGGTTCCTCTCTACAAGATCTACAACTTCATTCTTCACGGCATCATCAACGCTTTTGGCTAGCAGCAGTTTTGTACATTTTCCCATTGAAAATCAGCCCGCGACCCGACATCGAAAACGACCTATGCACCTGGCTTCCCTGGGGCAGGTAACAGTGGTACCTCGGTACTCTTGTGGTAGTGGGCTCCTCAAAGGCTTAACTCTAAGCCCTTAACTTTGAACTCCTGCTAGAAGTGTCTTTAATCTGTTTAAAAGCGTTACAACAAACAAATGATGGACGGAATGCTGACAATGCAGACATTCTCCCCCAGTCAAGAGATCTGGGTTAAATCCATCGTTCTTTTGCCCACTACGCCACCCCAGTTCAGACATGGCCATATGCAAATCAGTCTTGACCCTGTGCCTCATGGGAACAGTCCAGCCCGAACTGCCAAGCCATGTCTTCCCTGGACCGGAATCAAGCATCCTAGGACCGGTTTCTGGCTATCAGCCGTCATCAGCCAGGATAGCTTGACTCCAGTGGCGTAGTGAGCACGGGTCCCACGTCTGGGAATACCCATCCCACTTAGGGCGAAAAGCGTTACAACAAACAAATGATGGACGGAATGCTGACAATGCAGACATTCTCCCCCAGTCAAGAGATCTGGGTTAAATCCATCGTTCTTTTGCCCACTACGCCACCCCAGTTCAGACATGGCCATATGCAAATCAGTCTTGACCCTTTGCCTCATGGGAACAGTCCAGCCCGAACTGCCAAGCCATGTCTTCCCTGGACCGGAATCAAGCATCCTAGGACCGGTTTCTGGCTATCAGCCGTCATCAGCCAGGATAGCTTGACTCCAGTGGCGTAGTGAGCACGGGTCCCACGTCTGGGAATACCCATCCCACTTAGGGCGAAAAGCGTTACAACAAACAAATGATGGACGGAATGCTGACAATGCAGACATTCTCCCCCAGTCAAGAGATCTGGGTTAAATCCATCGTTCTTTTGCCCACTACGCCACCCCAGTTCAGACATGGCCATATGCAAATCAGTCTTGACCCTGTGCCTCATGGGAACAGTCCAGCCCGAACTGCCAAGCCATGTCTTCCCTGGACCGGAATCAAGCATCCTAGGACCGGTTTCTGGCTATCAGCCGTCATCAGCCAGGATAGCTTGACTCCAGTGGCGTAGTGAGCACGGGTCCCACGTCTGGGAAAACCCATCCCACTTAGGGCGAAAAGCGTTACAACAAACAAATGATGGACGGAATGCTGACAATGCAGACATTCTCCCCCAGTCAAGAGATCTGGGTTAAATCCATCGTTCTTTTTCCCACTACGCCACCCCAGTTCAGACATGGCCATATGCAAATCAGTCTTGACCCTGTGCCTCATGGGAACAGTCCAGCCCGAACTGCCAAGCCATGTCTTCCCTGGACCGGAATCAAGCATCCTAGGACCGGTTTCTGGCTATCAGCCGTCATCAGCCAGGATAGCTTGACTCCAGTGGCGTAGTGAGCACGGGTCCCACGTCTGGGAATACCCATCCCACTTAGGGCGAAAAGCGTTACAACAAACAAATCTGTTTAAATCAAACCGCGACATTCTCCATAGGCTATAATAGAGATCCCGATAGCAGCTATTTCCACTGCACGCACCTCCCGTGGGTCCCCTTCCTCATAACCTGGGGTGGATTCTTAAGGGGCCAGCGATCCTAAATGCCCTAGGCATTGTCTGTAGAATTGTCGTGGTTCTTATACCACTTTTTTAATATATGGTTTGGTCCCCCCCTGAGGCCCTGTGATTCCAGTGCTATTTATTGTATCTATCAATGCTTGTTTGAATTGTAACTTTGCCTCTAGCCTCATAAAGAGACTTGTGGGATTCTGTTTAGAATAAATACACATATTTTATATATATACCTGTGTGGGCTACTCTTTCATTTGGTCATTCAAGAGGTTATCTATGGTAAAACAATAAGCTTAACACTCCTTCAAGACTTAGCCTGAAGGCTGCTCTCCACAGCTACCACTAGGATAGCTTTCTTTAAAGGTTGTCTTAAACCTATCATAAATAAGAGTCGAATTGGACTGCTGCAAGGTGTCCCCTATAACTACGAGATAGCATATGCCAGGCCAACTTCTCACATCCTTCATGGTTAATGTGGAGAATGCGGTCGTATGGGGCACCACTCTGTTGCCCCGCAGCAGAAATATGGAGTCATCGCTAATGGAGAGTTCATCGCGGACTTCCCAGTATTTTCTGAGGTTGTCGTTGGTGTGCTTCTTCTCTGGCCAGCCGTGCATGACGTGCAACTTGACTTGTGAGAGGTCCGTGTCCTGCACATAGGCGTCTGCCCAATCCTGGGCACCGATGGTGTGCTTGTGATCTGTCATAAATGCGACACTGTAGTCGTCCCAATCTGATGGTGTAACCGATCCTTCCATGGCTGCTGCCCTGCTGAGGAAGTCCGCCAGCCTGTTCTGTGTACCGGGGATGTACTCCACATCGGAGACAAAGTCCAAGAGACGGAGTGTCATTTTTGCGATGCGTGGGGTGGCTGTCACGTTGCCGCTGAATGTGAGGACTTTGATCAGGGGCTTGTGGTCGGTGCAGAGCGTGAATCGGGACCCCCACAGGTATAGTCGGAATTTCTCCATGGCCCAGATAGATGCTAGCATTTAATTTTCGATCACGATGTACTTCTCTTCACTGGGTGTGAGGCGAACCCTACTGTTGTCTTGGTGCCGTCAGTAGTTCTTTGGGAGAGGACTGCTCCCAGCCCCTTGTCACTGGCATCCGTGGTCAGGATGCTAGGCGCTGCGCCGTCAAATCCATGTAAGGGGATGGCCTCTCAGATGTCTTTCTTAATGGCAGAGAATTCCGCTTCTGACACCGACCAGGAAAAAGATGTCTTCTCCTTAAGCAGTTGGCGTAGGCTGTGCGTTTTGGTTGAGAAGTTTCTGACAAATTTGCTATAGAATTCCGCCAGCCCTAGGAACGAGCGGACATCTTCCTTGGTCTTTGGGGATGGCGCGGACATGATGGCCTCAATATTTGCCAATGTGGGAGAGATTCCCGTGTTGCTGATTTCATGTCCCAGGTAGGTCACTTTTGCAGAGACCAAATTTGCACTTCTCTAATTCTGGCGTGAGGCCATTGGCTGCCAACGTGTGTAGAATGGTGTGCAAGATGGTATCGTGTTCGACCTTGGACTTCCTCATGACGAGAAAATCATCTTGAAAGTAGAGGACTCCGTGAACTCCTTTGAAAAGTTTATGCAGGAGTTTTTGAAACACGGCCGCCGCGGATGCGAGGCCAAAAGGCAATCGTCTGAACCTGTAGCAGCCAAAAGGCGTGATGAAGGATGTGAATTTTCAGCAGGACGGGTGGAGCGACACTTGGAGATAGGCGGCTTTTAGGTCGATGGTGGAGAACCACTTGACGTCCTTGGTCTGGGCTAGCAGTTTGTTTATTTTGGGCAAAGGGAACTTGTCCACGATGATGTTCTTGTTGAGTTCACGGCAATCGATGCAAAGGTGAATCTTCCCACTTTGTTTGCGCGCCACCACCAAGGGCGCGGGCCATTCGGCACATTCTATTGGTTCGATGATGTTGCTGTCTTCCAAGAGTTTAAGTTCGAGCTGCACTGCTTCTGGGCAGTTGAATGGGATGATCCTGACTTTGTGGGAGACTGGTACCGCACCATCTTTGAGCACAATCTTGTGGGAGAACTTGGATATCTCCCCGATTTTGTCGCTGAAAACTGTGGGGAACTCTGCTTGGAGCGAGGCAGGTGCCGCCGTGTCTTCCATCAGGAGCACTTGAGTGTCGCCACCGGGTTTGAGTTGGATACCCAGCGCTCCTTGGTCCGCCCAGTCCAGGACCGACGGGCCTTTCTATGTGAGGTAAACTTCGCTGTCGTGTGCCTGCCTTTGAATTCAAACAGGAGCTGCCGGAACCCCACCATGGGGATCCGTTCCCCAGTGTATGTGACTGGATGGATGTCCGTGGGGAGAAGATGGTCCCCCACCGCGTGGGCGAAGTCCCGGTCCCAAATCTGCTTCTGGATGATTGTGTATGGTGAACCAGAGTCAGCCACCATGGCGACGTGAACACCCCCAATTACCACTTCACATTAAGGCTTTTTGGTAGGGACACCCCCAATGCCCAGGACGTGGTCGTCGATACAAAGGATGCTATCTTGGTCAGATAGGTCTGCTCCATCTTGAACATTGGAGTTATCCTGGACATACTTGACAGCAGCACGTCTGGGCTTCCATCTGCAAACTTTGCCGAAATGTCCTGTGATGCCGCAGAAGGAGCACTTAACATGAAATGCTGGGCACTTCTTATCGTTCGCCATGTGGGAGTGGTTGCTGCAACGTTAACAGGGTCCCTGTGTTCTTTGTGGGGCGCGACTGAGGCCCCTGGATTTTGAAGTAGAGTTTCTTGTGGAGTTGGAGCCGGAATCTGGCATAGACTTTGAGGGTGGAACTTTTCAGTCAGTGATCTTGCACACTGTGGCTTGCTGTGCTGTGTCCTTCTTGGCAGCCATTGCGCACCGTTTGGATAACTCAGCTCGCTTGACTATAGCGAAGATCTCCAGAAGAGGCACTTCCCCACTAACCCAGAGCTACTCCTGGATACTCGAGTGGGTAGTGTGCATAATGATTTGGTCCCGTATGAGGTCGTCGAGCGGGGTGCCAAACTTGCAGTTGATGGCTAGCTTTTTGAGGGCGGCTACATAGTCCTCCACTGTTTCTGAGTCAGCCTGTTTGCGTTGGAAGAAGTTGTAACGGGCGATGGCCGTGCATATCACCGGCTGGTAATGGTTGTGTAGGTCGTGTAGGGCGTGTTGGAACACGTCATCGCCGGATGACCCCATGGGCTTCTTTACCATTTGGTCGTAAACGCGCAAACCTTCCGGTCCCAGATTATGGAGGAGGATTTTTTTTTCGGCATTTGCTAGAGAACTCCTCCTCACCCTCATCCTCCAATGCTGTAAGGTAGTTCAGAAAATACCCTTTCCAGTCAGCCCATTTCATGGCTGGTTCCCCGGGCTTAGGCAAGAAGGGCACTGGGTTGGTTAACGAAAATGTTTGGGCGCACATGATGCACGCGGCGGGGAAGGCGGTGGATCCTCATGGTATGCGTAAAGCCAGCGGAGACTGCTGCTGTCTTGGCGAGGGACACCCTCTACAGAAGCAGGGAGGGTCCAGCATGCTGACGTTCTGATTGCAGGGTGCTGTATGCTAGACGTCCCTTTCACCGGTTGGCATGCAGCTGGTGGCTGTGGTAGCAGTGAGGCTGTAGAGGGCCTGTATGGGGCCTTCAGGAGGGGGGGGGGTTGGGCCGCACTGTCCCCTGGAGAGAAGCGGGGTGGCTTGTGGTGCATGTCGAAATACGCGCCGATTGCTCCCGGTGAATAAGGTAGCCACCCCTGCGACTTGAGCCTCACAGTGCAGAGTGGGGCGTGTGCTGCACTCCGGAATGTGCGCCGATTGCGCCCCTCTGGGACAACTGCCCCTATTGTGATCGGGCGTGGTAAAGTGCAGTGCGCGCTCGTCACAAAGCATGCGCCGGCTCTCCCCTACCTGGACGGTGGTCGGACCGGCATCGGGTGCCTCCGCCTCATCGCCACTGTGGTGTCTACAAAGCAGTAGTGCCCCCTTGGAAGGAGGGTCAGAGACAGGTAGGTGTTCTTCAGGATGCTTTATTCTGTATCGTACGGGGAGAGCTGGCCTGCTCGCCTCCGCACCACGATCTCAGTGCGCGCCGGCGTCACGTCACTCCCACAATCCTTTGCGGCAAGTCACGTGACGGACGGTCGACTAGACCGCGACACTACAAGTCTGAATTTCTGATCAGAAATCTCAGAATGGCTAACATTTCTGAACCTGGTAAATACTGCATTCAGTATACTAACATTCACCAAGGGTTGTAAATACCTCAGCCTTTACTTGCCCTCATGAAATGAGGTCCCTAGAAAAAATGGAAAGCTAAGTAGGTCAATGACGGGTTGCAAATTAGTGATTTCCAGATCATTAACCCTTGCAGTGGTGAACTCATTGAGCCATCATGCTGGCATCGATGATATGATGATGTGCTGGAGCGGGTTATGCAAAATTTTGTATACCCACCCATTTTGCATGTCATTTTATTAATTAGATTAATGAATTATAATCGTACTAATGGTTTGGAGTGATGTGAAAATAACTAACCAACCTTATTAATGACCGAAATACATGTGGGATTTGCATCTGCATGGCCTAATTAATGACGTGAACTAAATTTCGTACGCATACTAATGATAGATAATTATAATGTTGCATGAGATATGTTGCTTTGGTGATATAATTGTGATTCGTGCTTTATTTAGTAAGTATAAACCGCATTGAGTGTTGGTTTTGGCTAGATAAATACACACACATATGGGTATTAGCGAGGGAATAACATTTTATTAGTCATTTCTATGTATTAATTACGTTTTTGTGTTTCTTTGCTTAAGTTGACTATTTTGGCCTGCCAAAAGATGGCTGACTTTGGCGCCTAACACGACTGCCGACGCTGAACCAGGCTTGGGTGAAGTGCGCCTGCGCTAAAAGATGAGCAACAATGGCCCTGTCCTGACCCCAGGCAAGCTGTACTTATCAAGGACACTGGGAAAGGTGCCAGCGCTACAGACAAAAGACTTCATTAAAGAACCGGAACCAGCAAGTATGCTGACAACATGGACTAAACCTTATGGGAACGGAGAGGTTGACCCCTGATCAGCCAATCAGAACAGTTTAAAACTCAATATTGTTACATTTTGCTATTGAAATTATTATAAAACCCATAGAATAGAGAAGTCGGGATGTCGCTCCTTCGATTTCCTGATGATATGCTGAAGGAGAGGACGGTGACACTGCAGGACAGCTGTTCGCCTGAATCTTTCACGGACTGAATTAATGCCCAAAATCCTGATGAACTTAACCTGCTAAAATTGATGGGCATAGATTTGCGAGACTGCCAGATTTGACATAGAGGACGACTTTAGCAAGAATAGGTAAATATGAATGGCAACTTGATCAAATGAATAATTTTAATCTGCAATATTAATATAAAATTGGATTTGAACATCTACAGAAATGAGTTGGGTTGTTTATTCATTGAAATGTGTTAATGAAAAGGTTAATTAGAGAATTAGAATTTCACTTAAACTACAACTAACAGATCCGTCCCGGTTATGAGGGTAATACCAAATGTGGAATCTAGGGCCTAATGAGTATGAGAAGGGTTTGTAGGTTTGTTGCTCATTAGGATATAGGGATATCTTCCACCCTCATTATTCAGCGTTTGGAAGGATACTCGCCTCTTGCACGGACTGATGGTGAGTGTGTGCTGGTGTTATGGGCCCCACCAGCGAATGTATGGATAGTGTGCGTATGTGAGATCATTTGGTCCGTGGCAGTAGGGAGGCATTTTGCACTCCGCGCTGGATCAATGTCCACTTCTCTCTCCTGTACAGGTATATGTTGGGTGGTTTCCACTGCATTTTTTCCAGTTGAATTCTAGAGCTCTCTTATCAGAGACGCAATAGAACCTCCTTCCATCAATCTGAGGAGGCTTTTTGGTTCACACAGTCAGCGAGAGCGGGGGAGCTTGCACTGAATTAGAAGGCAAATATAGACACTAGGGCATTTAACCTGTCCTGATTCATGGAGAGTCATGTCTGGTGCAATTAAAGATGATTCAGCTTGTAGTCTGTACTATAAAGAGTATACTCAGTTGCTTTTTTATTTCTCTGGAGCATGGCAACGGGGAACATAGAAAAGAATTACAGGGCGGTGGGGGGTGCAGGGTAAGAGCACAGGCTAGCAGTACACACACTATAAACTGTCTCATGTGATAAATCGTCACCAATCATGGATTCCTTCACAGCAAAGGTTCTGGTTCAAATGGACCCCCATCCAACTGGTTCACAACTTGGTGCCATATTACAGAAAACGCCCTGGCAGTACAACAAGTGTTTGGTACGTTACAAGGGGGTGCACATGCTTGGAAGGCCCATTCTTTAAATATATCGCTCTGGTGCATATTTCGAGCCGGCATGATCACTTTGGGGTAGTCCCTCAATTGCACTGGGGTGTGGCCCCATGTAAATGAGAGAGCACTTTGCCTCTGCACTTAAACTTCAATCTAGATGTGGAAACAGAGGCAAAGAAGCTGTACGTATTGCACTGACAATGCAATGCAAAGAGATGACGCAACATCTGTGCACAGCAACACACCTAAGAAGTGGGACATGGGGTCAGTGGGACACCTTAAGCTTGCCCCTGAAAGGAGATATCCTTTCCTCATCTTCAGAGGCTTTTCAACCTTCAGTGACAGACGGAGTTGCGGTTTCTAAACACAACACAGTCTTTCACTAACACACTCTCCTCAGAGCAGGTGCAAATGGGCAGAGTAAGCATGTGCGCTCCTGAAAGCATTTTTTCATGTAATAGGGTGCACTGCCCCAGCCTGTGCTTGCACACCAATTTAAGGGGGCAATACAGCACACACAGGGTTAGTGTGTTTATTTCGTAATTTGGGTTTGGCTGCCCAAGTCATAAACAGAAAGTCCCACCAAACTTAGCCTGCATTCAAGGTACATCATTTAAGGTTTTACCTTGAAGAGCCACTCTCATGTCTTTCTCAAATTAACAGATTTACTTCTACTTGTTTTTGTCTGCTGAGAACACAGTCAAATTATCTCTCCCTCATTCTGAGTCATGGCTGCAAAACTTTGGTCCAAGCCATTGTTTCATCTTGGCTAGACTTTGAAAATTGAGTCATATCCCTCTTTGGCTTTCATGACCTCTGCTGGTTCCTTTCTACAAATACAGGGCCCAATTCAAAAAAGTAATCTGAGACAAAATCCTAACTTTATGACTTTCGGTATTCACAGAAGGCATTTAGGAGTACTAAAGTTAGGATTTTGTCTCAGTTAATGTTAAATTTTGGTCTTAAGTTAAACTTTAGACAAACTTAAGTTTAACTGAGACAAAATCCTAACTTTACGACTAGGATTTCCCATCTTTTTAAGTGGGTCTGCCAGTCTCCTGCAACCAGGTCCTTCCCCCATCCAAGTAGGACATGGTTGTTGTGTGTGTATGCCTAGCTGCATTTATAGAGGATGTGTGTGGAGCTTGTGTGATAGGCATGGCCAGAGCCACACTGGGATCCATTTTGAGTTTTTCACATCCCAGTGGTACTTAGGATGGAGGGGCTGAAGAGAGCCCAGGCAGCAGATGTGAATTGCAAGGCTCATTGAGGACATGAAGACATTCTAGCAGTCTTTTGTAGAAGGTCAAACATATGGATGTGGATGAGACGAAATAGAACCCCTTTTTAGCTTAGTGCGTTTCCCCTGCCATTTCCTGATCCAGTGTTCACTGGAATGTTTATAGCCTCCCATATTTTCAGAGGTAGTTAAATGGGGCGGCCTCCATTTCTTTTGTGCACCTGTTTCGGTTTCTCCTGACAGGATACTCCTAGCTCCACCCCATCGTTTTATTAGCACCTTGTAACCAAACCCAGTCTTAGTGGTATACGAAAAAGGAGCGTAACTGCCTAGAACTGGTCCTAGAGTTGACTGCTAGAAAATACAGCTACAGTCGTGGGCACTGGTATAAAGATGGGACAGGCGCTCTGGCAAGGGTGCCAAGATTTCTCTAGTATCTAGGGTACCATATCAGTGTCGACAAAGAAATCATGATGTGCTCCCGGTTTGGGATATCCACTGCCAACTTCCCTTCCCAGGTTCAGGACAAAATCTTGGGTAAGATTGGCAGCCGTCCAGGAGAAGCTGCCTTGGAGTCTGCCTCGAAGGAAGGAGGAGGCTCACTACTGAGCAGGAGCATTCAACAAGCCTTTGCATGAAGAAGATGCTGCCTAGAAACTTAAGCCAGCAAAGAAGATGAATGGATGAACTGCAATGGCTGCTGTAGCCCAGACTGGACCTGCAGAGTTCACAGCGACAGGTAAGGACCGGCTGCCCCAAGTTCACTTGCAGTGTGGACGGACCTGTTAAAGTGCTTGAGATTGAGTGCTTTGTGGACCATCCTACACCTAGAAGCCAGGGGTACCTCAATTTACTGCCGGGGGAAAAAGGCAGCTGAGTATGGCTTGGTTGGTCATGCGCAGGCCACACCACCTGGAATGACAAAGCCATTACCTTGCAACAAATTGCAGGCGGGGCTTGCGTGAACTATAAAAAAGATACTTTGTTATTGTGACCATCAAAGGTGGGGTGAGTAGGAACGATAGCTTATTTTCGGGACCTGAAAGGAAAACTATTGGTCAGAAGGATGAACTGAGCCACAGGATCTCCCCACAGACCATTCCCCTGAGACTGTCCATCGGAAGACCAATGGCCAACAAACAATACCACATACAACCTGCCCATAGGAAATGCTTTAGATTGCCCCCCAGATTACCATGGTTACTAGTTACAATCAATATATAATTTGCAATGCCCTTTGAGAGGTATTTACAGTAATTACATTGTGCTTTAGTAATAAAGTATTTTTTAATTTTTTTGAAACCGTAGTATAGTCTAGAAAGGGTTTTAATACATGTTACCAGATGTTTAGATTGCATTCTGAGTCCATAAACAGCCACCACTTCCCGGAGTAATCTTTGGACTACTTGACTTCACTACCCTGGAAGGTGCTAACGGAGGTGTACTCGGTGCTCAGTTTTGTGGTCAGTAGTGAGGGTTAATCCTCAGGACACCAGTGATTAATGGCCCTGACGGACACAATCTTAGCCCAGTAACCTACCTGCCCTAAGACTCCTGAAAAGGTTTCCACACTTGCTCATTTCATAATTACTATTTCGTGCTTCCTGAGCTCCACACCATGCAAAAAAAACCAAGCACTGGCGAAGCCATTAGGCCTGGACCTCGCAAACTTGTGATATGGGGATTTTTGCTTTATTTTTTACTATAAGCATGTGCCACAAACGTGAACAGAATAGGAAAATCAGAAACAAATGTAAATTAAAAAAAATTACCATCACATATAATTTTATGAGGAAAACAGCGATCTTTCTATGAAAAGGGTACATTTAGAAAAGGTTTTAAAAGCCCTTATAAGTTTTCATATGCATGGCATCAAATTATTATTGGTACAGCGAAAATGTACTATTGACTTAATTGCTGTAACCTGAAGACATAATTTAAACACCCATGGAGGTCTAAGAAGGTTGAAAAAAGTATAAAGGACTGAAAGACAAAAAACACTGGTCAAATAACGCATAGGCCCAAAAGCAACAGCTCTGAAGTGCACTTATTTGTAGGCAGATGTGTACCTGTGATCAGACGAAATGCAGTCACTCACAAATGCAAGAGATTCAACGGCTCAAGTGGGCTGATTCATTGCACCCAGCAGTATTCTGAGGTGTACAGAAGCAAAGCGCGAATGACAACTGAGCAGACCAATGGACAAAGAAGACTAAACCACAGCCTTTCTACATAGGTATATGCGTCGTTAGCAGTGCTTAATTTGAGCCGGTGGTTTCCGGTGCTCAGCACTGGCACATAATTGTCAACACCGGCACTTGTGACAGTCTGCCACAAGGTGGCGCTGTCTTGATAATTTAGAGATGACCACAACAACAGGTAATTATTAAAATAATATACATAAATATGACTATTACCTGCCACCCAAGCCATTCATATAGCTTTTGGGGTATAGAATAGTCTAAATTGTCACATTTGTAGAAGTGTGATGGTTAGTGGTTGTGTTGTTACTATCAGTGACAGCATGGCGGAGGCAACGTGTGGTACAGATTGCAGTGGCCTCCTGACGAGAGCCCTGATACTTATTGTTTTGCAAATTAAGCACTGGTCGTTAGTTTTTATTGATGCATTTTTTCATCACATGAGTTTGGCGAGACAGCTAGAGCTATCTCTCTGCGAGATCTAAAAGTCTGAATTAACATAGGAGCTGGCCGCAGCAGAGAGCACCTCCTGTCCCAGCTGTGGGAACCTTCTCTGAAATGCACGCCTGGTTCCTGTTCCCAGGCCCCTCACCATGCAGACGGAAACATCATTCCAAAAATCATTCCATTTTTGGAATCGTTAATGACTGGTAAATGGGTTATGAAAATAGACATTTAGACATCAGTTCTAATCCCAGAATAAACATGTTAATGAAAAACATCAATGCAATGTTTATAATAGATCATTTAAAAAATAAATGGTTTTAGAAAAGTAAAACGGCTTAGTAGCGTTTGTGTTAAACAACCCAAACTACTGTGCTTGTGTTTCTCTACACCACACACTCTTCATCTCTTCTGTTATTTCACTCTCTGCCCCCTCGCCCCAAACACCGTTTGTTCCCTCCTCAGAAATGCCACAGCTAATCCAGCAAAGTAAAGCAAAGTAAAGCAATTCTGTCATTTCCCTCACAAGCCCGAGCATATTTCCATCTGTTTAGCATTAGCGCCAATACAGAGCTGAGCCTAAAGTGTGCCTCAGTCGTGGTTTGCGCTGCTTTACAGCTGCTGGTAAACGCCAGCAGAAATCAAGCACACTGAGAAAATAGCCTTTCTTTGTGCGCTAATAAGCCCCTGCGAAAGCATGATTGGGGAATACAACTAGAAACCCAAGCATTTTCTTTGCTTTGGCGAGTGTTTATGCTTGTTTTAGTTTCCGCAATATAAGTGCCAGCTTTACTTTCTTGCAAGGCAATGCAGCAAGGCAACTTGCTATGCTATGCTGCGTTGCGTTGCGTGGCGTGAAAGTGAAAGTGAGAAAATAAGATATGGGGCATTTCTTGCTCTTTCTTAGCTCTGGTGAATTGTGTCCTGCCTAGCGCCAACGCAGGAACTCTTGCACCATGTAAAGTTTCCGGCCTTCTGTTACTATTGTTTTTGTGCAGGAAGGCACACCTTTGTGCCCAAAAACAACTCTTAGAGGCATACTCCTCGTTTTATGCGTGCTGCAGACGGCAGCACACATGGAAAGAGGAAGTGACAACGAGAAATAAAAATATTTCTCCTCGTTACATCTGTGCCGGTAGGCACACCCTTTTGGTACAAATGCAGGGGTTTGCGTCAACATACATGGGTAGATGCATGGAACGCCTACCTGACACAAGCTAGCGCTGCCTCGTTTTGCTTTATATTTAGTAAAACTCACAAAGCCACGCACATCGATTTTCTGTGGCTTACTAAATGCCAAAAAGGATTTTGCGTCGGGCTGTGCCACAAAAATTATGCAACCCCAATGAAAACTCTGGGCCTAACTGTGCACTCTGATTGCAGTTGGGGCTTGGCCAGCATTCCTTTTTAGACACAAACTCCAATTTGCTCCTGAAAAGGAATTACATGGCAACTACAAATTGTGAATAAAGAGAAATTCCTTCACCAGTGGAAGGTGTATCCCAGTATGCACTCCGTTGAAGCTTCAAACTTTAATGAATTTTTCACAAATGTCTGTATTCAAAAAACTGTTTAATCTCACAGTCTTCAATTCTTTATATTGCCTCGACGAATGTCGATAATCTTCACATTTTGAATCTTTTCATTTTTTCATATACATGAACTTCAATTTTTCCGTATGAGTATTTGGGTTACAGGGTTAAATCCCAATGCATTTCGGGGTCTTCCCTTCGTCAAGGGATACTCCCTATAAACAAAATTTACCGCGGGTTAGTGATGTCAGACCCAGAATGCAACGAAAACGGTGGGTGTGTGAGAGAAATATCGGAGGTGACTTATAACGTGAATAATGATCTACTTTAGTGCCCAAAATATCTTTGCTAGTTAAATAACGCTGTGAGTGTCTTGGTGAGCGTGATTGATTGACATCCATGGTGACCAGAATAATGTGAAAAATAATCGCGAGAATCAGAAGAGCGTGTGGTGTAGAACTCTAAAAGTGCCGGTAAATAGTTCTAACCGTGTCATGCGATTTTAAACGTGCGCGATATCTAATATACCGACCACGTGCCTGTGCAGGTGATTCTTACGTCTATAAAACAATGTGATGTCAGAAAATCCTAAAGTGCATAGTATCTATGCTGATATATAAAGCTGAAGTGCATACCTGATTAAACCCGTCGCTCGGTCATAGTGATCCCGCGTTCCAAGCTCGCAGGAATCGGCAGTGATAATCGTATGCCCCGGAAGTGAATAAAAGCGTGCGCAAAAAGGCTTGTGATAAATATAGAAGAAAGACACAAAACGAACCAAATGGTGTCAGTGTGAGATGAAAAAATCAATAAATAAAGCTATTGGTGTGATAGCTCAAGAAAAAGTGTTAAATGGAACAGAAAAATGGAACAGTAAAAATATTAAATGAAACAGTAAAATCAAGAATAATGCTGCCAAAGACGCATTATAAAACTAATCAATTCAACATGCTGTACGAGTTGCAAGCCTGCACATGGATAATATGGTGACTTAAATTCACGAATCACAAGTAACAATTATATTCCACCCGGTCATTCAGACCCTTAGGATGTAACGAGTCCAATTTGAAAATCCAATAAAGTTCTCTTTGTAAAAGAAATTTTTTGTTGTGTCTGCCGTTTTGTAATGCAATCTGTTCCAAAATGAGAAACTTTGAAGTTCATGTATATGAAAAAATGAAAAAATTCAAAATGTGAAGATTATCGACATTCGTCGAGGCAATATAAAGAATTGAAGAATGTGAGATTAAACAGTTTTTTGAATACAGACATTTGTGAAAAATTCATTAAAGTTTGAAGCTTCAACGGAGTGCATACTGGGATACACCTTCCACTGGTGAAGGAATTTCTCTTTATTCATATGCGACATCCCTCTTGATCTAGGGATAAGATCCCACAGCACCCAAGACACGTTTAAAGGAATACATTTGTGTTTAAAGTTGAATGTGGAGTGCGACCGATCCATATTTTTATTTAGCTTCTTTGATCAAAACGCGTCAGCACCCACTCAAAACATGTTATACGAAGATTTTGCCAACATTACCGGCAACAAAGCCGACACGTTTGGTTTCACTAATGAAGACACAAACCGAATATACTCTCTCATACAGGAGCCAGAATGCATCGCAACAAGCACAGGATCAATACAATCGAATATCAAGCAATTACTATTCGCCGCCAAAAGAGAAATCAACCAAAGGTTGCACGCCAGCACGTTGATACGCTACCACAAAGTCCAAAGAATACCAAGAGGTTTAAGAATACCACTAAAATCTACACTATGTAAGAATAACGCACGATTCACTGAACGATGGTATGGTATTCTAAATAAATGTTCATTGGACTTAATATTATTGATTATTGAAGAGCTTTCAAAAGTATTAGAAGATCTTGAAAAAGAAGTTGCTCAACTCAAACAAGAGATAAGTGATAAAATGTCCACAGAAGATTGGAAAAAAACCCTAGAAGACATCAACATCCAACTTGATAAACACACAGCAGAAATAAATGAAAGGAAATTACGGAAATTTAAGAGAGACACTGGTGATTACAAGTTGGGGGAAGTTTATAGTTGGGCAGAGGAATACGCTACACGTAGACAACGACGACAATTTGACAATCGATCTACGGATGATACTTCATCATCTGAAGATTCTCAACAGAGACGACAACCCAACTTTCAACCTAAAGAACCTTCATCAAGGAATCTGAACGCCAACCAGGATAAACGATCTACCACAACAAGTGATGGAAGCGCAACACCTTCAACTTCCAGTTCTTTTTTAGGAAAAGGCCAGGTCCCACCCGGAGATCCAGGCGGACAAAACACTACACCAATTGCCAAATCAACGAGGAGTCAAAAAACTTAGTGATTAACATCTCCACCACTGAATTATCGAAATTCCAAACAAAAACACTACAAAAGGGTTTATCATACGTATCTACGTATCAAAGCAATGAACTTGAAGCACAAGTGAGTCTGTTCAGATTCATGAGAAGTCTACGTCTGAAACATTTTTTCACAAACATCAGTACATTTTCAGAACCAGCTAATCAAGGCACCTTAATTGATCTTAAGCCAGACAGCACGTTTCAAGCACCTGTCAGCCACAAAATACTTGACACCTTTGAGACAATAGTACGTAAAGACCTGCATGACCTATTCCAATCTAAAACATCAAAAGCTAGCAACTTAACTACCAATGAGAAAATAGCAATTTCCAAACTTGCCAATAATCAGACAATCACATGTTGCAAAGCTGACAAAGGAGGAGCACTAGTAATATTGGACACATCATTTTACACAAATAGCGTGGAGCTACATGTTTCAGACACCAATGTATACATGCAATTACTTTCGGATCCTACTTCCTCTTTCAAACAAGTCCTGGCATCTATCATTGACAAAGCTTTAATATCAGGAACCATCAATGAAAGAGATAAAAAATTCCTCATCAAGCAAAACCCAAGCATACCTTATCTGTACATGATACCAAAAATCCATAAAAATTTAAACCATCCTCCATTCAGACCAATAGTGGGCACTCGAAATTCTATTCATGAACCAATTGGCAAATACATAGACCGACACCTTCAACCAATTGTACGACAAATGACCACATATGTTCAGGATACTACTGATTTCCTCATAAAGCTTGACAAGATTGAGTTGACAGAAAATATTGAGTACACTCTATGTACTATGGACGTACAATCATTATATACCTCAATCCCACACAACTTGGGACTTGAAGCACTGGAATATTTCCTTCTAAGGAATGACAAGGAGAACAACCTCAATGTCTTCTTAATGGAGCTAATGCACTTTACGCTGTACCACAGCTATTTCACTTGGAATGATCAACTTTACACACAATTGAACGGAACATCAATGGGAAATTGCGCTGCCCCAGCGTACGCAAATTTATTCATGCATCATTTTGAACTCATCCACATTCTTTCACACAAACAATGGACGGATAATGCAATTTTATTCATCAGATACATTGATGACATCTTTCTCATTTGGAAAGGCGAAGAAACTAAACTACTGAATGCCATACAAGAATTGAACACGGTAGATGACCGCATCCAATTTACACGTCATTGACAAACAAAAAACATCTTTTCTAGATGTGGAAGTGATGATAAAGGATCAGAAATTGATAACTTCAGTTCATACTAAAAATACAGATAGAAACAATCTTTTACATTTTTCAAGCTTTCACCAAATGAGCCTTAAACAACACTTACCATACTCCCAACTACTGAGGATTAAAAGAATATCATCGACTGATGAACTGTACCAGGAAAACAAAGACAGGATGATGACAAAATTTAAACAAAGAGCATATCCAGACTCTGTACTACATCACGCCAATGAAAGAGTAAACAAAAAGAACAGACAAGAATTACTTAAAACGAAGAAGTTGGAAGTACAGCAAGATCGAAATGTATTTGTATCAAAATATTCAACCAGAAGTCAAAAAATCAAACAAACAATAAAAAAATATTGGCCAATGTTACAAGCGGAAACAGAATTCAATGTCATTTTTAATCAAATTCCCATATTCGCATACCAACGTACAAAAAACCTACAACAGATGTTGAAAAACAACAAAGAAATCAGAAAAGACACATACAAGGGCACTATTCCATGTTTGAATTGTGGCAGCTGTAACAACATTATCAAAGGCATTACACCCATCCAACGCAAGGTACTCCCATCAAATTGCAAGTCACAGCAACTTGCAATTCCAGTTTTGTCGTGTATTTACTAAAGTGTCCATGCGGGCTTTCCTACGTGGGCAAAACGGAACGAAAAATGAAAATCCGCTTGACAGAACACAAAAGCAACATAAGAACTAATAATCCCAAATCTGTCATTGCTACACACTTCAACAGATTTTCGCATAATATAAGCCAACTCCGGTTTCTCATTTTGGAACAGATTGCATTACAAAACGGCAGAGACAGCAAAAAATTTCTTTTACAAAGAGAACTTTATTGGATTTTCAAATTGGACTCGTTACATCCTAAGGGTCTGAATGACCGGGTGGAATATAATTGTTACTTGTGATTCGTGAATTTAAGTCACCATATTATCCATGTGCAGGCTTGCAACTCGTACAGCATGTTGAATTGATTAGTTTTACAATGCGTCTTTGGCAGCATTATTCTTGATTTTACTGTTTCATT
The DNA here is from genome assembly GCF_964204655.1 of Triturus cristatus. Lineage (NCBI taxonomy): Eukaryota > Metazoa > Chordata > Amphibia > Caudata > Salamandridae > Triturus > Triturus cristatus. The sequence goes on from NC_140595.1 coordinate 428,365,647, forward strand.
TAATATTTTTACTGTTCCATTTTTCTGTTCCATTTAACACTTTTTCTTGAGCTATCACATCAATAGCTTTATTTATTGATTTTTTCATCTCACGCTGACACCATTTGGTTCGTTTTGTGTCTTTCTTCTATATTTATCACAAGCCTTTTTGCGCACGCTTTTATTCACTTCCGGGGCATACGATTATCACTGCCGATTCCTGCGAGCTTGGAACGCGGGATCACTATGACCGAGCGACGGGTTTAATCAGGTATGCACTTCAGCTTTATATATCAGCATAGATACTATGCACTTTAGGATTTTCTGACATCACATTGTTTTATAGACGTAAGAATCACCTGCACAGGCACGTGGTCGGTATATTAGATATCGCGCACGTTTAAAATCGCATGACACGGTTAGAACTATTTACCGGCACTTTTAGAGTTCTACACCACACGCTCTTCTGATTCTCGCGATTATTTTTCACATTATTCTGGTCACCATGGATGTCAATCAATCACGCTCACCAAGACACTCACAGCGTTATTTAACTAGCAAAGATATTTCGGGCACTAAAGTAGATCATTATTCACGTTATAAGTCACCTCCGATATTTCTCTCACACACCCACCGTTTTCGTTGCATTCTGGCTCTGACATCACTAACCCGCGGTAAATTTTGTTTATAGGGAGTATCCCTTGACGAAGGGAAGACCCCGAAATGCATTGGGATTTAACCCTGTAACCCAAATACTCATACGGAAAAATTGAAGTTCATGTATATGAAAAAATGAAAAAATTCAAAATGTGAAGATTATCGACATTCGTCGAGGCAATATAAAGAATTGAAGACTGTGAGATTAAACAGTTTTTTGAATACAGACATTTGTGAAAAATTCATTAAAGTTTGAAGCTTCAACGGAGTGCATACTGGGATACACCTCCCACTGGTGAAGGAATTTCTCTTTATTCATATGCGACATCCCTCTTGATCTAGGGATAAGATCCCACAGCACCCAAGACACGTTTAAAGGAATACATTTGTGTTTAAAGTTGAATGCGGAGTGCGACCGATCCATATTTTTATTTAACTACAAATTGTGCCCATCATGGGAAATTATCCCTTTGATTTGCAAGTTGTGGGTGCAGATTATTCACAGTTACGGTTTGCACACACCCCCAGACCTGTTGAAATTATGTACACATTGTTCACAATTCCACATCCCAATTCTGGGAGTGAAAACTGGAATTAGGTACAATTGCACACCGGCTAATGACCCTAGCTCGCAGCAGCAGTTAGTAGTGGGTGCACAACTGGCACCTGTGATTTGCACGAGCCCAAGTATCAGACCTGTAGGGTTTGAGAACAAGAGATGTGCCAGAAGTTTTGCTGTCATCGGCTAAGCAAGTAGTCAGAAATTCCCAATTTGTTTAACTTTCCCCTTTACTTATTTCATTTGTACCTGTTGCACTAATCTGTTTTTTTTTTATTTATTTTTTTAGTTTTATATATCTCAAACTCGACCCAAAGATATCCGGTATCAGAGCGCTTTACATGAGCACCAGTTTCGTTACAAATGGACACAATCTTTTTTTTAGGCACGGGGAGATTAAGTGATTTGCCCAGAATCACAGAATATTGAGCGTCGCTACAAATTGACTCTTTTGGCCAGTGGGTCCTTCATTGGGGTCTGGCATTGGGAGGGTCTGTTGAGGCCTGTATCATGGCTCCCCAAGTGACCAGATCGTCTGCTAACTTCTCATCCTGTCATACCCTCCTGATGTGCACTTCCTCCGCTCCCTCCCACTCCAGTATATCCCTTAGCCAGTCTTGCACTAGAGAGGGCCTATGACTCGGCCATTTAATTGCAATACGTCTTGTAGCTTGTATTAAGCCAAGCATCACAACATTCCTCATAAGTTTCCTCTTGCTTCTACCAGAGAGCACTCCCAGCAGACGTGGCTTAATCGCATGCAGGCTGGCCCTTCCCGTTGCCCCATTGTGCTGACTCAGCACCTCTTCTCAATATCTTGTGAAAACTGGACAACTCCACACCACATGCAAGAAGATAGTAGCCTTGTTCTCTCATTCAGCACATCCTGGGTCCGTAGCTGTATACATCTTCTGTTGCCTCCCGGGGCAGAGGTATGTCAAGTGTATGCAATTATACTGCACCAATTTGAATAGTGAATTTATCAAGACCTCGTGAACTCCACCATGTATTTTTTCCATGCCTTAGCTGTAATGGGGTCATCACTAAAACGCGGAACAGTTTCCTCAACTCTCAGCAGCACCACACACTTATCCGCTCGGAGTGGCCTATACAATTGTGTGATAAACTTCTGACCCACCCGCCATTGACAGCATGGAGACCAGTCTTTGTGTGGGTTCAGGGGCTTCAGGGAATGAGGACCAGGTCAGTGGCTGTTATTTTTGTGTACTGCAGAAACTGCCCCGGGCCTAACCCAAATGTCTCGAACGCATCTTACATAGTGATAAATCTGCCTTAAGGATATAAGTTGGGCAGCACCGTGAACCTGCAGTCCCGCCAATGGCAACTGTCGGAGCTATCTGCTCAAATGGCCATATTATCCAGATATACAGACCTGGTGCATGTGGCTCCTGTCGCAACACTCCATGAACTGTTCTTTCCCCTAGCCTGCACACTAGTCGAATGACATGTGGCAAGGATTCAGGGTCTCTTTTGCCTCTCATCGGCAGGGTATTAAGATTGTTTGCAACATATGTGCCATCTTGGACAGTCTTCTACCAATATCCTCCCTCATCTAGTCAGTGGATCTCGTGCTGCTGCTACGTTGCTAAATAATAGAGATCAAGGTCGGGCACCTCCATCCCCCCTTGTCCCACTCCAGCTTGAGTGTGTTTAGTCCCACCCTGCATATTTTCCCAACCCAGAGTAGTTCCAGCAGCCAATTCAATTCTTAGAATGCACAGTGCAGGATTTCATACATGGTGCCTCTGAGCACAAACAGGCATCTGGGCAGCACCACCATTTTGGCTAGGGTGATTTTCCCCATTAAGTATAGTTTTAGCATATTCCAGAAGGCTATGGAAGGTCGGAGATAACGGATTACCCCCCTAAGATTCAGGTTGTGACACTGTTGCACCCAATGAGATATGTGCATTCCCAAATATCTAACGCTCTCCACATTTCAGGGTAACTCAGTCTCCGGGAGTGATGTATGGGGTATCTCCCTTAGCTGCCCCAGTGGAAACAAAGCTGATTTTGAGTGATTAACCTAGAGTCCTGATATTTCTCAGAATTCCCACATGCCATTCAGGATAGGGACAGATGTGGATGGCCGTCGCAAATATATAATCGCATTGTCTGCATAAAGCGAGACCAGTGCATTGTCCGGTCCACTGGGATTACTAGTCATGCAGCACCCAACGAAGCCGACATGCCAAGAGCTTCATTGCTAGGGCAAACACCAAGGGAACAACGGAGACACCAGGCACCCCTCCTGTGTTCCCCTCTGGAGGACGACCACGGGCCGAGACACTCCTTCCAGTATGAACATGCACCATCGGCCTCTTGGGGTGTAGTACACAGCCTTTGCAAAAATGATCTGCAAACACGCCATTGATCACCTGTTAGGTATGGACCTCCCGTCCAGCTGGTCCTTAATAGATAGGATAGGTTGTGCAAGTGTTTCGTTCTTGACCAGCCTAGCCAGCATGCGTCCCGCTCTATTACCCTCCATGTTTAGCCTCCTCCAATAGGATAGTCACGCGTGTTTCTAGTATTGGTGCCGTAGGGTATGTATTTGCTGTTGGGTGCTGATCCATTTCTGTAATGACTGTGGGTGTGTCGCTAAGATTGCCTCCATAGTTGCCAGCTTTTCCTCCTGCCCCATTAGATCCCTCTCTAGTGGCTGTCATATACCAGTAGATGTTGCTATATACACTCCCCTCATTACCACCTTCATCGCATCCCATTCCAATGCTCTATGCTTCGCTCTATCTGAGTTAGTCTCAAAATACTCAGTTATTTCATCTGATAGTGTTTCCATAAACATCGGGTCAGTCAGGGCCTTCTCTCTCAAGCGCCACAATGGCATCCGTAGTACCTGCTTATTCAGGGGGTATGTTTATCAATAAAAACGAGTGGTCTGACAGGTAGTGAGTCAAGTATACCGAGCTAGTCACCCGCTGCACCGCATCCGCCTGCACCAGGAAGTAGTCCAACCTATGTGTGACAGTCGCTGGGGTGTAGCAAGTGTATGCTAGTGTCTGTTGGTGTTGTGCCCGCCATATGTCTATCAATCCTATACTCCCCATAGCATGTTTGATCTCCTCAGTCATGTTCGGCTTGGTGCTGCTTTGGGGTAGAGCCCTTTCTATCACACCATCTATTGCACAATTAAAGTCCCCAGCTAGTATAACCTCAGTTTCCACATGTTGCTGCGCCATAGTGGCAATTATTTCGGGATGGTGCTGGCTGTCAGTGTTTGGTGCATACACATTGATGAGGCATATCTTGTGTGCATCTAGGGTGCCCGACAAAATACCGTACCTCGTTTCTGGGTCTACCTAGACTCCTGTCATCTGGAATGAAAGTCTGGGAGCCAGCCATATGAGGACACCACATGCGAATCCAGAATAAGACATTGCAAACATTTGACCCCTCCTTTTTTTCCTTAGTTGCCCAATGCAGTCTCTCCATATGTGTTTCCTGTAATAGGGCTATAGCAACCCCATACCTTTTCAGATAAGCATGCATTCTATAATGTACTCTGGTCAATTCAACCCCCCGCACATTCCAGGTGACGAACTTATACCCAGTCACCGTGTTCACCATGTGGATTATTAGTAGGTGCCTGGACCCAGTTATTGGGTCATATTCACCATCTCACATCACCACATTGCCATCCAAAGGAAGGAGCACCCCAACACAACTTGACAACAGGTTGTAACATATCCTCTGAACTCCCTTGCCCCTTTCCTCCCTTATGCAGAGTATACAGAAGCTTCAGTCAAAGGAATAGTTGGTCACCACCCTCCTCCCCTCTCACCTCCTCCGCTAACGTACTCTAATGAAGTAGTAGGTGTGAGCACTGCCCAAGGCACCATGATCTCAGTGGCCCACATGACCAATGCTAGAACTCTGCGGTCCAACAGAAGTCGGGCTCTGATGGCTCCTGTTCATGGAGAAAAGAAAAACAATTCATTTATAACCAATGTTTGTGGTCCCTGCAAATTGTGCCCAGTCCGCAGCCTCACAGGACCTCATCCCCCCTAAAATTAGTGACAGTGGAGCAAGTCCATAGTACCAGGGCAACCAGTGTCTAGGTCTCTCTTCTTCAGAGAATCTTACCTCGCTGCTTTAAGTCTCACTCAGGGGCGACCACCAGGACCAGCAAGTCTCGGTTGCAACCGATATGCCCTCCATCCAGTTAGCCCCAGAGTCTTGATCAGGCCACACATTATTGATCCACAATGCTTGCCTTGTCGTTGACTTCCTAACTAGTATCCTTGCTGTCGCTCCGAGTGTCTGGGACCAGATGAATCATGCGAAAAGGAGTCTCAGTCTGGGAAGTCTAATGGGGCAGTTTTCAATGTCCCATCTGGGCAACAAATATGCGATCCCTCTCTGCCGCATATGGGTTCCATAGCTTTGCAGTCGGAGTTTGCCTGTTCCTGTTCAAATGGCGCCCAGATGGTTTCCAAGCCACTCTCCAGTTGGGGTTTCCCACTGTGCGATCTAGCCCAAAAGATTCTAGCCATGCCATGGCCTCCTGTGGTGATTCGTAGAAGTGCATCCAGCCTTTATGTTGTATTCTGAGTTTGGCAGGGAACACCAGGCTGTATTTAATGTTGTGTTCTCTTAGCTTCTTCTTGACTGCCATTTATTTTTGCAGAGGTCTTGTACCCTGCAAGTGCAGTTTGGAAAGATATGTATTTGTTTGTTCTCATATCTTGGGGGACTGCGTGTGCGCACATGTTGCAATATTACGTCTCAATCTCTATAATGGAATAGCTTAGCTATGAGCACCCCGTAGGCGGTGCTTCAGGTCTAGGAATCACCACCAGTGCCCTGTGCGCCCGTTCTATGGAGAACGTAGAGAGCTGGCTTGGTCGGAGTGTACTATCAATATAATTCATCAAGAAATAGTTCCGCAAAGGGGCCCTCATCCCGATCTGAGAAGTCTGCCAGCCATCTATAGTTTTGCCTACAGTGTTCCTCTGCATCTTCCAGGCATTCCTTCTTTTGGGTCACACTATACTGAAGGCCAGCTACAGTGGCCTACAGAGTCTTAATCTCCCTCGTCAAGGTAGTCACCTTCTCCTCCATGGTCATGACTATGTGCTGGTCTGCGTAGGTCCATGCAGAGATGGTTCATTTTGATGGCCACTGTATCCATCTTGCCCTCCAAAGCTACTCGAGACCCCTATGTTGCTGCTTGTATTTCTGCCATGTCAGGAGTGGGATCCCTCATCTCCGGTCTGCAGTCTCCCTCTGCGATAAGCATTGGGGCCTCGGGTCTAGTGACCTTGTACTGGTCTATCTTGTTGATTTATGCAGCCTTCGCTTCTCTCTCTTTGCCCATTTTAGTATCAGTGTCACCAGTCAGATCCTCCAGCCTTTGGAATGGCCAAAGTTACACTGTGTAGGGTGTTGTTCCGTCAGGATCTCGGCTGGCCAGCAGGGTTAAGCCAAAATGACACTTCTCCTTCTCGGCCCAGTGGCTCTCGGCCTGTACCTTCAGCGTGATGTGTACCAAGGGCTCCGCCGATCCCCGGCTGTGTGCCTTTGCTACCTCTAATGTCCCACCCTCGCAGGTTGTCGCTGGGCATGTGTCACCGGGTTGACACCACCATTTCATGCAGTATAGTGGAATCATGAGGGGAACATACTCCATCCCTTTCCACCCCGAGGCCGCCTGCAGGCCACTGTCAATAGTCTAAGGCCACCGCCGGCAGCCAGCACCAAGTAGTCCAGGGCTCCACAGGTCCAACAGTCTTGCATACGTTTGGCAGCAGCAGCGAGCCAGGGCCCCCATGGGGTCAGCTAGGCCTCTTGCCCAGGCCCGGGGGTCCAGCAATCCCAGGCACCTACGCCGCCTGTCAGCAACTATTGAGGGCCTCCCGGTGATCTGTTGTCAGGTGGGGCCGCTCCTGCCCACCCACGCCACACTGAGGGAAACTTTAAGCGGAGCTTCATCACCACCAACATATGGCCCTTTTTCGCCTCTCCTGAGTGCCAGTGGTTCCCACAGTGATTTTCCATTGCCATAGTAGGTCCCACCCCACAGCACTTACTTGGCCCCTTCTGTTGCAATTCCAGGCGGGGGCACCCCTCTCTCCTTCAGCCAGTCTGTACAGGCCCTCACAGGGATGCTGATGCAGCCCAGGATCTCCACTACGGTTTACCTCACCTCTCAGGCCTCTCAGCTGCTCCTCCAGCTTCCCGACGAATGCGGGTTGCCTACGCCCTTGTCTCTGCTGAGGTCACCTTACCATCTCCTGCATACCTCGCCACCAGCCGCGGATGCCAGCTAGCTTGTCGCTCGCCAGCAGATCTTCCTCGTTGGCCCTCCATGGGTGAAGAATCACTGAGTATAATGAGTGGCTTCCCTTCGTTTCAGTGAATTTTAGGTAAGTAAGTACTGGTCCCCCAATCTTGTGCCTGTGCTTGACGAGAGCAGGTTTACTTTGTTGCGATGAAGGAGACCATCACTTCGGTGGCTGTCCTATTGAATGTGTTTACCCCGCCTCATTACCCCAGCCCTCCCTTCTCACAGAGGCTTGCAATAGGGGCAGATGGGTCACATGCTGTGTAGCAAGCAGGTGTGGTTCTTAACGTTAGCATTTCAGGCCCTAGTAAACACCCCAGCCTAACATGGAGCATGGCCAACCCGTAGATCCTTGGAGAGAGGTGAGGTGGGAGTCCACTGCAGGTACATATCTACCTAAAACCAGTGATCTAGGATCCCCAGAGGCCCGGTGATGAGGGTGAAAGGTCACTGGGCATGCTTGTTAGCAGTGTGGTCACAGTTAAGTCCACAGCAACAACTGTGCATTTGTTGTTTAGCTTTATTTGCCGCAGAATACCTTGAAGGCAACCCTGGACCCAGACGCATTGCAAGTGGGTCTGGGCAATCAAGACTTCCCACAGTCCACAAAAGAAACCACATCAAACCCTCCAAAACCAGGGATGAGGGCTGAAGAGGCCTCGTTGCAAGGATGAGGTGCAGGTTTGTAGTACAGATGTGCCTGGTAAGGTGAATCAGGAGTGTGTGAGTTATGATTGCATTAAAAACTAAAACGAAGTTGAATAAGAGTCAATCATGTTGGAGGTATCCTGCCAGACTAGCATTGTGTATTGCCAGCATACCTGAAGCCTTTGTGAAGAGTCACACTCTAAGTTGTGGGAGGTGTGAGAAAAGTGGATTATTAGTTGGGGTGGTAGTGAGATCTCACTGAGTAATAATGTCACTATTTCATATCAGATCCAGTTAGGTTTCTTTAAATCAAACCTTTGCTCAGTCTTGGGTAGCTGTAGTACAGAGCAGTCAGTCTTAACACAAAGGAAAACAAGTGTAACGTATTTATCAGTACCAAACCAGTTAATAAGTAGGAAACACGACACAATAAAAATGCCACTTCAATTTATTAAAATAGGATATATTTTTTATCTTTAAATATACACGAAAACAACAGAAATCTGATGAAGGGAACACGAGTTATGATTTGTGCAAAGTTATCATAAATCACTGCAATTGTCGCAAAAGGTTTTACAAACCACTGCTTTTCAATTCTAGCTGTAGTCTAAGCGCCTCGAATGTGAGGGCACGGGCCAAAGTCAAAGGTTTAGGTCAACCGCGATGGAACACAGGTTGGTTGCAGGAGCCAGGTTGGTCACAGTCAAACTTTTACCTTTGCACTTGGAAACATATCTGTTTCTTTTTCTCGTCGGCTGGATCATCGGTGGGGCCCTCTACAGCTTGGATTCGGAGTTGGGTGGCAGGAGGAGTAGGGTGGTGGAAGAAAAAGGGAACAAGGTGAAATCAAGATGCTGCAGCATTGATATTCAACAGCCCTGGCATTCATCTGACAGCGGCTCCTTCATGAAACTTTGGACCCTTGCACCAGTGCTTAATTTGAGCCAGTGCTTTCTGGTGCTTGGCACCGGCACGTCATTTTCAATACCGGCGCTTGGGACAGACTGCCACAAGGTGGCTCTGTCCGACTAATTTAGAGATGACCACAACAACAGTTAATTATTGATTTAATATACATTAAAATTACATACCGCCCAAGACATTCTTTTTTTTTTTTTTTTTTTTAAACCTTTATTTACGTCAACATGGTACACAGCTATTCAGCCGACATCCCGGAGGTTCGGCAGCACGATGGGAACAATACGCAGGAAGGTTCATATCCGTACATCAGGAGTAACAAAGGTTTAGTTTTAATGTAAACCAAAAAATAAAAACACGAGCAAGGCAAAGCATATAATAAGCATGCGCTAGTTCTCAGCTGGGGCGAGGCCCCACTCCCATCAGCGGAGCGGTACACCACGCCAAAGAAGCGAGGGGAAAGCAGGGGTACGGACTCCAGGTTATGAACAGTTTACGTATATAGTTGGGAGTAAGGCTAGGGGGAAAGTTGCACATCGAGCATCTCAACAACCGGGGGCACACAAATATCTCCCCTATAATGATTCCATTGCCCCCATATCTTATGCCACTTCTTAGGGCGACCCCGGGCACTGTACACCGTTTTCTCCCGGAACATGCCCCAGTCCATATTTTCCATCCATGCTGCCAAGGTGGGAGGTCTCTGGGATCCCCACAGCTGCGCAATATCTCGCTTCGCCACCATATTCCCCAGAGTCACCCATTGGGTCTGAGCGGCATCGTAGTCGGTGGGGCCCCAGACATTCAACAGGCATCGTCTTGCCTCTGGGAAGAGTGTGATACCCGTGACCTCTTTCATCACCTCATGAATTTGTTTCCAGAACTCTACGATCTCCCCACACTCCCAAATAATGTGTAGAAAGGTGGCCAACATCCCACAGCCTCTCTTGCATAAGCCATCGTCAGAGAAACCCATGTGAATCAGGCGGGGCCCCGTGACGTAAACCCTGTGGAGTATCTTAAGCTGCACCAGCCGCAGTCTAGCCGGGATCGCAACCTCCTTCGGAGAGGAGACGGCATATTGCCAGTCCTCATCGTCCAGTTCGAGACCATCCCTAGTCCATTGTTCTCGCACATCAAGGAGGAGGTCGGTCCGGACATTTACAAGCTTCTTGTAAATCAAGGAGATTGTACTCTCCGGCATATGACCATCCAGAATCCGATCCTCCAAAGGAGATGACTCAGGCACGGCCTCCCCCCTCGGCACGAATGGAGAGCAGTGCGTGACGCACCTGGGCATATCGAAAGTACTCGGTACCCCCTAATTCGTACTCCGTCTGCAGCATCTCAAACGATTTCACCTTACCCTTAGTCAGCAAATCCCCAACTCTAGAAATCCCAATTAGGTCCCACTTCTCAAACCCTTTCGTGTGCCATAATTTCCCTAGTATATCGGATTCAAAAAGCGGAGTAGCCCGGGTAAGTCTGTCCTTCCAGCCCAACGAGTTTGTAACCGCCTTCCACACATGCACTGCCGTCTTGGTCGGTCCTGTGAGGGACCCGTCCAATGATTTGGAATACAGCGCCCTAAGGTAATTACCCCCGCGCAACAGCCACCGGTCCATAGCGAACCCAGGGTTCAACGCCGGACCGTAAACCCCATGGTTAATCGCTCCCAATTGGGTAGCCCAATAATATCTTCTGATGTCAGGGAGTGCTATCCCCCGTCATACCATGGAAGGGTCAACTTTGCTATAGCTATACGCGGTCGACCGTCCCATAACAGCGAACACTGGAGGCTCTCCACCTCACGAAAATAACAGGCAGGAACCAACTCTAGGGTGTTCTGTAAGGCGTAGAGAAACCGGGGAAGAGACATCATTTTAAACAATGCGGCGCGGCCTAGGAGGGAGAGCGGTAGCCGCCTCCAACCCGCGACATCCCGTCTCAAGCGTGACAGCGGAGGGAGGAGGTTCCTCTCGTATCGGACAGAGGGGTCTGTGGAAATATATATCCCCAAGTACAGAAAGCCCCGCTGGGCGATCTGGATGGAGCAGTCCCGCGGGACGGCAGGGGCGTCCCCACTGAGAACATATAGATGCGACTTTCCCCAATTAATGGCGAGACCCGAGTTACTACCAAAAGACTTCAAAACGTCACAGACCACTATGAGGGATTTCCGAGGCGAGGTCAAGTATAACAAAATGTCGTCTGCATACAATGAAATGCGGTCCTCGTGGTCTGGCGACCATCGGATCCCTCTTATATCCCGCTGCTATCTAATCCATGCCGCCAGCGGCTCAAGGGCGAGAGCGAACAGTAGTGGCGACAAAGGACAACCCTGCCGGGTGCCCCTCCCGAGCCCGAACGGAGATGACGCCCTACCGTTCACCGCGATTTTAGCCAAAGGTTCCTCATAAAGTAGCCTAATCCAGCCTATAAAGCCGAGTCCGAAGCCGAATTTTGTGAGCGCTGCCCACAGATACGGCCATTCCACAGTGTCGAAAGCCATCGTGGCGTCGAGAGACACCAAAATGGCCGACTCCCGCAGCGTCTCAACCCTCGCGAGCGCGCCATGAAGTCGCCTGAGGTTCAACGCAGTGTTGCGGTGTGGGATAAACCCGGATTGGTCTGGGTGGATCAAGTCCCCAATGACCCTGATCAGACGGTTAGCCAACAGTTTGGCGAGGATTTTGGGCTCAGCGTTAAGTAGGGAGATCGGCCTATACGATCCGCATCTGTTCCGGGGCTTGCCATCTTTATGTATAACCACTATTGTCGCCAGTCGTTGGTCGAATGGAAGACGCCCATGCTCCCGCGCCTCCACAAACATATCCCGCAAATACGGAGCAATCTTATCCGGTCTGAGTTTATACAACTCGACCGGCAAACCATTCGGGCCCGAGGCCTTGCCCGGGCGTAGCGAGCGGATAGCAACTGCAACCTCATCGGCGGTGATGTCACCATCAAGGTCCTCCCTGTCGACGTCGGATAGACAAGGCAGGGCAATGTCTCGCAGCAGTTCATGCGAGTCTTCCTCCGGCTTGTCCGACACAGACGTATAGACCATGCGGAAGTGGTCCGCAAAACACTGGACTATCCCATCGGGTTCTGTGACAATATCCCCGCCATCCGTCAGTATTTCTGGCACAACTCTATTCACTCGTTCTTTCCTGTCTAACCACGCTATTAATTTCCCAGCCTTGTCGCCCACATCATACAATCGCTCTTGTTGGTCCCTGCTAAGAACCTTAGCCGCGTTTGTCACCAGTGCTTTATATTCAGATTGTTTTAAGCTCAACTGATGCAGTGTTTCCGCCGTAACCTCGTCTTCCAGGACAGACTCTAATGCCACTATCTCTGCCTCGATCTGCGCCACCTCCGCATCTCTCCGACGTTTGACATCCGCTATCAAGGAGAGGGCCTCCCCCCTCAGTACTGTTTTAAACGCTTCCCACAAAGACACCGCAGAGGTAACCGAGCCAAGGTTCTCCGAAAAGTAAAGATCAACCGCTTTCAACAACGCACCACGAGTCTTAGGGTCACGGAAATACCAGGGGTTAATAGGGGCAACCCTACCTGCCGCGCCACGGCCAAAATCCATACTAATCCACACCGGCGAGTGATCGGAGATGCCCCTGGCCATGTGCCTAGCCTCGGACACCAAGAAAGCGTGGGCAGCCAAGGTGAGAACATAATCTATTCTAGAGAGACTGCCGTGCGCCCCAGAGTGAAAAGTGTACTGCCGCTGAGCGGGGTGCAGCAGCCTCCAGCAGTCAACCAAACCTAGTGCATCAGTAAAATCTGGGAGCCATCTCTGCGCCCCCCCGGGGTCCCTTGGCGGATGTCTGTCTAATAATCCGGAACCAACTGCATTAAAGTCCCCACCCATTACCAACACTCCCTCGGGGAGATCCAACATGGCCCTCCCCAAGTCGGCAAATGTGACGGCCTGCAGGCCAGGGGGGACATAAACAGAAACCAAAACCAGTGTCCTGCCCTCCCATCTCCCCGCAGCCGCCGCAAAGCGCCCCCTCTCATCAACAGTAGTAGAATCAATCTCCAACGGCAGCGAGGTCCTAACAAGTATTCCAGCCCCCCGAGATCCCGAGGAAAACCCAGAGTGAGCGATAAATTTATAACCCTTTCTATTGAGAGCATGACACGTGTTGTCTATCAGGTGCGTCTCCTGCAGCAAAACTATGTCAGGAGAGCACCTCTTCAGAAATTGCAGAACAATCCCCCGCTTAATACGATCCCCCAAGCCATTAACATTCCAACTAAGAATATTCAAACCCCTACCCCCATCCCAAAATGGCAAGAGACCCCCGCCCATCCCCGAGAGCAGCACACAAGACTTGCATTGCGATACCTTGCAAAATGAAAAACTCCAACAAACACTCCAACAAACCCAAACCACCCCCCACCCTGCACCCCTGCATAAGCCTAAAAGCCCCCCCAACTTGCAGTGTGCGTGTCGCCCTAGCAAAAGCTAATCTACAAGAAGAAACCCCGTAGGAGGAAAGAGATCCCATTGTGCCCTCGCCACCCCCGGACAATAGCTAGCAATGAAAACAAATCAGTGAACCACTGTCCCGAGCTTGGCCAGGATGGTCGATCACCAGAGTCCTCACTCTTTTGCGACAGGGCCTCCTTCCGCTCCGCCAGCATGATCCCCGCTAGTCCGCCGCTGGGGCAATGTGTCTAGCCATTCCCCAACCTCGTCTGGCAAGTCAAAGAAAAAGGTTTGTTCTTCGTACTCGACGCGCAACTTGGCTGGGAAGAGCATGGCATACTTCAGGCCCCTCTCACGTAGCCTCCTCTTAACCCCCAGGAAACTCTGCCGCTGCTTCTGCACCGCCTGAGTGAAGTCAGGATAGAAACTCACTGCAGTGTTCTGGAAAGTAACCGGTCCGGACCCCCGTGACGCCTGCAGAATGGCATCGCGGTCCCTGAAGTTGAGGATCCTGGCGATGATGGGTCTCGGGGGGACTCCCACCTTGGGCCTTCCGCCCGGGACTCGGTGGGCCCGCTCGACCGCAAAGAACTTGCTGAGGCCCTTAGGTGCCAGATGGTTAAGCACCAAGTCCTCGACAAACAAGTCCGCCGATTGCTCCTCCGATTTCTCCGGAACGCCAACAATGCGCACGTTATTGCGCCTCGCCCGGCCTTCAAAATCCTCCATCTTGCGGGCAATGAGGTCGTTGGTAGTCCTCAGCGTGCGGACCTCTATTTGCAGATCAGAGACGTCCCCCGTGAGGCTAGTGGTTCTTTGGTCCAATGATTTTACTCTCTCGTTAGTTTTCCCCAGGTCAGCGCGGAGCAAATTAACGTCGACTGAGATGGTGTCCACTTTGTGCGCCAGGGTCTCAAACTGTTGCCCAATAGAGGACTTCATCTCCTCAATGGCGCCCATAATATCTTGCAGTGTCAATTCCGGTGCGGGGACCGAGCCGTCTCCCGATGAGTCCTGTAGCTTCCCCGGTCCGCTTGGCGATCCCTTTTGCTGGGCATAGCGATCCATATTGTTGGTTTGGGTGTAGCCCCCCCGCCTGGTATTCTTGGGCTTCTGTTTGTCGGCCTCCGATTTGGTCGAAATCCTCAACCCCGGAACAGTCAGCGTCAAAAACAGGCCGTTCAGCCACGCAATTAGCACGAGGTCCGCTGGATCTGGGTCTCCGATGCAAGCCCATGCATGTGCAGGCCGAGCTACAAGCAACTGTTGTCCAATACACTCGCGGGCCGAGGCACGTAGTTGTGAGAGAAAACGAAAGTGAAAGTGGAAGCAGCCCCCCTCCGATGATCCGCACCGCACACGGCCGCTGTTGTTCAATTAGTGTCCGGGCCCATGCCAACGCGAGACCCGGGCACCTCCAGGGGGATAGGCCACGAACTTCAGCCTGTCACAACTTCGGTCTCCGGTGTATGATTTCAGTCCGGACAACGACGCTCGCCTCAGCAGTGGTTCATTTCCAATATTTCGGATATTTGACACAGGATTTTTCCAGGATAATTGCCGGAGGGAACGAGGGTTGCGGGAGCTCTGTGCTCACGCGGCCATCTTGGTCCCGCGCTAGGCTCCTCCCCCCACCTGTTTTTTTCCCCAAGACATTCTTAAAGCATTTGGGGCCTGAAATAGTCTGAATTGTCACACTTGTAGGAGTGCGATGGTTGGTAGTTGTTCTGTTACTATCATTGGCAGCGCTGGCAGAGGCAATGTGTGGTCAGGGCCGGCTTTAGCACTGGTGGCGCCCAGTGCAACAATGTTTTTTGGTGCCCCCCTCCCTGACCACTTGCGCAACTAATTCCAGCACTACCACCAACCCTTAACAGTCTCCATAACCACTCTCACTCAGATGCATTTAATTTGTGTTATAGTGTCACTCATAAAAGTGAAGGGTGTCAGAGCACTTTATATTGCACACACATTACACAACCATATGTGTGTAAATCAATGTATAGGAAACATTACATAAGACAGAGTGGTAGGATTTATATGTCATCCATTCTGGTAGGCAGTAAAGTTTAGGGGGGCTTGGTCTGGAGAAGCATAAACTGTAAGACCATGGTTGGGGATCTTTGATAATTGTAATTGATTTTTACCCAAATCAACACTTTGTAGACCATTAGGATATTGAAATTCTGGAGGAAAAATCAATACACTCTAATCTATACTTGAAGTCTGCATTTCAGTTCTTTGATGACAGTTAATAGCTCACTGTTTTATTAGTATTTTAACTAATAAACTACAAGTAACAAAACAAAGTCTCTGACGGAAGCAGTAACCTCCTGACCTATGTACCTTATGTTCAATTCGTGAGCTGTATGGTGCACATTCTTTGCAGCAGGCATATTAACCCTCTGCACTACCTTATGATGAATCAAAACTTCCCCTAGACAAAACTTTGATCTCTCTCCAGGATGAACATCAATCACCAGAGTGGGCCTGACATGTACATTGTTGGCTGAAAATGGCTGGAGGCAGGAACGCTGCAGCGGGTGCTTTAAAAAACAAGATAGTCTAGCAAACAGGCGCCCCCATGCAAAGTCAGCACCCGGTGCGGTGGCACCGGTCGCACCGCCCTAGAGGCGGCCCTGTGTGTAGTGCAAGCTGCAGTGGCCTCCTGACGAGAGGCCTGGCACTTACTGTTTTTTTTGGGACAAATTAAGCCCTGCCTTGCACTTATTATTGTGTACAAATTAAGCTCAGCATATACAGTCGGACATGAGGCTTCTTCGGAGGATAGGAGCGCCCTCTTATCTGTCATTATTATGACGTGGGCAGTCTACTCAACCTCTTCCACAAATCTAGCGCTGCTGCGATAAAAGCTCCTGCAGGGCCACGAGGCGCTGTAGGAAACATCCTTCTATTCTCAGGATGTGGGTCGTTTTTTGACTCTCCACTCCGCGAGGCACAAGTCCTGTCCAGTCTGCATTTATTGCCTCGATCCACGTAAACAAAACTATATCCTGAAGCAAAACTCTGGTGATGAGGAAAGCAGATGTTGCATTTACTAAATACACACGTAAAAGGACAATAACTGCAGAAAACTTGTGAGAATATTGCATAGAGCACCGCCCCCCTGCGGGCGGAGGCTGAAGCCAATGAAATGTAAACCCAGTTTGCCTTTGACCTCTCTTTGACACGGAAACCCCCCTACAGCTTGAAACTGACACAGAACAACAGCACCTCGTCACTCTCTGTCAGCTGCCCCTTTCATCCAACCTGATCCTCCCTCACTGTAGGACAAACTCTATAATCTTTTGTCTTTGATCTCCCAGATCAAGTCCTCAAAGGCGTCCAGACGAAGGAACTTAGAGAAACGTATACGAGGAAAACAATAAATGAATTTAGAACAGCATTTCCCTCTTCCGATTGCTCTTAGTGAATTTAGAACCATGTATTTATGATATTCGTACTTTATTTTCACGGTAGGAATGCAGTTATTCAGTGTACTTATTTACTACCCACGTGAGCTACAGTAGCTCAACAACCCCGTTTATTTTTAGTTGTTACTTTAGGGTTCACTTTTTTGAAAGTGCAACTAGGGGGGTCAGCAGACCCGGAAAGGCTGTGCCCTGCCTCCATTCACAGGGCCCATAGGACAGGATTAGGTCACATTCAAGCCCAACAAAGAGCTTTGTGGACCACCAAGTCTTTGAATAAGGCAGTCACTTTTAAGTTTGCACTGCTTTGAGGATAAAAGGACTGACCATGAAGCGGATTTAAAATTGGCCCATATTGGCTGGAGGAGGTCTCCAAGCACCCCATATTTGCTTGCAACAGGAATTTATTGCAACAGAAAGTCTTCATAATATCAATTGTTTCTGTGCCTCGTCAAACCAACTACAAAGTTGATTTTCACCACAGGCACAGTCCCCAATCCTCCAACACCGTCAAACGTGATGGTGACAGAAGCACAGTCAATGTGTCATGGGGGCCTGGTGCAAGGCCGGAAACGGGCCCCCAGGATCCTGGCTAAATTATAAAACACAGCCGTAATTATGGTTCATTGAACCGCTCAGCCCCAGTGCATAATTTGTAAAACAATAAGTGGTGGGGCCTAAGGTTTTGCTCAGAAGGCCGCGTCCGCCATTGCAAATATCAGGGTTGCCGAGTACCAAGGCTGCATAGTCTTAATTGTACCATATGCCTCTTCATTACAGTACCAGGCACTCCCTGTCTCTTGATCTCACTTTTGAGGTCGAGCATTCGAGACCTCTTGTAAATACTTTAGTATATACTCTCTTGTATATACTTTAGTATATACTTATATGTGTATGTACTTTGTGGCCCCTGGAGATCAGCCCTAGGACGTATCTGCTTCCGCTTAGGGACTTGTTTTCTGTTCAACTGCCTCTATTTAACTGTCTTGATAGAAAGCGACCAGTAGAGGTCAGTAAAATACCAGAATTGCTTTCTGCTTAGGGACTTTCTTTTCTTATTTTTATGGCAACTGCCTCTATTTAACTTTCTTGAAAGAAAATAACCAGCCAAGGTCAGTAAAATACAAGAATCACTTTAGCATTTTCTAGATTCCAGTCCATAGAATATGTCTTCCACGAGCACCTGTAGACAATAATATTTTTTTCAAATCTTCTATTTTCAGTGATATGACCACAGAAGGCCCTGATTTTATATGAAAAACAGAGCTTTGGACTATACCATTTCCCGCTGAAAAGCAACATTTCTCTCCATGTGTTCCCATACCTGGCGTGTCACGCAGTTTGATGTTTACTTTCCCTCCATGTTAAAGAACAGTAGATGTTTCAGCACCCAGGCTAATGTGCTGCTTAGCTAAATACATATAAGGTTCCAAAGGCGAGACCAATTGCATTGCTAATGCTTTTTTTTTTTTTAATCCCTGCTCCTTTTCATCTTGTTTTTTAGGTCTCGCCTGGTGTTAGCAGCGCGCATGCATTGCACTCGCCATGCGAGGGCTTCTTGTAATCGATACGATTACAGAAGTTGAGTGTAGGCTCCGCCCCTTATTTTGATTTGCTAGCGCCATTCTATATGCTAAACCCTGGCTTCCTATTCTTTGTGAGGCTTATAAGTCCCTCCCGGTTACCACCCTGTCCAGTTTTAGCCCCCCCCCCCCCTGGACTGGATGCTTTACTGGTGGCGTGACACACTCACCTTTATTACTCGATGTAGGCACTTTGTTTTACTGGTCACTCCCATGGCCTTTTGCTGTCCATCGATATTTCCAGCTGCTTGTGAGTTTTCAGCTTTGGGTTTACATTTGCACATGGCGCTGCTCCCAGTTCAATTAATCTCCCTGCTGTGACGTCCGACCGCCACCTTCTGCCCGACACTGTTTGCTATTAGTTTGTTCGTATTTGTATTATTTATTTATTTTATTAAGGTGCTGCTTCCTCCCATTTTTGTTGCGCTGTGTGTGACATGCGCACCACTGTGTCACCGAGGAAGCTGGATTGCCGTAAGAAGCCCTCCGACCCCCTTTGAAAATGCCATACATGAGCAATCCGAACCCTTGGCAGCTGTGCATGGTGTGTGGGGTGTGGTTAGGAGGCAAATTGTGAGGCTGGAGGAGAAAACCTAGGATACGGAAGGGCAAGCGGTAGAAGCAGATGAAGGGCTATACCTGGGAATAGTTTCTGATGCCAAGTACTAAACATGCGAAAAGCGTTGAATCTGACCTGAAGATAATAAAACTCGCCTGCAAAAACAGTAAAACACATACAGCAGCACAGAAGAGTCGGAGGGGGTGGCCCTAGTGTGGCCTCAGAGTACGCTACGCACTGAAGGCCGGATGGGTCTGCCGCCACTCTGGCATGTCTCGCACCTCACGCGGCTCCTCAGAGGGTGCACGCAGGTGTGTACTGAGGTGCCCTCTTGCGGCCCACGGCTGGACACTGACACCGACACCCGCGCACGGGGCACCGAGCACAGGATGTCTGCGGGACTCGGGCTCCCCTGGCATGGGCCTACAATTCACAACATGAAGAACCATCCCAGCGGGTGGCCGTGAGGCGGTAAGCCACGTCACTCCTGTGACAGCCGTGTCTGATGCCTTTCACAAAGGACTGTCTGGACAGGCCCTTCCCAGCGCCGTATCTGCATGCGTGATCCCCGGCAAGTGACATCTCCAGCAGGTAAACCGTTCAGGGGCGGGGCTGTATGGACCCCCTGCTGTTATTTTTTACCATGCCAGTGGCTTCCTGCTGCTGGAGCCTGGGCACGGGGGCTGTGTGCATGGTTGCGAGTGGGACAACAAGTTTGCAGCCCAGAGCTCTACCTGCTGCTGCAACTGCTCTGCACTCACCACATAGGGATTGGAGCTGGGCTGCTGCCTTCCACAGCTATCAGAAAGTGCAGGACTCCCTGACCTCCACGGGACTCCAGCAGCCCCAGTTTGCTGCCCCCCCCTTCCTTGCTTTCAGGTATTAAAGATAAACATGTTTATGGCAACATTTATTTTTGCACTAACCTCAACCCAACCTAATGGTATCGGAGAGCTTTACGTGCGTGCCAATTATATTACCTAAGTTTACCTGATTTGCCAAGAGTATATTGCGTGTTTTTGCAGGGGCCTACCTTCTATGCTTTCCTTCGTCACGCTCTCTGTGTTACTTTAAAGCACCATGTGCTTCTCTGCCCCCCTCCACTCACCCTCAGTGGAAAAAAATCTTAACTCTGCATTGCCTTTGATGTAGCTTCAAACACACTGGTTGTAGTTCTTACACGCTCTCATCATTTTAGAATTGAAGCATGTTAGAAATGGGATTTCTGGTTGGCTAAGACTTGCGCCAAAGCCAGGCAGAAACCACCACTCTAGTCAGGGTAAGGGAGTTACACACTGACGATAACCCCTGCTTGCTCACCCCCTTGGTAGCTTGGCACAAGCAGTCAGGCTTATCTCAGAGGCAATGTGTAAAGTGTTTGCACAACACACTCTCACAGCAGCAACACACTAGGCACACCACAAAAGAAACTCCACACAAGGTTATATAAAAAATAGCCTTTGTATTGTCATAAACACATTAGAAACATAATCACACATTTACACTGTGCCAACTGGCACGGGCAATATTCACAGGGTTATTATATACAGGACCAGACCAATCGGGCCACGGTCAGAACCATCAGTACAGGTAAGTAACTGTAAAACACAACCAGTAACTACTGGCACAATAATGACCTCAGCATTATCACATTAGGCATAAAACACATTGGCCCCAAACCTCATTAGCATAAACACATTACGCAATAGGCCTCACCAGCATAAACACATTACGCAATTACCTCCTAAGCATAAATCACATTTAGACGTGAATCACATGAGGCAAATACACATTAGGCCACCTCTGTAGGTATAAACACATTATACCTAAACCTCATTAGTAGTGCACCTTAGGAACTGCTAGCAGGGTGCGCACTGTACAGTGGAATTACTAAACATAGCCAGCAATACACCATAGTACCACATTCCAATCAGGGCAACAGCTGTAAACATCTTGTCTAATTACACCCCAGAAAGACACTGTAATCACCATATGGCACTGAGGCATAACATGGCATTTGCATTCGACATGACCACTGGACCGAAACACATCATGCCTCTCTTAGGCATAAATGTAACTTCACATGGGCGCAATTGAGCTGGCACCACTGTGCCCTAGGTCCCCCACAATGTTCCAGCTGCCCGTGCTCTTGCAGGCAGCTGTGAAAACAGGTACTGGCACCACTGTGCCCGGGGAGCCCTTCAATCTCGGGATCCTCTCCGCAAATGCCCCTTTTACCAAAAATGGCCCTGGCACCACTGTGCCTTGAGAGCCCCGCTGGGACTCTAAGAATCAAAATGGGCCCCTCGTAGCAGCTGCCCATGCTCAGGCGGGGCAGCTGGGAACTCAGCAAAGGCACTCATGGTGCCCCAAGGACTACCGCAGGGGGCGGGCAGTGGCAATGTGGGAGGACAGCCCCTCAGTAGTGAGAAACCAAAATGGCTGTTTGTCACTACCAGGACATGTCACACACTTAAGGTACATGTCCTATCTTCTACCTTCAATGCACCCTGCCCATAGGGTTAGCTAGGGACTACCTATGGGGTGACTGACATGTAGTAAAAGGGGGGGTCACGGACATGGCGCACACTTTTAGGTTCCACGTCACAGTGGCAGTAACACTGCGCGCACAGGCCCTGCAATGGCAGAGGCCTGGGATAGGTTTGCAAGGCTACTTTGGTGGGTGGCGCAATCAGCGCTGCAAGCCCACCAGTAGCATTTAATTTACCAGCTCTGGGTATATGAGATACCACTTTACAAGGGACTGACAGGCAAATTAAATAGGCCAAACAGGTGTAGACCAATCTTACCATATTTAACCCAGAGAGCACACGCACTTTACACTGAACAGCAGTGCTAAAGTGCCCAGAGTCCTAAAACCACCAAAACCATGTCAGAAAAAAGGCTAGGAGAAAGGCAAAAAGTTTAGGGATGACCCTGCAAAAAAGGCCAAGTCCAACAAAGCATTTTCAATGTTCTATATACAACGAAGCCACAGTTGTTGCTTTTTTTACCCTATGCAACTAACAGCTATTGACTAAGCCAATATTCCAGGCTTGTTGTAGGTGTAATGTTACTTGTTGTATTATATATCTGGATGCAATGACGGCAGAAGCAAAATACCAGTCGGGCGGCACACTATGCTAACCAAGCACAGATTTTTTGCTTAAGTACTTTTAAGCCACGCCCTTAAGTTCATCAGCCACGCCCCTTTCAGAGCCCCCCACCAAAATCCCTGGCAACAAGGATGAAACAATCGAAGCCCCTAAAAAGGCCCTACATTATAAATGGCCGTTTGGCCATTTTAGTAATCAGCACACAAATTATTTAAAAAAATTACAACTCAGTTGTCTGTTTACAACAGCTGTTGAACTACTGATGGATTTTGTGCAAAGCTTCTCTGTTTTCCCTAAGGGATTGTTTTAGTGTATCTCTTACTATTAAAAGGGCACTACATGTTCCATCCACCCTTCTATAGTATAATACCTGACTCTTGCAGTTCCTTCACTCTCTTGTGGCCTGTACAAGCCAATCCTGGCTTGATTGGCTGCGCTCACGCCCCAGTTCACTAGTGGCATGTGAAGCATGAGTATATGTTGTAGCCCCCCTAATAATGTGATGCATGGCCAAAAACTTACAAGGTTCCAAAGGCGAGACCTATTGGCTATGCCAATGCTTGTTCTCTTTATTGCTGCTTTTCCTTCTTTCTCTTCCTCCTCCTTCCCCCATGTGAGTTTTCCTCTATCTTGCTATGGGTGAAAGTCCGATGAGGATAAATAAGAGCTGGTCCCCCAAAAAAAGTACTGGTGGACCCTCAACTGCAAACACAGGCTCAAATTAAGCATTGCTCAGTCCTATATGCCCTGGTGCCACTGTACCTGTTGCACTAATGGAAGCTACCCACCTGAATGGCGAATGACCTAGGGATGTTTGCAGTTTTCATTACCCAAATGTAGCCTTGGCTAGTTCTCGAACATTCCTTCCTGTTAGTGGAGCTTCCCGCCTTTTATACATTTCGACACTCATGTAGTTACTTCCGGGAGATTGCCAATTGTTCCCCAAGAATGCCAATATGTCCTCGCAAGTGCTAGTTGGTATTGGAAATGGGTGCGCTGTGTTTTTTGCGAGTAAACTTTAATACCGTTTGTCTTGCGATTTTGAATTTCGATGATAGTAATTACCCTTTTTTACCTCATAACATAAAAAGGGATTTTAAGTCCTGACTCTGACATGTAAAGCCGCCACATGTAGGAAATCCTTGGAAACGATCGAACTATTCGCCTAGAACATTTGTGGTTAAGTGCTGTGTCCCCTCTCGAAGGTCCGCGAACAAGAGACTGTCAAATCTGTCAATGCACACATAATTCAATCTTCAGGGGCATAAAATAGGCTCTTTGAACCCCACCGTCTTCAGGGGCCATCTGACTCTAAGGTCCTTGAAATTTGTAAAATGCCGGGACGTCTAAGGACCATAAAATCACTCTGGGCGGGATTGGCCTCAATTTGCGTCACCCCACTGTCAGCGTTGCAGCTTTTCCCACAATCTTGTCTCAAGAGACTCCCTTCTCAGGCCGCCACCAGAGTTTCTGGCAAGCCTACGGTGTGTACAGAGCATATCTCTCCCATGGGAAGTAACCTCTTAATAAGGGCAGCTGTCCAAGCTTGTAAGTATGACTTCCATCCATGGAGTTCAAAGGGAAGTCAGCAAATGAGGCCGAGGGAAAAAAAAAATCACTTCTGTGATACTTAGCCAACAAATATACATTGTTGGGTCTTTAAAAGAAACGTAAGTGTGTAAACACGAGATTAGAAACACTGTAACGTTATGTTTTGAAATGCAGACACACTCTCAGATGATGAAAGGAGTGACAAAACATGGCGTCCAGTGGCGAAAGGTTGATTGCAAGTCATAAACAATCATTGATCCTTATATGACGGAGAACCTGAAATTAATATGTGGAATATAATATCTGGACAAACAAAAAAATATTTTTATAAGACTGCATTTTTTTAAAATACAAAGAAAGGCTAAACCGTGCAAACGAAGGTCACACTTGCCCTCCATGTAGTTATTGCAGTGAACACTACATCACACCCATGCATCTGAAGCTAGAAGTGCAGGCTGGGGGCGATATTTCATCAAAGTTTAGCGTTGTCCTTGCGCCACACAAGTTAACGCAAGGTCAACGCACAACCTAGATGAAATTTACCAATCCACGTAAGGCCACCTTGCAAGGCCCAGTGGTGCGTGGTAAATCTGGAGTAACGCCAGGCAGCGCAGGTCGCTGCTTTGAGCTACTCTGCCTGAGGGGGGCGTTCCATGTGCTGCATTCTGCAGCACACATAGGAAGAGGAAAAAACGTCAAAGTATTGGTTTTGTGCAGGAAGGTGTCCCTTCCTGCACAAAAACAATCCTGCCTGCAATGCAGGCACTCTTGCACCATGGTGCAAGGGTGCCCGAGTTGGCGCTTGGCAGCCAAAAGAGCACCAGCACAAGGAGAGAGCCGGAATGCACCATATCTTGATAGATATGGTGCATTCCTGCCCTCTTGCTTTCACGCAGCACAGCAAGGTGTCTAGCTGTGTTGCGTTGCTTGAAAAAATTATAAATATGGCCCCAGATTTTTAGTGGACATTGACCACCCCTTTGTTAATAGCTCATACTATTGCTCCTTTGGGTTCAGAAAGAAATTAAGCATCCTAAATTCTGTACCTCTACAACTTCAGTATGTTCTTTCAAGACTTTAGCTTTGTAGAAAATTCTCATCTTATGTAGCAAGAGAGAAGTGAAATCAATGGGTGGGTCCCACCTTCGAAAAACATATGATCTTGGCAGGTGGATCGCACAAGGATAAAGGTATGCTGATGAATGTATGACAATGCAATGCATACCACTACAACGCATACTTTTACAATACTAATTTTACAATGCACCTACCGTTACAACACATTTTTACAACGTAAACCATTGCAACAGAGGTTCATAGGTAAACATCAAAAGTACCATTACATTGCATTACTTTACTATGAATACCATTACAACACATGCCAATACAACGCATAATACTAAACCTATGTTAAACGAATTTTGGTGCTCCGGAAAAGGAAACAAAATGGACATCAGCGTCCATGCTGTGCTGGAACATTTTTGCCGTTCCCATTGCAGTGCCTGTTTTTCTGACACCACCATGAGAACGGCAAAAGGACTGTGCGCCTGCACGAGAAAAACTCGTAATCAGGCAGGCAGGCCTTGCGTGGCTTTGGCGGTGCTGTGTTGGCAGAGAGCTGGCGCAGCACCGCCTAAGTCTTAATTAAGCACAACGTTTCCAAGAAATGAGAATAGTACAATCATTGACTGGTAGACTGAATCCACGAATTTCCAAAAGAACAAAAGAAATGTCAGAGTGACTATTGGGACAAATTCAACAATTTACGTTGATGGTGGCTTCAGACTACCCAGACAATATTACACACATACTACATTTCTAACTGACACTAACACCTGTTCTATCTTACTTGCATGTTCTTCAATTCATTTTTTATAATTAGATTGGCATTTTTTAATATTATTTTTCTAAATTAAAGGAATGTCGGGTTTCTTACCTGGAGTGGTCTTCTTTCTTCAACTCTTGGTGATTAATAAACAACCAAACTTCACCAAGAGTCTTGTGCACTCCAATCTTTCAAAGTTTGAAAACCATATTCCACGAAGCAATCCAAATCCCGTTGTAACTTATCAGTGGAGACATAGGGCATAGCTATATTTTTCAGCAAAATCACTGCTGCAAAATCTACTGTGTAATCTAAAAAAAACACAATCCCCCCCCCCATAAAATCCTAAAATGTCAGGGTTTTCATTATAAAACTCAACAACAAATCCATCTGTGCAATCCACAGTCCATACAATTTAACTACATCCATAATCTGGCAAACGATGCGCAAGAATCAAAAGTCAAAAGTTCCTTATGGAGCAAAAGTCCAGCATAAAGCAAAAATCCATAAAATTAATTCCAAACTGTTTTCAAATCCAATTGGCCGAACCAAGGCTTCCTTGTTGAGCAAACTTCCACGTGTTGACTGCAGTTAATATGGAATACTTTGTTAAATCAAACTTGTTGCAAATATTTTTTAAAGAAAAATATGCTTTCGTCAGGCTTTGGTTTAAAAGAATTCCTAAACTTTCTTTGAGCTTTTTTTTTTTTTTTTTATAAACCAAACATGTAAAAAAATGCTATCATCCTGATGTGGGCCTACAACTGCTTAGTCACTTAAATTACTCTAACGAATCAACCGCAGTTGATATGGGTACGCTTCAGTGGGGAGAGATGTGAAGGATCTAAATAGAGTAAATTCTTACGTCTTCACCAACAGGTGAGCAAGGAAAAATCTTCCTTTTTGTTTATTTACCCTCACACACCCTAGTGGTGTCATGCTTCATCATCGGGTCACCCCGATGCCTAAAAGTCGGGGTGGGCTCAACCACAGTATTGGGAGCTCTTGAAAGAAGTTGTTGACCTGGGGGGCTGAATAAGTTAAAATACCTCAAACAGATCCCCGGTTTCCCTTTATTCTTGGGTCTGTTTGGGTAACTAAAAAACAAATATTGGGTCTTATAAGGAATCTTATGGTCCTAAGACCCTAGTGCCAACATGTTTCAGTCCTGTAATGGCCTTATGGGTCCTGGACTTTCATCAGGGCTAGGTATGGCCTCCCTAGGAGACAGGATAAAAGGGGTTCCCTATCCTGTATGCGATGCAAGGGCAGAGTAGCTGCTCCTTGTGATGATGATTGATAATTTACCAATCATAAGTTGTACTCCATCTGTAAAGAAAAGACAGACAACAAAGAAAAACACAAAGACAAAAACAACATACATTTGTATAGTAATGTCAAGGTGTCTCTGCAAAACTTTGTCCCACATTGCGTGCTCTGGAACTAATTAATGAACCACATGTGCCAATTTGTGTCTATGACATAGTGGTAATCAATTGCTTCCAAACTTGTGCCACTCACGTACATATCTTCACATAGTACTGTTACGTGACAGACGAGTTGTGGGGTGGCAGTGGTACTCAAAAAACTGATCTTAATTTGTGTCAGTACGTCTATGTATTCACTAGTAACACACTCCATGCCTCACATTCACTCCACATTCGTACCGTGTTTGTGAAAAGAATAACGGTAATCGTAATCATGTTCGTTTATCATTATCCCTCCTAATTTTGTGCGTAAAAAATAAAAAATAATAAAAAGATAACATTCCCTTACCCAATTCTTGAATGGTTTCTGTGTCTCAGGGGCCCGTAAAGCATCTAGGGGTAGCTTTATAGTCAAACCCTAAAATCGTGACCCCAGAAGGTTAAGGGAAATGTAAGTAAATACAGTGAGTGGTTTTCTCTAACCACAGCGTGTCTAGACCCTCGTAATCCCCATATAGAGGAACGAAGGATGAGAGCGTTGGCGATCGAATTGGAAATTGCCAGTCTGTAACTTACTTCATCAAAAGTCCTGCCCCGCGTGCACACCTACTTGGCTCCGGTCCCCGGCTTTCGCGTTTGTAATGCGAAGGAACCGTGTTTTAGTACCCTTGAGTTGTCATAGGAACAAATTGGTAGGCGGCCCTCGGCGCGGACCGAAGTACGTCATGACGTTAATTACGTACCAGGAACCATGGGACTTGTAGTTCCGTATTATATTTAGTGAAAAACACGTGAGATCTAAGTCTTTTTACACGTCGTTAAAATCTCTTTTACCATTGTGAATGGATATAAAATGCATTAGTAGAGCATTATATGCAGGCTGGGTTGTTAGAGATGTACAACTGCTACCTGCGTAGGAAATAACATGGTAGTTAAAACATTGTTAGCATACATCTTAATACTAACATACATCCAACTACCTCCCTCCTCTCTCCTCACAATAAAGTATGCCACCCACAATATCTGTTTAATAAATTACATTTGTCTTATCTGACTGCAGCTCTTCCTTGCTTCTGATCTTGACCGTGATGCTCCACTGACTGTAGAAACAGAAAATCAATCAGGTACTTGTTAAGCACGACTACTCACCCTTAAGGGTCTCAAGCTGCTGGGGAGGAGTGCGGGGTGCAGGTTCCAGTCCATCAAGGAGGAGGTCTATCGAAGAGCCAAGTTTTGAGGTTTCTCGTGAAGATGGGGAGTGATGTAATATGTCGGAGGTGAAGCGGTAGGGCGTTCCCGATCTGGTCTCTCTGGCACAGGGGACCACGGCATAGGAGAGCTGGGCTGATCGTAAGGTCCTTTGGGTCCATGGAAAGCAAGTCGGCTGTTCAGGTATGCTGGTCCGGCTTTGTGGAGGGCTTTGTGTGCATGGGTGAGGATCTTGAAGGTGATTCTAGCCTCGAGGTGGAGCCAATGGAGTGTGCGCAGGTGCTGGGAGATATGGCATTGTCTTGGCAGTTCTGGACGTTTTGTAGCTTGCAGGTGAGTTTTTTTAAATTCCGGCATAGAGTGCGTTGCCGTAGTCGATTCTGCTGGTGATGAGGGCGTGAGTGACGGTCTTTCTGTGCTCAAGGGGGATCCATTTGAAGGACTTATGTAGGAGGAAGAGGGTGTGGAAGCAGGAGAATGCAACTGAGTTGATCTGGCGGTCCATTTTGAGCTCGGAGTCCAGGATGATTCCGAGGTTGCGTGCGTGGTCCATGGGGGTGGGCAGGCTTCCGAGGGTGGGGGGCCACCAGGTGTGGTCCCAGGCATCGGGGTGTGGGCCCATGATGGGTACCTCTGTTTTGTCTGTGTTGAGTTGTAGGCAGAAGTTTTTCTTCCATTTGGCAACTGCTTCCATGGCTTCTTGAAAGTTGTGTTTGGCTGCGTTAAGTTCGTTGAATAGGGAGATGATGAGTTGGGTAGTTGCGTAGGAAACAATGTTGAGTCCGTGGATCTGACGATGGGGGCGAGCAGAGCCATGTAGACATTGAAGAGCGTAGGGCTGAAGGAGGATCTCTGGGGGACTCTGCAGGTGGTTGGTGTAGGGTCTGAAAGGAAAGAAGGGAATCTGACCCGCTGCGTTATGCTGGAGAGGAATGAGTGGATCCAGATCCCTGCTTCGTGAAGTCTGCGTGTTAGGGTGCGGTGAGAGACTGTGTCAAAGGCGGCTGAGAGGTTGAGGAGGATGAGGGATACTGTCTCTCCACTGTCCAGGAGGGAGCAGATATCGTCCGTTGCGGCGAGGAGGGGGGTTTCTGTACTGTGGTTTTTTCTGAAGCCGGATTGGGAGGATTTGACGATGTTGTGGTCTTTGATGAAGGTGGTGTTGTAAAGGAAACAGCGATATGATTAAGCATTCACTGAAGACATGTGCTCTTCATGTCTAAGTTACGTTTTCGGCTTTATATTGACTAATGTTCGGACTCCATTTTGCTTAGCCATCCGCCATTTTGTATGGCCATGAAACCACATGCTTTGCACGAGAAGAGTCCTTACCTCTTTACTAGTCACTCCCGAGATCTGCTTAGCAACAGTCTATAAATAACCCCTTTGTGCGTTTGGTGCATGTCCAGAACTGACCACATCTGTCACTAATTAGGCTTTGCTCGAATGTGTTTTCGCGGGTCACAAGAACTGTTAACTCCACCCATGTATTGATCATGCACTGAACAAGTCCATATAAGGCCATAAACCTTGCTTCATGTTGTATCCGCCTACTTATGAGCCCCCCTATTGTGTATAAAAGGGGACCATGTGCACAAGTTCTTTGTGCTACTCTGTGCAATACTGTAGAGTGTTGCGTAGGTTGTAGGACCACCTTTGAAGGTTAATAAACTTTGTCTTTGTATTTGCAGTTTCCGTGCCAATTTCCTTCTAGTACTTCGTACACAGAAGGGCGAACCCTCTGTACTTGCGGGCCTAGCTGGGGCCTGTACTCATCAATTGGTGCTCAACGTGGGGCTCATCGGCGACTCAAAGGATTGGTTGTGACGAAGGAGTGGAACCTTGCCGGGGATGTGATCACTGCCAGCGGCGTCTTTAGTCCTGGCATCCCGAGGCTTTCTTCCTTCTCTTCCGAGCTGACCATCTGGGTGGCGCCGGTCCTCGACTGAGACCCCTTCTGTCGGTTTTGCCGTGTAACAGCCGTTTGGGCGAATTTGGAACTTGGCAGTTGGAATCTGGACGCTCTTGATTGGTAAGAACCGTTGTACGGTACTTGCTGCGAGCTTTTGAAGCCTGGGTTGGCAAGGTAGTTTTAGGATACGCTTGTCGTGGCTATTTGATTTGATTTGCGATGACCGGTCATATTTTGAAATAAGTAATGTGAAATATATGCGTTGCAACACATATAGGCAGGTAATGTGGAGATATTTCTCCGGATTGGTTTGAATTCGAACGGCACAACGTTTAAGTGCCATTTTTTGGATAATATTGCATATTTTGCACTATTCTTGAACATGCCTGCTTTGAGCGCACTCCGTAAGTGGTGCTGCTGTTTTGGAAACCGGTTAAGTCTTGAGGAATCTGAACCAGCTCCCCCAGAGGGGACTCCTAATAGGGACATGTACGTGAAGCACGGTCTTTCCCCTATAATGTACAGCACATTGTGGAGGAAATATACCAAGAAGGATCCTGAGTTGCGATGGCCTTTGTATGGATCGTTTGATATGCGTAAGATTGAGTATGTGGAACAGTGTATATGTAAGCGGCGTGCGAGACAAGACATGTTTGAATGTATACGGTTGTGGGTGAAAGAAGTGCGTGAGCGCGAGAAACGTGAAAAAGCGCTGAGTGACAAAGAACAACGGAAAAAGGACCATGTGAAAGCACAGGAAGCGAAACGCGTGAGGAAAAAGAACTGGTGGAAAAACAGGAGAAAGAGCACAGGTTGCAAATATCAGGTCAATATGCTGTTCGGCAGCCTCTTTATCCTGTCCTTACTAATCTTGAAGATGATTTTTCTCTATTAGATCGTTCTCCGCCACCTTATGTTGGCCCGTCCGCTCCGGGAGTCAAGGATTCTGGATTGCTCAAGGAAAAGGTAGACACGCGGTCCATGTTTTCAACTGATCGCATGGGTGAGCTTCGGAAAGTTTCTTTTCGTGTGCTTAAAGATAAACTATCTCTCGCTGAATTATTGTCGTCTTTGGAAGGATGGCAGGATAGGGAATGTTATACTTTGCTGAAGCTTTTTCTGATGAAGTGGTTACTGCTTTTCGGAAATATTCCGATGTTTTTGAGCCTGATGATATAGTTTTAGATTCTAAAGCATTACGTAACGGTGTCCTTTCTCCCTCTAAGGTACCCGATGCGGTTCGACGGCTGTTTGCGTTACGGGACGAGATGTTTGAACTCAAAGAGAAAGCGCGCCAAAAGAAAGAGGAGGAGGAGCAATCGAATTCAAATGCAGGCGGAAAGCAGTCGTCTATCATTCATTCAGATAAGATTGAACTAGTGCATGCTAAACCAATGCGAGAGGCAGCGCCTCTGTACGTTCCTCCTAAGGGAGCCGGAACTAGTCTTCCCCCGATGCTAGAGGATATTTTGTGTACAATTGGGTTTATACTCCTTGGCATAGGGCTGATGTTATGGCATTGAAGAAAGCACTACCCGATCCCCGAAATAATCCTGCCGCCTTTTATGAGGAAGTTGAGGGGTCTTTAAATTCTTGTACTATGACTTTAGCAGACATAGATTTGTTCTTTGGGCTTATTTTACCACCGGATATGTGGAGATCCGTACGGAAAGTAGATGATCAAGCTGTTTTTAAGTCGAAATGGTCTGACATAGAAGATGAGGATAGAGAAAGAAAACCCGCGCAAAAGCCGCCTCAGCTTATTTTAGATCTCCCAGCTGCTATTTTGACTAAGTTGAAAACGATTATCCCCCCTAAGAAGATTGATTGGAATATGTTAGCCTCATGTAAACAGAAGGTTGATGAATCAGTTTCTGATTTCTTTACGCGATTTGAGGAAACGTTTCATGATTTTAGCGGTCAGTCACTTACGGATGATACGGGTCGACATCTTTTTGTTGATAAATATGTGTCGAATTTATTGCCAGGAGTAGCAGCTCGATTAAAAGCGAGTGAAAGCTCTTGGACAACATCGTCTCCGGCATCCCTCCTGACGATGGCTCAGTATTATGAGGAACAAGAAGCGAAGGGTAACGAAGAGAAAAAGTCGAAAGATTTAAAAACAAAGGTGATGTTAGCGCAAGTGTATGGTCCGCCTCGCCGGGGTGCTGAGAGAGGTGGAAGAGGATTTTATGGTCCCCCTTTTGGTCGCCCAGATGTAACTAAGGATCAATGTGCGTACTGCAAACAGTTGGGTCATTGGGCCAGGGATTGTCCGGTATTACATGCACAGCGCCAGGGGCGTGGCCAGGGGCCGATGAGAGGTAGAGGAGGTTCTTCGGGCCCTAGAGGACATCCAAATGATCGCGCTCGATTTGATTCTAATATGCGGCCACGTGATGGGCCTAATGTGTTTGATCGACGAAACCAGTATCAAATGTCCGATTATGAACGCCCTGGGTATCCTGATTCACAACATGCATAGGATTGCGTAGGATGGGGGGAGGAATCAGTTGAAGTGCCAGTAGATCAGAGGGGTCCTTATGTTACGGGACATGTTTTGGGTTCTACTGATCGGTTTCTGGTTGATACAGGAGCTACTCGTAGCGCTTTGTCCAAACAATTGGTTCCGAGGGCTCCCCTGTCTGGCTTAACGATTACATCGATAGGGTTCGATGGTACACCTTCACTTATCCCATTATCACAACCCCTTGCATGTCATGTTAATACGTTTTCTACACCCTGTCCGTTTTTGCTTTCCCCGAACACGCCTGATAACATTGTTGGTCTGGATATGCTCAAACATTTCAGAGACACAATCCGTTGCTCCCCTGAAGGAGTGCGTGTGATTCGAAACGATAATTATCTAAGGACAGGAAGGATGTGTGTGGTTGCAGAGGATACCGCATTGGCTTCTCTACCCCGCACTCTGTGGGCCACCTCGGATACTGACGTGGGACAGATGGTTATCCCCCCGGTACACATTAGGGTAAAGGAGGGAGCTGTGTTACCACGCCTACCTCAATATCGTATTTCGCAGGAGGGGGAGGAGGCACTCACGCAGATAGTGCAGGATCTCATTAAGGTGGGGGTAGTGGAGGAAGTTCCATATAATGTGTGCAATAGTCCTATCCTTCCGATTTTGAAAAAAGACACTGATACTAGGATTTATCGTTTTATTATTGATTTGAGGGAGGTGAATAAGATAGTGATACCTCAATGCCCAGTGGTTTCTGACATCACGACATTGCTTACTTTGGTCCCGCCAACGGCAACCACGTTCTCTGTTATGGATTTGAAAAATGCTTTTTTTTCGATTCCTATTCATCCTGATAGCCGATACCTTTTCGGCTTCACTTTGAATAATCGTTCATATCGATTTTGTAGAGTTCCTCAAGGCTATACAGAAAGTCCTAGCATTTACAGTCAAGCATTGAAACGACAGTTGGATTCCTTTGTTTTACCTGAAGGGGTGGCCCTCATACAATATGTCGATGACATCTTGTTGGCGGCCGATACTCCTGAGCAATGTGAGAAGTGCACGTTATCTTTGCTTTCCTTTTTGGCATTGCACAACCACAAAGTATCGAAGACAAAATTACAATTCTGTAGACCAAAGGTAACCTACTTAGGTCACCTTTTGTCTAAGGAGGGGCGTGCACTCACATTAGCTCGCATTCTAGCAATTTTGGACACGCCAGTACCTTCCACACAGAAGGACGTGCGTGCATTTTTGGGACTCACTTCTTTTTGTAGGCAATGGATACTGGGTTTTTCACACATAGTTAAACCACTGTTGGCACTTTTGACGAAAGACACTCCAACTCCCCTTCCCTGGTCAGACGAGTGTGGGAGTGCTTTTCAACAATTACGACAAGCCCTGTGTTCAGCACCAGTGTTAGGCACCCCTGATTATACGAAGCCCTTTACCTTGTATGTACATGAAAGAGATGGGTGTGCGTTATCGGTTTTAGTACAGATGCACGGTGACAAGCAGCACCCTTGTGCATATTTCTCGGCAGTACTTGAACCTGTCGCCCGAGCGCTGCCTGGTTGTTTTCGCTCGGTTGCGGCGACAGCTGTGTCAATACGCCAAAGCGAAGGAATTGTGTTATCCCATAAGCTATTGGTGTTGGTCCCCCATGCTGTTGACGCCCTGTTGAATCAGACAAAGACGCAGCACTTAACTAGTGCTCGTGTAACAGGATATGAGCTGACGTTGTTGGCTCCTCATATCACATTGAAGAGATGCGCAACACTAAACCCAGCCACATTGTTGCCATTTCAAGGAGACTCAGCCTGAGGCACAAGAAGCACATGATTGCATCTTTGTAACTGAGGAGCAGACAAAGGGTCGTATCGATCTACAGGATACGCCCTTTACAGATGTAGATGGAGAACTGTGGCTGGATGGGTCGTGCCTGAAGCTACCAGATGGTACGACTTCAGCAGCATATGCAATCACCACGCTACAAACAGTAGTGCAGACAGCACGCATACCGCAGAAATCAGCTCAAGCAGCGGAACTGATAGCTTTAACACGAGCGTGTGAGCTTAGTGCAGGATTGTGTGTGAATGTCTATACGGATAGCCGCTATGCCTTCGGGGTAGCGCACGACTTTGGCGTACTCTGGAAGGAGAGAGGGTTTCTAACGTCACATGGAGCACAGATAATGAATGGAGAGTTAGTTTACAACCTCTTGACTGCATTAACATATCCAAAGAAGATTGCCATAGTTAAATGCAATGCACATAAAAAGGTGATAGATAAAGTGGGAGAAGGAAATGCTCTGGCAGATCGAGTAGCACGAGATACTGCGATGCAGCCTGACTCCACTGCAATGTATGTTGTGAAGTCGCAGGCAGAAAGATGGAATGATGCTAGGAGACAAGTGTTAGAGATACAGAGGACAGCTTCCGATAAAGAACGGGAGCAATGGTCTACTGACGGAGAATTGGACGATGAAGGTTGTTGGAGAAATAAGCAGATGGATAAATGGAAGTTACCCATAGCTTTTGTACAACCTATGGTTCAGATGGCACATGGGCTAGCTCATGTTGGAGCTTCCGCAATTGTAAAATTGCTCACACAAGTTTGGGAGCATCCAGAGATTGCTAGCACGGCAAAGAGAGTGGTGCAGACTTGTATGATTTGCCTGAAGTACAATCCAGGAAAAGGGACACGAACTCCAGCAGGAGGATTTGCAACACCCACTGCACCTTTTGAAGTTTTGCAAATGGATTATATTCAGCTTGAACGCTGTAATAATCTGAAGTATGTCCTAGTAGTGGTTTGTGCCTTCAGCAAATGGATTGAGGCATACCCTACGAAAGACAATACTGCAATTACTACAGCTAAGGTGTTATTGAAGGAATTCTTCCCTCGATATGGTGTTTGTAGATTGTTGTGGAGCGATAATGGACCTCATTTTATAGCGGACGTTATCAAGTATGTCCTGAAAGGTTTGGGAATTACACAAAAATTCCACGCAGTGTTTCACCCTCAGTCTGCGGGATTGGTTGAGAAGTATAACGGCACTCTGAAGCTTAAGATAGCGAAAATACAAGCTTCCACTTCTCTGACGTGGCCGGATGCTTTACCTTTGGCATTATTGTCAATCAGATCAGTACCGCATTCTCGAACCGGTCTCACGCCATATGAGATCGTGTTTGGATGTCCGATGAACATTTGGGGCCCACCGAAACCAAAGTCAGTGTATGATGTACCTTGTGTAATGATGAGTGAATATCTGGCACAGTTAACCGATAAGTTGGTCTCTATTCATCAACAGGTTCGAGAAGCGCTCCCCGACCGGTCCACAGGTGAAGGCCATTATCTCCGGCCCGGAGATTTCGTTTTGGTGAAATCGTTTGAATGGACGAGCAGTCTAGAGCCGAGGTGGTGCGGTCCTGAGCAGGTCTTGCTTGCAACGAGAACGGCTGTCCGGGTCTCCAACCACAAAAATTGGATCCACTCTATACATTTTGGTAGAGTGCCACCCGGATTGGTGGAGCCTGCTGTATTGACCGACCATCGAGAAATCCTGACTGCGAAGAAAGGCCATGCTGTGGACCCGGACGACACTGAGGAGCTCTTCCCGGACCAAGCGACCCCTGGAGCAAGGAGATATCACCTCAGAACGAGGAAGTGAATTTCTGAGTATCACAATACGTTGTCAGAGCAGCCCCTGGGTTAGTGAAACGGAGAGCCAATGAGGCA
Source organism: Triturus cristatus (assembly GCF_964204655.1). NCBI lineage: Eukaryota > Metazoa > Chordata > Amphibia > Caudata > Salamandridae > Triturus > Triturus cristatus. Next base: position 428,402,022 of record NC_140595.1, read on the forward strand.
AGGGGGGGAGATCAGCCCTGCATTAGTGTAGTGACACCCGTCTTGGCCCGATGGTGAAGAAATCAACCGCTGCCTAGGGGGTAGAGTTCTGACAATCTTTCTAGTTTCAGGAAGATATTGATATTTGATTGAAAATGGAGAAGAAGAAAATTTTTTGTGCGACAGGTTTCGTTGTTGCTATGGCGATTGCTGCTATAACCACGTGGTTTGTTGAGGATGTAATTCCTGCCCGTGAGTTGCTTGTTGTGTCTACTCCAGTGCCTGAGGAGCACTACTTCTACACCCTTCCATACCAAGAATTGAAGCATCGCCAGTCCTATCTGAATAATACTTTCATCCAGATGCTGCATCATACCCACGTTGCCACAAATGCTACAAACTGTTGGATATGTGGTATGATGCCAGCCCATCAGAAGAAAGGGGGAACACCATTAATACCTCTCCCTTTCTCACATAACGGCTCTTGTAGAGCATGGTACACTTTGCTTTTTGCCACACGAAAACCTACAGTGGGACGATTACTTTTCAGACTTAACAAAGAGTGTCATCAGGATAAAGAAGGCTATCCACAAGCCAATGGGACAATATGGGAATGGGAAGAATATCGACCAGACAATGAATCAATTCCCTACGTCTTTACGAATACTAGAGACACTCATGGAAACGAGAAATTTGTAATTTCAGTGGCACAAGCCCAAGCGGACATGTGTGTCCAAAGCGTTGGTCATATTCCTGTTGGTGTCAGTGATTTCATTGTTGTACTAAATATAGACGGACTATATAACAGTACCTTTCTGGCCTCCCACAATACCTATTTTGTGTGTGGTAATAAAGGTTACTATCGTTTGCCTGCCGGATGGTCCGGGGTATGCTATGTGGCCTTTTTATTACCCCCTGTATTCTTAGCACCTGCATCTTATGATAAAGATTTGAAGTTATTAAACAACGTAACCGTAAATAGGTATAAACGCACTCTATCTGTTGATGACGTTGACCAGACGGATACCAGTTTGCAACAGTATATTGATTTTAATCTAGGACTGTTTTTCTTTGTTGGAGCTGCCTTGAATAGTAGAAAGGTTCGACGATTAACTAGGGTTGTAGAGGCTGTGACGAACCAAACTGCCGCTGCTCTCGGGAACATTACGGAAGAATTGCAGATCATTAGAATTGTTACATTACAGAATCGTATGGTATTAGATGTTATGTTAGCAGATAGGGGTGGAGCATGTAGAATTATAGGAAGTAGTTGTTGTGTGTTTATCCCTGATCACACACCATCAGTTTATCAAGCTATTAATAAACTGCATAAAATTGCTGCTGACATTCATACAGAAAATGGCACTTGGACCTTTTCTGGATGGTTCTGGACCTTAATTACTGCATGGGGATGGAAAGTTCTTACTGGTCTATATATTATTGTAGCAATTTTGTTCACATGTTGTATGTGTATTCAATGTGGTCCTATGATATGTTCCCTATGTGTTTCATTCTGTATCCCCAATAAGAAAGCTGTTGCCGATGCCTCCTATCGAAAGAGCATAAACAAAGAAATAACTGAGATGATGAGAATCGATATAAATGATGATTATCTTGATTATCCTAGCAAGCCGAATGTCTTCAGCAAATGCTGAAAGGGTCGTCTGTTGTAAATGAAACAGCGATATGATTAAGCATTCACTGAAGACATGTGCTCTTCATGTCTAAGTTACGTTTTCTGCTTTATATTGACTAATGTTCGGACTCCATTTTGCTTAGCCATCCGCCATTTTGTATGGCCATGAAACCACGTGCTTTGCACAAGAAGAGTCCTTACCACTTCACTAGTCACTCCCGAGATCTGCTTAGCAACAGTCTATAAATAACCCCTTTGTGCATTTGGTGCATGTTCAGAACTGACCACATCTGTCACTAATTAGGCTTTGCTCGAATGTGTTTTCGCGGGTCACAAGAACTGTTAACTCCACCCATGTATTGATCATGCACTGAACATGTCCATATAAGGCCATAAACCTTGCTTCATGTTGTATCCGCCTACTTATGAGCCCCCCTATTGTGTATAAAAGGGAACCATGTGCACAATTTCTTTGTGCTGCTCTGTGCAATACTGTAGAGTGTTGCGTAGGTTGTAGGACCACCTTTGAAGGTTAATAAACTTTGTCTTTGTATTTGCAGTTTCCGTGCCAATTTCCTTCTAGTACTTCGTACACAGAAGGGCGAACCCTCTGTACTTGCGGGCCTAGCTGGGGCCTGTACTCATCAATGGGGAGTTGGCTGTTGACGGCTTTCTCAATTACTTTTGCTGGGAACGGGAGCAGTGAGATGGGTCTGTAGTTTTTGAGGTTGGTAGGGTCTGGTGAGGGCTTCTTTAGGAGGGGGTTGATCTCGGCGTGTTTCCAGTCAGTTTACACATTTTCTAAAGAAGGCACAATACTGCACCCCCATCAGTAGGGCTTTCAACACAAATACTCGACTGAATCAGCGTTACTGGAAATTGCAGCTATGCTAAAATTAGCCCTAGATGTGGGAAAGAATGCTGTGCTGATTCTATTGGATCTATCAGGGGTAATACCCCGAAACCGGTCCCAGGATGCTTGTTTCAGGTCCAAGTAGGACCTGTCTTGGAAGTTTGGGCTTGACTGTTCCCATGAGGAACAATGTCAAGACTGTTTTTGCATATGGCTGGGTCTAAACTGGGGTGGCATGGTGAGAAAAAGAACAATGGCGAATGAAGAAGGTGGCATTGGTCTTTGTTTGTCCCTTGGAAAAAGTTAAACATTTCTTCACCACTGAAAAAAAACGTTGTGGGCGTGGTGCCTTCTGCAAAAAAAATTCCTCAGATTCTGTAAATATTTTAAAGCGGCAACATTTACAGTTTTTGTAAGCTAAACTTATAAAATTGTGTTAGCTGTATGCATTTTATATATCTGTGATTTGTTTCTTGTGGTATTTTGTTGAGAATACCATGTTTTTTTTTTAACAATCTTTCTGATTTTCCAGGTCTGTCTTCGACATCCGTGGTTCCCACAGGAGTGTTCCGCCTTGTTGTTTTGTATTATTGTTGTTACATTTTGTTTATTACTTTATTGTTTATATTTATGTTAATAAAAAAAGAAAGTTTGAAAATAGTTTATCGTTTATATATTTATTATTAGAAAAAATAAAGTTTGAAAAAAAATTAATTATGTTTTTGGTTGTTCTCTTAACTGCTGTGTGACTCTTTCTTGTTCTTATTATTACTGTTATTTGATGGAGTCCACCATGGTGTTAAATTTTGGGGCACTTATCGCTGGAATACTGGTGATATCTGCAGTTTGCACCAACTTCTGAATAGTGTGTTAGATTTATCTCAACTTTACTTCCGTTAAAGTGCTGATAATGAAATGGAGAGTAGCCGTTCCCGTGCAAAAAGACATAAGGTGCACCTTTGCGATTTATTCTAATTACTAAAATCCTGTATTGTATTGCACTGAGGTATTGGCTGCACTTACAGTGTACACACAAAATCTATTAAGAAATCTCATTGTATTTATATTGATTGGGAATAGTGCGTCAGGTGCTGGATCTTGACGAGATACACTGCTCAGTTAGTATATTGTGCACACGAAAAAAATCACATCACAACTTTCACACTATTTGCAATGCGAAACAAATTCTGGCGATAAGATACGTTAGCACCAGGGATTTTACACCTGCTTTCTGCTGGTGTTAAGCAGGACAACTACCTGCACCATGAAAGGGAACACAGCCAAGAGCCACACCAGAACACCCACAGGTGCCATAGAGTCAATGAGCATGATACAGGGATACCCATGAGGGCCAGAAGACTCATCTCAACAACTCCAGGACCGCCAATGCCCCCCAAACCCACATCTTAGTAAGTGTGTCCCTGTGGTCATTGTCTTAGCATGATAGGCACGAGCCCTGCAACATCACAGCGTGCGGTCACCTCAGTGTTGGCAGTGAGCCTGGATGTGTAGCTACGTACGCATCCTCCTGCATGCATAACTGGCATGTGCTGGTCTATAGTTCACAGGTCAGTGCAGGGGTGTGCCTATCCGGCAAGGGGAACGGGGTGTCTCGGACATGTCCGTGCACAGGAAGTGCGGTAAGTGTGTCTCTGTGTTCTGGTGTGGCCTGTTACAAGAGCCGCAGCAGTCGATGTTGTAAAGTGGCATGCACCACCTCCAAACGGCACTGTGATGTTGTGGTTGGAATGTAGCAGGACATGCGCAAATAGGCATTACAATGGCGTGCCGTACGAGTGCACGAGATACAACAGCTCACCGTACAAAAGTGTGGAGGTTCGTGGGAGGGAGGAGCAGCCGTTTGGCAACATAACACACAGTGAACTCGACCATGTGCCACATGCTTGGCATCTCATCCATGATGACCACGGTTGCAGACATCCCACAACACCAACGACTGGCCTTTGTACACATCCTGTATGAATGCAGCGTGGTTTTCACTTCTATGCTCGTTCAGTGGTGTGATGTTGGCAGGTTGTGTGACTTGTGCTCCTTGTTGGTGGGTTTCATTTTGGCCATTGTTAGTCTATATGTGTGTTGTACTTAATTGTGCATGTGTGCCATTCTGCTCATCTCCCCCCTCCCCCCACTCCCTGCTTCTTCCTCTTCCTAGTGCTGTTGTGTCTATAATTTTGTTCCTGCACACATAAATACATGTAAAGAATAAATTAGAATAGTTCATTGATTCTTTTAGGTTTCAAAACTTCTCTATTGGTTTCTTTTTAATTTTCCATATGAACCGTTTTTTTAAATATTCAACAACACATAGAAGTCAGAAGTGCAACGTATTCTATCAACACACTTTCTAGAACATTCTACAATACGTGCAGGTTAAAAGTTCATCAATTTTTTAAAACTTTACGATATTTTTTTGTAACATTTTCTTGAACATTTAACGACACGTGCAGGTTAAAAGTTGACGATTGTTTTAAGTTCGAACAGTGCCTTCCAAATGCAAGTAGCAGGTGCGGTTGAGCTGAGCAAATTTGATCCTATTATATGTACTCCACGTTGAAACTGCTTTTTCTTAACCAATCACAAAGATGCTTTTCCACAAAACTAATGTGCACCCTACTTTTAAAAAAGAATGCTTTTCATGATATCTTCAGAGATAAGTTATAGATAGGAATTAGCATTTAAAAAACCTTTGAAATTCACTGAAAAAACCAAAGGTTTGAGGGGCGTTATAGTTAGGAATTGGCATTTAAAAAACCTTAGAAATTCACTGAAAAAACCATAGGTTTCAGGGGTGTTAGAGTTAGCTGGACATTTCCCTCGTACAAAACCCTAGAAATTCCCCTGTTATAGTTAGTTCAGCTAACTATAACTCGCGCCCCCGCAATGCACTGCTAATGACGTCACATATTACATCACTCATGACATGGTCAGTGACATCACTGGTGACATCACTGATGACATCTCAAATGACATCACTGATGACATCATCCATTGAGTATGTGTTTCTGAACAGTTTTATTATGTTTAATATATATAGGGAAAGGCCTGTTGAAAAATAAGTGGGTGTACAAGTGTGTGAATGGATGATTTTCTAGGTGCGTAACTGAGTCTATAAGTGAGTCATTAAATGTATCTTACTGCAGACTAGTGACTAAACTGTGTGAATGTCTATATGTGTCTGTGTGTTGGTGTATAAGGGGCTGCATGGTTTTGTGAATAGCTATACGAGTGTCTATATGGGTCATTGATTGGTTGTCTGAGTATCTGTATGGGTGCCTGAGTGTTTGTGTGGGTAGGGTGCGTGTGACTCAATGTGTGAGTGGGTGATTCAGTGGGTGCATGTTTTTAAGAGTGCATCTGTGATGGACTGTATGGTTGGGTGAGTGTATGTATGGGTATGTTAGTGATTGAATGTATATCTCAGTTGTACATGTGTCAGTAACTACATATGTGAAACGCAGTGTATATCTGTGTAAGAGTATATAACTATCTATATGTGAGAGTGTGTGATTTTGGGAGTGGCTGTATGCGCCATAGTGCAAGGATATCTGTGTCATGTGCTGTTTGTTTTTCTGCAGGAAGACACAGAATTTGTGAGTATTTTTCTGAGTAAGTGAACTTGAGTGTTTTTAACTGTATAGGTGAGTACATTTTACTGTGATTAATTATCTATATAGGTGTATAAATGCACAGAGTGACTGTAAGTATGAGTGACTGTACAGGTGAGTGAGTGGAGATGTATGTAGACCTAAAAGTCAATGAGTGGGTGAGTAGTTATTGGTATTGGAGTATCTATGGTTGTCAAAATGGCCGTCTGAAATTTTGAGTCGGTGTATCAAAGGTTATATTAGGGTGTGAGAAGATGCACTAATTTATCACATGGATGACGTCATCAGTGATGTCATTTGAGATGTCATCAGTGATGTCATCAGTGATGTCACTGACCATCTCATGAGTGATGTAATATGTGACGTCATCAGCAGTGCATTGCGGGGGCACGAGTTATAGTTCGCTGAACTAACTATAACAGTGGAATTTCTAGGGTTTTGTACGAGGGAAATGTCCAGCTAACTATAACGCCCCTGAAACCTTTGTTTTTTCAGTGAATATATATATAGAATAAGACAGTACCTCAGTGAAACAGGTGCCGTAGAACTGCTTGTCCTACTGCGGTGTCCGCTTTCCACGCTGTGTCCAGACAATAATGTCTGGTAAACGTGTGTGCATTTGTCCATGTCCCCGCTCTGCAAATGTTCGGAAGCGATACTCCCGTGAACAATGCAGTCGACGTTGCCATCTTTATTCTGGAATGTGGTGAACGCTAGCACGCAAAGGCTTTCCTGCCTTCTGATGACTTAGAGTGATGGCCGAGGCTATCCATCTTGAAATGGAAGATCTTGATAAATTTAAGCCTTTCCTGGGCCCCGCAAAGGCAATAAGTAGCTGGCCTGTTTTCCGAAAGGATTTTGTCTTGTCAATATAAAATTTGAGACATCTTCTGATGTCCAAAGTGTGAAGCCATTTCTCTGCCACTGAAGATGGATTCTTGAAATATGTAGGTAATACAATAGGTTCATTGAGATGGAACACCGTAGGGACTTTATGGATAAATTTTGGATTTGTCCTGAGAATGACTGTCTGATTTAAATTGAAGAAATGGTTCAGAGAACGCCTGTATCTCACTGACTCTCCTGGCGGAAGTGAGGGCGAGTAATAATGCCACTTTCCAAGAGACGAACTAAGTCAGCCTTGTAAATCGGTTCGAACGGAGGCTTCATGAGACATGACAACACTACATTAAGCTGCAACTGAATGGATGGTTGCTTAACAGGAGGGAACACTCTGAACAGTCCTTTTAGAAATATCTTTATAATCCTTTGCGACCAAAGCGATGAATGATTCAGCGTTCTACGATACCTCGATATAGCTGCAAGATGTACTTTTATTGAAGCATGGGATAACCCAGCTTTGGCCAGGTGAAGCAGGTATGGTAGAATTTGCTCCAGCGAGGAGTGAAAAGGATGCAGATGTTGATCAGAACACCAATGGCAAAATCTTTTCCATTTTGCTGTATACGTTTTATTGGTAGATAGTGCTAGAGAGTTTGCGAATATATCCTTGCAGTCCTGAGGGATGTCTAAGGAATAAAATTCGTGCTCATGAGGTTCCAGGTTGACAAGTTCAGAGAGGTTAGTTGCGGATGAAGAACTTGCCCCTCTCTCATAGAGATTAGGTCTTGTATCAATGGAAACTGTACTCTGGGAGTTACCGACAGCTGAAGGAGTTCCGAGAACCAGAACTGTCTCGGCCAAGCTGGGGCTACTAAGATCAGATGGCACCGTTCTGCTCTCATTTTCCGTAGTATCCTTGGAATGAGAGGAAACGGGGGAAATGCGTATGCACACATCCCCGTCCAACGAATGTGTAGTGCATTTCCCCATGAGCCCTTCTGAGGGAATCGGCTGGCAAAATGTTTGCATTTCTTGTTGTGCTGATTTGCAAATAAGTCCAGAGTTGGTGTACCCCATAGCCTGAATATCCTCAATAGCTGGGTTTGATTTAGCTCCCATTCGTGACAGATTTAAGCCGATCTGCTTACACGGTCTGCTCTCGTGTTTTTTACTCCAAGGACATGCTGTACCTGTAGGGAAATGTTGTGCTGTAGCATGCAGTTCCAAATCTCTTGGGCTTGCGCTGAGAGATTTTTTGACTTTGTGCCCCCTTGTTTCAGTAAGTAAAACATTGTTGTCATACTGTCTGTCTTGACTGAAACAGGTGAATTTCGAATTCTGGGTAGGAAGGCTTGCCGTCCCAGGAACACTGCTCTTAACTCGAGCATGTTGATGTGCAATTGGGCTTCCTGCATTGACCAATGACCGTGTATTTCCAGTTCCTGAAGATGCGCTCCCCATCCGTTTAACGAGGCATCTGTTGTCTTTACATAGCTTGGAGATTGGGGTTCGAACAGCAGACCTTGTGATAAGTTGTCCCCGATGCCCCACCATGACAGAGCTTTTCTGATCTGAGGGTTGATTGTAATTCGATTCTCAAAGGATCCTTGGGCTTGAACCCATTGTTTGTCGAGTAGTTCTTGCAGCGGCCGCATGCGAAGTCGACAATTGGGGACTAATGGAATGCAAGAAGATATCATTCCCAGCAATGATTTGTAGATCCTCACTGAAGTGAACCTTTTTGTTTTTAATCGTGCTGTCAGTTCTATTATCTTTTGCGTGCGCTCCTTCGAGGGGTACACTTTTGCTTCCTGAGTTCGTAATTCGGCTCCTAGGAACTGGAGTGACTGCTCTGGTACCAGGGAAAACTTCTCCATGTTGATTCGCAATCCTAATTTCTGGAATGGAACTGCGCAGCTTTCTAGGGCTTGTTGTGCTTCCTGGAACGATGCCCCTTTTATAAGCCAGTCGTCCAGATACAGATATATCTGGTGGCCTTGCTGTCTTAAAATGCGCCGCGACCGGCGCCATGCATTTTGTGAATACCCTTGGCGCGGATCTGAGACCGAAGGCTAACACCTTGATTAAGTAGTGGCACCCCGCCACTGTGAATCGTCGCTACTGCCTGTGTTTGATGTGAATTGGTATGTGAAAATAGGCATCTAAGAGATTTAACGATGCCATGTAATCTCCTCTGCGTAACATTAGGAGAATCTCTTGCAGCGACAGCATACGAAACTAAGCCTTTTTGATATATTCGTTCAGGCCTCTCAGATCCATTACCTGCCTCCATTTGGAGGACTGCTTCTTCTGCACAAGGAAAAAATGCGAGTAGAATCCTTTCCCTCGCTGAAGAGATGGCCCTCATCGTGAAAGGAGCTATAGAGGAGGTTCCAAGACTTCCGCCTTGAGAACCGAGAGATGATTCTGGTTTCTGTGATTGGGAGGTTGTGCTGAAGGTTTTTGTATAAACTCTAGGGCGTGACCATGATGTATAATGTCCAACACCCATCTGTCCGATGTTATTGACAGCCACTGATGCAAATAGCGAGAGAGGTAATGGATCTGATTGGGGCATGACGCGGCGGACGGCACCTGAAAATCGTCACTGTCTTCTATTGGAGCCCTGTGCCCTTCCTCTCGTGGCAGGCTTTCTCCCAGACTGCTGCTAAGAGGTGTTAGAGGAGCGAAATTGCTGATTACTACTGTATTGACGGTATCCCTGTTGATAAAGTTGATACCTGTTAGATTGAAAGGAAGATCTCTGATTGAACCAACCTCTTCATCCTCTTCCACAAAAAGTTTGAAAATATCCTTGCTGCAGAGAGCCTAAGGCTTTTGCAGTATCCGTGTCTGCCTATATTCCTTGTAATGCCTCATCAATATGCTTTCCGAAAAGGTTCTCGCATCAAAAGGCATGTGCACTATTTTTGCCTGCACTTCGGGCCTGAAAAATGTAGCCTTCAGCCACCCCTGTCGTCAAAGCGATACAGCTCCTGCCATTTGCCTAAATTCAATCGACGAAATGTCCATGGCTATGTCGATGGACTCGGAAGCAGCCCTAGCTCCATCTTGCAGAATTACCGCTGCCTCTTCCTTCTTGTCGTCCGGAAGATGAGCTAGAAGTGGATCAATGTCTGACCACATCCGTCGGTTGTAACGACTGACCAGCGTCAATGCATTTGTAGCTTTGATAGAGGCTCCTGCCAAAACTGCAAAACGCTTCCCTGCGCCATCCATCTTGTTTCCCTCTTTGTCAGAAGGAGCTGACAATGTAGAGACCGGGTTCTTGGCGCGTCTTTGTGCTGCTTGCATCACTACTGATTCGGGTCAAGGGTGACCGATCAGGCATGCTGGAGATGTTTCGGGGGCACGATACTTCTTATTGATCCTGGGAACTGATACTGCAACCGAGGCAGGATTTTGCATAAACTTCAGCCCTTCATTCCATAAATGATCAATAATTGGAATTGTCCTTAACGATTTTCTGGAAGTTTCTTTAAAATCGTATAGAAAGCATTCATTTTCCTTCACCGGCATAGGAAGCTCGAATCTTTTGGAAGCTTTCTCCATTAGATCATGGAAACCACCAATGTCTTCCGGTGGTGAGTTTGCCGGAGGTGGCGCTGGACCCGGCGAAGGAATGACATATTGAAGGAAGAGGTGTGGTGCCGCGGCCAGGGTGACTGACTCCGGAATCTGGGGATCACGGTTCGATCCCTGGCTCCGGTGGCAGATTAGCCCAGCACCATGTGACTCTGGGCAATAGCTTGCTTAATCTTCCAGACGGACCCCAGTGCCTAGAGACCCTTACGGGTGATTGTTCGCGTTTTACATATATGGATTATTATTATTATTATCCCACTCATCGACTCCAGGGTCGTCTTGTATTAACTCTCCTTCCTCTGGCTGATCCTCTGGTTCGCTTTCTGCGAAGTCATCCCTAATTAGGGGTATGAACCATTTGCACCTGAGGTGGCGATTGCATTACCGGAGTCTGAACCAGCTGCTGTGGTACACTCGTGGTGTTAGCGGCAGGAGTATTGGCATCTGGGAAACGCCGATAATAGTCGTTGATCGTGTGTCTCAAGTCGGAGACTAGGGAAATAGGCATAGATATTGCGTCTTCCCTGATATTATCGTCGTCCTCCTCATCATATTTATAGGCTTCCTGGAATGATTCATACCTTTTGGATCCTTGAACTGGCCGAACCTTAAATGACAGTTCTTCCTGAACCTCCTGAATGTCCTCATCATCTGTCTCCTGACTTTTAATTTGGAGTTGCGTAGGACTATAAGCTACTCCGTAAGGTCCTTCATCTTTTGACTCCTGTAAATCCAGTAGTGTGGAAGGTGGAAGCGGCCAGCCTTAAATCCTGCTGTTTTTCTTGTCTGTCGACGAGCCCGTCAACGTTGGGAATCTTTTTATTGAGACGGATCTTGTCATTGGAGATTTGAAAGTCGTCGTCGACGGCACGCTCATCGACGAGGTTTGCACATTCGCCGTCGACGGTGTCGTTGACGTTATCGTGGACGGTGTCTCTGGTATCGTCGATGGTGTCTCTGGTATCGTCGACGGTGTCTCTGGTATCGTCGACGGTGTCGTTGTCGACTCTATTTTCATCATCAACGAGGCGGTCGTCGTCGAGACGGTCATCGTCGATGACGTAGTCGTCGCTGAGGTTGTCGACGTCTTCATCGGCGTCGAGACTGAAGACACCTTGATCTTCGTCGACCGGAGCGACGACGGAACTCTTTCCTCAGAAGACTTTTTGAGAGGTGTATGAGGCAAAGACGATGATGAGTCTTTGGCCTTTGGCTTCTCTGTTTTCTGTTTCTTCACCTCAACTTTCTCCTCAGACAACTCCCTCTTATGTATAGAAGAGGAGTGTCCTTTAGATCCCCCCTCAGAGTCAGAGGCAGTCTTCTTCTTTTGAAGCCATAATAATAATCACGCTTCTCGGTCTTTTAAGGTTTTTGCTGAGAAGGTGCGAGAGTACTTGCACTCCTTAAGGACGTGCTTAGGGTGAAGGCAGTACAGGCATTCCTTGTGAGGGACCTCAGAGTATAATCTGGCCTTCCCACAAGATGTGCAAGATCTCTGAAAAGCCTCTTTTTAGAGCTTTCAGACATGGTGAAGTAAAAGAGGAAAAAAAATACCTCAATACAAGAACTGTAGGAGGGTCAAAAGTTCACCAAGTAACAAGAGCTGAGCAGATCTCAGGGAGACTCCTTCTCACGCAACAGCGGTTGGAAATCTGAGGTATGGTGGCTCTGCTGGGGATTGTGATCTCAGGGCTGGCAGCTGATTGGTTGGTGTTTGGACCAAATAAAAATGGTGATATGTTACCAAACTATATACTTCCCTTTGTTTTTTCTATGCAGTTTTTCTTTTACTGCTATGGTTATTCTTTTACCGTGAGACTCCCACCATGACGACGGGGAAGATACAAAGCATGTGAATCTATGAAACATTCAATACTGGAGAATTTTACCGATTCGCTATTATAGAATTGCAAAATGCAATGTATGTAGGTTTTGCAAAAAAATGCGATTCTTACATATTCCTTAATAGCGAATCGCGAATTGCGATTCGCTATTAAGGAATGCCTTCCCATTCATTCCCTTGGGCCTAGAAGCCCTTAGGAATGAATGGGAAGACATTCGCAATTTGCGATTACCAAATTGGTAATCACAAATTGTGAACGCAATTACAAGGGTGATAGGGTGTCAAAAGGCCACACTGATGCACCCCCAAAAAAGGTAAGTGTGCACATGTGGCGCACATACATGCCTAAAGGCATGTGTGTGCACAACATGGCACTTAGAAAAATGCAAAAATGTGCATTTTTCTAGAAATTTGCAAATTACCACCAATTTGAAGTTGGTGATAATTTGCGATTCCTTAAAGGCAGGTCGCAAATTTTAGCTGCTCCTGCATTGCATTTAAGGAATCGCAAACATTGCGATTCCCTATTTTACGAATGCCTTTTGGGATGATACATCCCAAAAGGCTTTTTACCGTTCGCAAACGGGCGATTCTGTGAATCGGTCTATTTGTGAATGGTAAAACGCTTGATACATCTTGCATTTAGTCACTTTCTCGCTCGGCGTGGATGGCACTGCGCTAATCCTATGCTTATAAACCTTGCTAGAAAAACAGACATTTGAGGTGAGCAGATTCAAACAGTCGCTGGTGTTGCAGGGTGCTCTAAACAGGTGCTGCGCTCCACCTAAACTTGGAAACTCCCCTGAGTTCCTTGCTGCCTTTTTTTTTTTAAATAACAGTTTTATTAAATTCAAATTTCACAACATTGCAGCAGTCATGACACTCAATTAGCACCTACACAGGCAGAGTACATATTCGGGCATTGGAGACGACAAGTAGTACATCAAGGGCAATAAGCACAGAAACAAATCAAGCATTGAAACATTATAAAGGTGGGTTCCGGAACCTTTTTTGACCAGGGGGCCCCATCACACACAGTCTAAGCTAGGTGCCCCTAAGAATTCAGGTCACCGCACTTGCTCCTATTTTGTCCAGGATAGCTTGTCTCTCCCGTCGAAGTTCCACTGTAGGAGAAATTCAGATGTCCCCCCGATATTTATTCCAGCGTCCCCATTTGTGGTCCCACTTCTTAGGGCAGCCTCGACTCGTATAGACCGTTTTCTCCACCACCATAGCTAGATCCATATCATTGGCCCAGACGCGCAGCGACGGCAAGGCGGCCACCCCCCCACTTCTGGGCAATATTTCTTTTGGCAATGACCCAACCCAACGCCGCCCACTCTTGCTGCGCTTGGGTAAGATCCGTATCATCCCACACATTTAGGAGGCATAGCTGAGGAGAGGGGGCAACTGACTTACCAATGGACCTCGCCATCTGTCGGGTGACTTCTGTCCAATAGTGCTGTATAGGTGGGCAAGCCCACAGAATATGTGTAAATGTACCTATATAGTGACAGTTTCACAGGCAGAGCTCGTCTGGACGTCTTCCTAATTTACACAACAGGGTTGCATCAAAATACACACGGTGCAGAACTTTGAGCTGAACTAGGCGGAGTCGCCTTGCTGCCTTTTTTGCATAATATCTATATATATCTATATATATCTATATATAGATGTATATATGCACAGAAAAAAACATAGGTTTCAGGGGTGTTATAGTTAGCTGGACATTTCACTCGTACAAAACCATAGAAATTAACCCGTTATAGTTAGTTCAGCTAACTATAACTCGCGCCTCCGCACTGCTGATGATGTCACATATTACATCACTCATGACATGGTCAGTGACATCACAGACGACATCACTGATGACATCTCAAATGACATCACTGATGACATCACCGATGACATCATTCATGTGATAATTTGATGCATCTTCTCACACCCTAATATAACCTTTGATACACCCACTCTAAATTACAGACTGCCATTCTCAAAACCATAGACACTCCAACACCAATAACTACATACCCACTTACTGATTCTTAGGTCTACAAACCCATCCACTTACTCACCCGTACAGTCACTCATACTTATGGTCACTCAGTACAGGACTATCATATCCACTCATACACCTATATACTCACACACCGCCACTCATCCACAGAGGTACTCACACACCTACTCAGTCATGCAAATAATTAATCACACTGCCATTTACTCACCTATACAGTTATACACACACCAGCTCAATTACTCATACAAATACTACCACATTCTTACGCTCTTATACATTCAATGATACAAGCACACACTCATCGATACAGCCACTCTCACAATCACACACTCTCACTTATAGCCATTTATGTACTCCAACACACATATGTAGCTACTCACACATGTACCACTGAAATATACATTCACTCACTAACACAACCATACACACACTCACCCACCCATACAGTCCATCACAGATGCACTCTTGAAACCATGCACCCAGTGAATCACCCAGTCACACATCTATGCACAGAGTCACACACACCCCACCCACACAAACACTCAGGCACCCATACAGATACTCAGACAATCAATCTATAACCCATATAGAAACTCATGTAGCTATTTTCAAACCCATGCAGCCGCTTACTCACCAACAGACGGATACAGACATTCACACCGTTTAGTCACTAACCCATGCATTCAGTAAGATACGTTTAATCACTCACTTATAGAGTCAGTCACGCACCAACAAAATCAACCATTCACACACTTATACACCCACTCATTCTTCAATATGCCTTTCCCTATATATAATAAACATATTTAAACTTTACAGAAACACACAGACACTGGATGATGTCATCAGTGATGTCATTTGAGATGTCATCAGTGATGTCACTGACCATGTCATGAATGATGTAATATGTGACGTCATCAGCAAAGCATTGCGGGGGCGTGAGTTATAGTTAGCTGAACTAACTATAACGGGGGAATTTCTATGGTTTTGCACGAGTGAAATGTCCAGCTAACTATAACACCCCTGAAACCTATGTTTTTTTCTGTGAATTTCTAATGTTTTTTAAATGGTAATTCCTAACTATAACGTGCCTGAAACCTATGGTTTTTTAAGTGAATTTCAAAGGTTTTTTAAATGCTAATTTCTAACTATGCCTACATAGATAGGACATGTGAAGAAAGAAGAAAAAACAGACAGAAAGAAGAAAAAGAAATGCAGAAAGAAGCTACAGAAGTCCTCAATGACAAAGAAAAGTGCAGGAAGAAGGAAGACGTGCAGAAAGAACAAACAGAGGAGGAGAAAGAGTCTTTGTTGCAAAATCATCCTGTACCCTCAACTTTTTCAAATGGGTACTGGTGGTAACTGACTCTGACTAACCAGTCCTAAAGCCAGCACTATGCTAAAAGACACTTAGAATACAGTTAAAACATCTACATACACTGGGGAACACTATGCGTTGGGGTACCCCTGTTATTAGCATGACCTCCTCTGTAAGCCCCTAGTATATAATAGGGCAGGGGTATTAAAACTACCTCTTAAAACGCGCCACAGGGCGCATTTGCACACTGGTGAAGGGAGGGGGGGCTGAGCTGACGTGTGCAAACATGCCCTATGGCCCTTTTAATTTGAGGGGATAAAGTCCCCTTGAATCCTGAGTGTCCCTTGGGTACAACTAGCCCATCAGGTATCTCTAGTTAGCACCACAGAGCTGCCTTGCAGAGAAAATGGGCACAGCCTGGACCACCTCTCTGCAACGCAGCACAGTGGTGCTTACTGGAAGCACCTGGTGGACTAGTTGGCCCCCATGGGCCCTCAGGATTTAAGGGGAATTATTTCCCCAACTTAAAACGCGCCACGGGGCGTGTGCACACGTCACCTCAGGCCCCGTCCCCTCCCTTCACCACTGTGTAAACCCGCCCTATGGCCGTTCTAAGTTGAGAGATTAAGTCCCCTTGAATCCTAAGGGTCCCTAGGGTCAAACTACCCCACTAGGTACCTCCAGTAAGCGCCACAGAGCTGCGTTCCAGAGAGGTGTAAAAAGGGGCATGGCCTCTGAACACCTGTCTGCAACGCAGCTCCCTGGCGCATACTGGAGATACCTGTTGGGCTAGTTGGCCCTCAGGGACCCTCAGTATTAAAAAATAGTTAATCCCACAACTTAACACGCGCCACGGGTGCGTTTGCACAGTGATGAAGAAAGGAGGCGTGGCCTGAAGTGACATGTCTGCAAACACACCTTGTGGCGCGGTTTAAGTTGGGGAATTAATTCCTTCTCAATCCTGAGGGTCCCTGGGGGCCAACTAGCACACCAGGTACCTCCAGTATGCGCCAGAGAGCTGTCTTGCAGAAAGGTGTTCAGAGGCCACACCCCTTTTTACAAAACTCTGCAACGCAGCTCTTTGGCGCTTACTGGAGGTACCTGATGGGCTAGTTGGCCCCCAGGGACCATCCGGGTTGAAGATGAATTAATTCCTGAACTTAAAACACCTCAGGCCCCGCCCCCTCCCTTCACCACTGTGCAAACGCGCCCGTGGCACATTTTAAGTTGGGCAATTACCCCCCTTCAATCCTGAGGGTCCCTGGGGTGCAACTACCCCACCAGCTACCTCCATTAAGCACCACAGAGCTGCATTGCAGAGAAGTGTAAAAAGGGGCATGGCCTCAGAACACCTCTCTGCAATGCAGCCCCTTGGCGCATTCTGAAGGTTCCTGGTGGGCTAGTTGGGCCCCAGGGACCCCCAGTATTAAAGGGGAATTCGTTCCCCATTCGGAAACAAGCCAGGGGGCGTGGCCTCCGACGCGATGCTGGTATTTATTTTTTTCTTTTTTTTTTTTTAAAGGGGGGCTGCAGAGCCCCCCTTCTTTTTCTTATGTTTTGGCCCTGGGGACCCCTTCCCCCAGGGCCTGCCCCCTAATTTTTTTTTTTATTTCAAATTTGGGAAGGGGGCCGCGTGGCCCCCCCTTCCGAGGCCTCAATCAGCTCCGTGGACCCCATCCCCCGGGGCATGGCCCTATTGTTTTTATTATTTTTTTGGAGGGGGGCTGCATTGTCCCCCTCCTCTGGCCACTAAAGGCCCCGGGGACCCCATCCCCCAGGGCCTGCCTTTCTAATTCTTTTTAAAATATTTTTTTTAGGTGGGGAGGGGGGGCGTGTGGCCCCCCTCCCGGGCCACCAATAGCCCCAGGGACCCCATTCCCCGGGGCTGGCCCTCTCAGTTGGGGACTGGGGGGGTGTCCCCAATCCCCTCACGGTCCCGCATGCTCCCCGCCTCCTGCGGGAGCTGGCATTGCTTTTCCACATGGGGAGCTGCTAACATGCAGCTCCCCATGTGGAACAGCAATTTGGCTTGAATTTTGAAAGAGAGAGCAGGTTTCCCTGCTCCCACTCTGCCATAGCAAACAGCAGTGTCCCGGGAGTGGGCACCCCGGGACACTGCAGGAGCGCGGCCCTCCTCCCACCAATTTAGAAAGCCCCAGGGGGTGGTGGTCCCCGGGGCTGGGGGGTCCATCACGGAACCCCCAATTTACATATTTAGAGCCCCGGAGAGGTGGCGGTCCCCGGGGCGTGTGCGGGGGCTTGAGCCCCCCCACACAGGGTATTTCTTTTTTCTTTTTTTAATACACAAGGCCTTTGAGCCCCCCCCAGCTATTTATTTTTGAAGCTCCGGGGGTGGCGGTTCCCAGGGCTGGGGGGGCTGTGAGCCCCCCCACATTTTTCCATAAAGCCCCAGCATTTTTCCATAAAGCCCCGGATTTTTTTATCGGCAGGATCTGCGCACCCAGTGCGGATTTTGCCGATTTAAAAATAAAAAAAATTGGGCACAAGATGGCTGCCAACACTTCCTGGTTTAGAGTGTTGACAGCCAATTAGCATACAGCTCGTGTTCGGCAGGGTGCGCGGATCCACCGCGCCCATAGATATATCTATGATTTTACTTTTGATTTTCTCAGTAACTACTGAACGGATTTTCACCATTTAAGCAAAAGGCACGAGTGTGAAACAAGGGCTACCTTTTTGCCAAATTTGGTGTAATTTCGCTCAGCAGTTCGGGCTGTAGCTGCGACTAACGGTTCCTATGTAAAATTGCATGGGGAAAACACGTTTTGGGACCCCCCTTTTTTCTCGGACCCCACTTGACGAATCACCCCGAGACTTTTTTTCAGTGAATTTGTACGGTTTTTTAAATGCTAATTTATTTATGTATTATTATTTTTTTTATATATTTACTTTACAATAAACTACGTATTAAAAATTATTATTTTTTTTTATTTTCACCGTGCGCGCACGGTGCGCGCACCCCCGCGATTCAAAAAAATAAAAATAAGTTTTTTTTCTGCCTTCGGGGTCCTTCAGGGACCCCCTGACAAAGGCTAGGGGGTCAGGAACTCTCTACCCTGCCCCCTTTTCACGTCGGCCACCTTCCTTTTTCACTCTCGCACTGAAAACAAACGAAATGGCGGCCGACACTTCCTGATTTCGACCGATTCGAACGTTGACTAACATGTAACCACCAATCAGAATTACGCTCGCGCACGTTAGGGTGCTCGCACGGTGCGCGCACCCTGCGCGCGTATAGATATTGATATGCTTTTAAATGCTATTTTCTCAGGAAATACTGAACAGATTTACACCAGACCTGCAAAAGGCACTTCCTTGACCTTATGGCTACCTCTCTGCCAAATTTCAAGTGATTCTGTTCAGCCGTTCGGGCTGTAGCTGCGTCTAAAGGTCCTACGGAAAAATGCATGGGAAAACGCGTTTTGGGACCCCCTTTTTTCTCGGCCCCCGCTTGACGAATCACCCCGAGACTTTCAGGGTAGGAGCTGAATGGAACGCCCCATTAGTCTAGAAAATTTCACGAGGATTCGTCAACCGGCGCCAAAGTTATTCAAAATAGAATTGAGATTTCCTATGGAAACACGGTCCTAACTATAACTATCTACTGGCGACCGCCAGTAGATAATATACATATACATAACTCAGCAACAACAACAGAACAAAGACGCAGGAGGAACAACGAATGCCGCAAACAGAGGCGGAAATGTAAGAGGGCGAGGCTTTGCCAAGAGAGGCAGAGGAAAGAAATGGTAAATAATAAGTCTTTGACTATGTCATCTGATAACACTGTGGTCAACCTGTCTGATATGAAACTTACTGAGGCAGAGTCTCGACTCCTATCCTTGGGCTTGTCATTCTGCCCGCGCAATACCTTCAATTATGTTCAAACACGGATAGATGTTTTTAAATTCATCCGGAAGCTCAAATTGAAAAAATATTTTAAATTAAACAAAATACAAGATCAGGTATCAGCAATAACTTTGAAAGACCGCCCTAGGAGCAAGTTCCAAGTAGCAGACACCAGCATGCTTAAAACAGTACATGCATTATCCAGTAATGAAGAAAGTGGTACGGATTCAACGCAGGAAGAATTGGCATCAATGGGTATAATCAACAACCTTCCATACTATAGTCATTTTAAACCAGCCTCCACGTTTATACCGCTTATGCCTAAAGATGTGATTGACAGTTTCAACGACATAGTAATCGAAGATCTTAAAACATTGCATACTGTAACATCCAGGAAACATAAAAGGTATAATTACATGGAAAAGCAATATGCCAAGTTGATGAAAAAGTTAAGGAGTAATTCTAATCTCATCATTAACAAAGCAGACAAAGGTGGCAACATCGTCATTTGGCCACGCACTCTCTATATGGAGGAGGCGAAGCGCCATTTGGAGGATAAGAATTGCTATATCAAAGGATCATTTAATGACATCAAAAACCTAAAGGAGGTGGTCTTTAAAGAACTTAACCAATGGAAGAGGGAAGGACTGTTGAGCAAACAAGAATTCAGCTTCCTTAAAAATGACTTTCCGGTTACTCCCACACTTTACTTCATACCCAAGATCCACAAACAGTCTACACCAGTACCAGGACGGCCCATTATTTCAGCTCAAAAAAGCCTCCTGGAACCTATGTCCAAATATGTGGACCACTTTCTACATGAATCGGTAGAAAACCTTCCCTCCTTCATCAAAGACACTGGACACTTTTTGTCTAAATTGAGTGAAGTGACTTGGGAAGAGGACTATGTGCTGGTGGTCATGGATATCTGTACACTGTATACGAGCATTCATCATGCTGATGGTTTAGCAGCTGTAAAATACTTTCTAGACAAGCGTAGCATTGAATTTAGTCACCATAATGGCATGATATTACGAATGATACAAATCTGCCTAGAAAATAACTTTTTTCTTTTCAACAAAGAGATTTACCGGCAACAGAGAGGAGTTGCGATGGGGGCATGCTTTTCCCCAACCTATGCATGTCTTCATGTTGGGTGGTGGGAGGAGCATGTCCTCAGAGGAACCCATAAAGTAATCTTTGAATCCAATATAATTAAATTTTGGAGGTTCATAGATGACATATGTTTAATTTGGAAAGGTACCCCTGAATCGGCTAAAACTTTTCTTAACATGATTAACATCAATAGCTTGAATTTACAATTCACTGCCGATATTAGCAAATCCTCTGTCCAGTTTCTAGATGTTGAAATTTACATTGACAATAAAGTTATTCAAACTAAATTGCATAGAAAGAAAACAGCGGGTAACGCGATTTTACACGCTAGCAGTGCCCACCCTGGTCATCTCATCAAAAGTATACCATACGGTGAATTTTTGCGTATGCGCAGAATTTGCAGTTCAAACTCAGACCTAGAAAAATGCCAACTTGAGTCCCTTAATAGATTTCTTGCCCGTGGATACAATTTGAAAGAGCTAGAATTGGCTAGAACTAAAGCCAATAGCCATACCAGAGAGGAATGTCTCAATACAGTTGCTCAGTCTAAAAGAAAAAATCCAGATGATGTGCTTAGAGATGATCAAGATGGAACTAGGCTAATAACTACATTCAATGTAGAAGAAAGAAAAATAAGAGGTATTTTAACTAAACATTGGCCTTTATTAAAAACAGACATTACTTTGGCCCCTCTTTTGCCTGAGAAACCACTGATCACCTTTAGAAGAGCACCCTCGATGAGGGATGCTCTAGTTAAATCTAGCCCAGAGGTAGTCATCCCCAGCAACTGGTTATCCACGAAGACAGGTTTCCGTAAATGTATTTCTTGCAGGGCCTGCAAATTTGGCAAGAACACTACAGAATATTGCAGTGTATTTGATAATAACCCTATCAAAATCCAGAAGCCTCTGACATGCCGTACAGACCATGCAGTGTATGTATTGGAATGCACTTGTAAAATGAAGTACGTGGGAAGCACTAAATTACAAGTTTTTAATCGCATCCTGCAACACTTGAGAGCAATAGTCAATGCAGATGATAGCTACCCAGTAGCACGACATTTTAAATTGGTGCACAACAAAAACCTTAATGAGCTATGTTACTATGTCATTGACGCTGTACAAAAAAACTTGAGAGGCGGAAACAGAGAGAAACAATTAAGGCAATTGGAGTCCAAATATATTCTGTTACTAGATACAAGAATCCCTAAAGGAATGAATACAGGGGAAGATCTCCATAACTTTTTATAGTTTTTAGAGTTTTTTGATGGGTTAAATATGAATGATGTGTTTTGATTTTATCAGATGCATTGAGGTATGTTTCACACTGCAATATTAGATGATTACTAAATATCTTCTGAAGAGGGGCTCTGGTTAGGCAGTTTTTACACGATTTATAATGTGTTTTATTTATCGTATGAGGAAAATAATTTTATGTGATGATTTTTAACATAAAATTTGTGTGCTCTTAATGGATAATACATGTGTCGTGAATCGAGAAAATTTATGAATTTAGTATTTAGTTATTTAATTTGCACAATTATGCACAATACAAATTTTATCTGTCACTATTTTGTCTTGCTGTGATTCAAGGGACAAATTGGATATGATATGAATTTTAATATCATAATGGATTTTTTTATTTTTTGAGCACTAGCACTTTATTTATAAGCGTGATTGGTACAGTGCAATAGGACAATTCATATGTAGGAGCATTAATTCAGGTCACTTGACTACAATTAGACTCCAGACTTAGGCTGTTTACGCAAACTGCTTATATAAAAAGGATTAGTCCTTTTTTTACTTGATGGATTTTATACATTTGGTATTTTTTCACTTTCTTTATATATGTAATAGTGATAATGTATTTATTATGTTATTTATATATTTATGAATTTTAAACATTTACTTGTCTAATTGTAAGTATTTTGTTTAGCTCCATGCACTAACCATCACGCAGCTTTGATTATCCAATCTGTCACAGTATATAAATCATGTGCTTCACCGGGGGGTCATGTGATCAAGGCTGTGTGTTCACAGCCGAAACTCGTCATGCTGACAAATGGAAGAATAAATTAAGCACGTTGAAACTTTATACGGCGCACTTTTGTGGTCTGTACCTGTGTGACTTGTGGAGTATGCTTCAAGGGATCCAGGACCATTGAATTGATATATATATATATATATATACTTACATACACATACATTATCTACTGGCGGTCGCCAGTAGATAGTTATAGTTGGGGCCGAGTTCCCATAGGAAATCTGAAAATTCTATTTTGAATAACTTAGGCGCCGGTTGACGAATCCTCGCGAAATTTCCAAAACTAATGGGGCGCTCCGCTCAGCTCCTACCCTGAAAGTCTCGGGGTGATTCGTCAAGCGGGGGCTGAGAAAAAAGGGGGGTCCCAAAACGCGTTTTCCCCATGCATTTTCCCATAGGACCTTTAGTCGAAGGTACAGCCCGAACGGCTGAACAGAATTACTTGACATTCGGCAAAGAGGTAGTCCTCAGGTCAGGCATGTGCCTTTTGCATATATGGTGTCAATCTGTTCAGTAGTTCCTGAGAAAATTGCAGTTAAACGTACATAAATATCTATAGGCACGCACCGTGCGCGCACGGTGCCGTGCACAAGCGTAATTCTGATTGGTGGTTAGATGTCAGTCAACATTCGAATCGGTCGAAATCAGGAAGTGTTGGATGCCATTTTGTGTGTGGCAGTGAAAAAGAAAGGTGGAGAACGTGAAAAGGGGGCAGGGTAGAGAGTTCCTGACCCCCTAGCCTTTGACAGGGAGTCCCTGAAGGACCCCGAAGGGTGAAAAAAACATTTCTTTTTTTTCAAAAAATCGCGGGGTGCGCGCACGGTGAAAAACCCTTAAAAAAAAAACATTTTAAACTGTTTATAAGTTTATAGAAGATATTAACTATGCTGTTCAACTTTATCCACATTCAAAATAAAAGAGCTGAGCCATTCCATATTAAAGGATACAGTTAATCTATAACTATATACATAGGTAGTTTATTGTAAAATAAATATATAAAAAATATAATAATACATACATAAATTAGCATTTAAAAAACCTTACAAATTCACTAAAAAAAACATAGGTTTCACACACGTTATAGTTAGGAATTAGCATTTAAAAAACCTTGCAAATTCACTGAAAAAAACATAGGTTTCACACGTTATAGTTAGCTGGACATTTCTCTCGTAAAAAACCATTAAAATTCCCCCGTTATAGTTAGTTCAGCTAACTATAACTCGCGCGACCGCAATCCACTGCTGATGACGTCGCATATTACATCACTCATGACATGGTCAGTGACATCACTGATGACATCTCAAATGACATCACTGATGACCTCACTGATGACATCATCCAGTGAATATGTGTCTTTCTGAATTTTTTTTTTTTATATATATGTATATCTAAAGGTTAATGGAAGAATAAATGGGTAAATAAGTGTCTAAATGGATGTTTTTTTTGTAAAATTAATTGTATAACTGACTTATTTAACAGTATCTTAGTGAATACAGTGATGTAATATGCGACGTCATCAGCAGTGGATTGCGGTCGCGCGAGTTATAGTTAGCTGAACTAACTATAACGGGGGAATTTCAATGTTTTTTTTACGAGTGAAATGTCCAGCTAACTATAACATGTATGAAACCTGTGGTTTTTTCTGTGAATTTGCAAGGTTTTTTAAATGCTAATTCCTAACTATAACGTGTGTGAAACCTATGTTTTTTTTAGTGAATATATATATACATATATACACACACACATATATATACACACACATATATATAATTCACTGAAAAAACCATAGGTTTCATACATGTTATAGTTAGCGGAAATTTTACTGATAAAAAACCAATGAAATTCCCCTGTTATAGTTAGTGCAGGCAACTATAACTCACGCGACCGCAATCCTCTGCTGATGCTAATACTGTATTTAGACACTTATTTGCCCATGTCTTCTTCCATAAATTTTTAGCTATACATATATTACAAATATTTTTTTTTCATAAAGACACATATGTCATCAGCAGAAGATTGCGGTCGCGTGAGTTATAGTTGCCTACACTAACTATAACGGGGGAATTTCATTGTTTTTTTATCAGTAAAATTTCCGCTAACTATAACATGTATGAAACCTATGGTTTTTTCAGTGAATTTGCAAGGTTTTTTAAATGCTAATTCCTAACTATAACGTGTGTGAAACCTATGGTTTTTTCAGTGAATTTGTACGGTTTTTTAAATGCTAAGTTACTTTACGCCATTCGTGGCGTGCGCGCCCACTTAACGCAGTTCGTTCCGTGCGCGCACGGTGCGCTTCGCGCACCGCGCACCCACTTTACGCAGTTAGTGCCGTGCACGCACGGTGGGCACGCGGTGCGCTACGCGCACCGCGTGCCCACGTTACGCTAGATGGGCCATGTACGCACGATGCGCTTCGCGGCATGCGCACCCATTCGTGGCGTGCGCGCCCACTTAACGCAGTTCGTTCCGTGCGCGCAAGGTGCGCTTCGCGCTCCGTGCGCGCACAGTGAGCATGCGGTGCGCTTCGCGCACCGCGCGCCCACTTTACGCAGTTAGTGCCGTGCACGCACGGTGGGCACGTGGTGCGCTACGCGCACCGCGTGCCCACGTTACGCTAGATGGGCCATGTACGCACGATGCGCTTCGCGCACCGTGCGCACATGGAGGACATATGATGCGCTTCGTTGTGAAAGGTAATATTTTAATTTTTCACAGCTGTTATATGCCATGCTCAAATGGTGCCCTTCGGGCACCATTTGCTCATGGGGTGGGGAGAGTATGGATAATTTTTGTAAAAATTTTTTTTTTACCGTACGCGTACGGTAAGCGTAATCGGCGAAATTATCAAAAAAATTAAAATTCCGTTTTTGGCCTTGGGGGTTCTTTGGGGACTCCCCCAACATGGCTAGGTGCTTAGGAGCTGTCTAAACAGCCCCTTTACATGTTTTGGTCCTTTGTTTTTTAATCCCCACTCACAGTGCGAGAGAAAAAATGGCGGCCGCCGCTTCCTGGTTTCGACCGATTCGAATGTTTACTAAGATCTAACAGCCAATCAGAATCGCGCTCGCGCACGTCACCGTACGCGTACAGTAAGCGCACCGTAAGCGCACCGTAAGCTGGCTCAGATATATATATTGATTTAAAGGCTATTTTCTCAGAATCTACTGAACAGATTTACACCAAACCTACAAAAGGCACTTCCTTGACCTGTAGACTACCTCTCTGCCAAATTTCAAGGAACTCTGTTCAGCCGTTTATATTACCTACTGGCGGTCGCCAGTAGGAAGTTATAGTTAGGACCCTGTTTCCATAGGAAAACCGCAACATTCTATTTTGAATAACTTTGGCGCCGGTCGACGAATCCTCGCAAAATTTTCAAAATAGGTGGGGCGCTGCGCTCCGCTCCTACCCTGAAAGTCTCGGGGGGATTCGTCAAGCGGGGGCTGAGATAAAAGGGGGGTCCCAAAACGCGTTTTTCCCATGCATTTTTCCATAGGACCTTTAGACACAGCTTCAGCCCGAACGGCTGAACAGAGTTCCTTGAAATTTGGCAGAGAGGTAGTCTACAGGTCAAGGAAGTGCCTTTTGTAGGTTTGGTGTAAATCTGTTCAGTAGATTCTGAGAAAATAGCCTTTAAATCAATATATATATCTGAGCCAGCTTACGGTGCGCTTACGGTGCGCTTACCGTACGCGTACGGTGACGTGCGCGAGCGCGATTCTGATTGGCTGTTCGATCTAAGTAAACATTCGAATCGGTCGAAACCAGAAAGCGGCGGCCGCCATTTTCTCTCTCGCACTCTGAGGGGGGCAGCATAAACAAAGTCCAAAAACATCTAAAGGGGCAGTATATTCAGTTCTAAACCACCCAGCATCGATATAGGTGTTCCCCAACAACCCCCAAGGCCAAAAAAACAATTGAAATTTTTTACGAAAAATCGCCGATTACGCTTACCGTACGCGTACGGTTAAAAAGATTAAAAAAAAAACAATTATCCACACTTTCCCCACCCCGTGTTCAAATGGTGCCCGTAGGGCACCATTTTTTTGCATGGCATATAAATTGATTGAAACTACAAATGAATTCCTTTCACAAGGAAGCGCATAATATGTCCCCCATGTGCGCACGGTGCGCGAAGCGCATCGTGCGTACATGGCCCATCCCGCGTAACGTGGGCACGCGGTGCGCGCAGCGCACCGCGTGACCACCGTGCGTGCACGGCACTAACTGCGTAAAGTGGGCGCGCGGTGCGGTGCGCGCACGGAACGAGCTGCGTTAACTGGGCGCGCACGCCACGAATGGCGTAAAGTAACTTAGCATTTAAAAAACCGTACAAATTCACTGAAAAAACCATAGGTTTCACACACGTTATAGTTAGGAATTAGCATTTAAAAAACCTTGCAAATTCACTGAAAAAAACATAGGTTTCACACAAGTTATAGTTCGCTGTACATTTCACTCGTAAAAAAACAATGAAATTCCCCCGTTATAGTTAGTGCAGGCAACTATAACTCACGCGACCGCAATCCTCTGCTGATGACATATGTGTCTTTATGAAAAAAAAATATTTGTAATATATGTATAGCTAAAATTTTATGGAAGAAGACATGGGCAAATAAGTGTCTAAATACAGTATTAGCATCAGCAGAGGATTGCGGTCGCGTGAGTTATAGTTGCCTGCACTAACTATAACGGGGGAATTTCATTGTTTTTTTACGAGTGAAATGTACAGCTAACTATAACTTGTGTGAAACCTATGGTTTTTTCAGTGAATATATATATATATATTTATTTATTTAATGAAAACACTAAAGGTTTAAGATAAGTTATAGTTAGGAAAACTTTATTATTTGTATACATAACCACAACTACACAAACTATACAAACCTTAGAAATTCTACAGTTATATAACTTAAAGTTATCATTTGCCCTCCGCCCAAACCTAACTATAACTCACTGACATCCGTAGGCAGCGTTATCAACTCGCTAGCCATATATATATTTATGTGGTATAATGTATTACCATTCACTCCTTCTGAGTCACACGGTCACATTAAAGCAAAAATAAAGACTGAATAATTACAAAGAGAATTCAATAATGAAGAAACAGAAACTCGAGCTGCTAAACAGAATGCCTTACATGCAGGAACATGTAGTGTTTACTGGGAAACGAGACAATAAACCTGGCAGGAAATATACATAATACCTGCCCTTACTACAACATCAAAAACAACCTGACCCCCGTCCTAGAGTTACTGAGGTTAGAAATGCATTGATATCCTTCTGCATGGAGAAACAGCAATTTTATTCCCATGAAATCAGTACTGTAAACGCGTACCTTTTCACTGCATCATAATCAAGATTTACCCTCCCAGGCTACTTTGAAAGGTACCAAATAAACCTATAGTGCACATTGAGGAATCATCCTTTTAAGAAACAGCTACATGCCCACGAATCAGAAACCATAGGGCCCACTCTTTACAATAAAGGCTTGATACATTGTCTTAAACTGCTAAATTTGAGCACAACTGGTGATGGATAAAAAAATGTATATTTTATTTTCACAGATCACATGAATGTACACACATTGTCTTGTCTTATAAAATCACTGACAAATACATACAATTTGTAGATAAGTACTTTCAAGTTAAAAGATTTGTAATATTTTATATCACATTATTGTACACACACTGCTTTTTCTTACACGGCTGGATAAGTGCCTTAGAATGATGATTATTGTGATTTATATAAAACTAGATGGTAAGACTATGACTTTAACTGGACTGATGGTATTGAAGAAAATTACTGTTTGTAAGCAAGTGGGGTGGAAGGGGGGCTCTTTTCTAGTGATACCACATTGTTGTTCTCACCCCAAATGTTAAAAAAGCAACACTCACTTGGGGGCTTCAGAGATAAGTGACACAACTTTCCTCCTGCTTTAGTGACACCACGTGCCTTGGACCATGAAATGTCCCCAGCCACAGGGGAACGCTATAGCTGGCATGGCCTGATGAGGGCACCCTGGCATAGCAGAGCAACTAAGGAGCCTGGATCACCTGGCCAGATATACATGCAAAAGAAAGGAAAACTCATCCTGACTGGGCAGTCTTTCTAAATTACCTTTACTCAGATCTGATCATCTTCAAAATAGCAAAGCCACTACAGTCAAAGGTTAACATACTTCTCAACTACACACACAAAATATTCTCTGGAAGACCAAGGCTAATTTTACTTTGAACCACAATGATCCAATCTGTGACAACCTTATTTTGGCCACTCAGCACAGGTCCCTGCAATTCGCCTACCAGTACAGTGAAAAAGAATTGGGATAATAATAGACAACTCTTACAAGATACCCACATTAACAAAGTGGGTCAAGTATGTTTTATGTTCTTCACAAACCCCAACACATTTTTGTCCTTACTTGGAAGACCTGCAAAGACTTCAGACTGGAATTTTATTAGATTAGATAACCGTCCAAAGTGCCCTAGTCAGCCTCCTTCTTTATCTCAACCCAAGACAGCACATATTTTCCACCCATAATGAAATTTACACTTATTGTTCATGACAAAAAGAGTCAAATCAAAAACCTGTGCATCACTTACAAACACTACAATGACAGATGGCCCGAATTGCTCCCACTTAAGCTACTCACACTCTCAGATTCAACGGTGCTCATCTCATCAAGACCCTGCATTCAAGAAGAAAAGTACGTGAGGCTCCTGCTTTCATTTGTCCTTCCCACCTGTGTTCCACTCCAAACCTCATATTATTCCGAAAGCATTGAAAATCTTGCTATTTAAAAGCACATGGACCATTACGTAATGATATGAAACGCAACACCCACAAACAATGGACAGACAACCAGACACCTCACCTCACCTCACCTCGCCTCCCCTATTAGCTCTTCTCCCCTCAAGCGCTAAATCGCTAACCATTAAGTACACCTATTACGCCTCAGGTTTTATGTATACCTATTACACCTCAGTCCTCCCTATCATGTACACCCAAATTGCAAGCAGAGGCGGCTCCTCCGCTAATGCAGTGGAGCGTCGCCCTGCTGTTTTTCAGCAGTTCAAAAAAGGACAAATAAAATGATAATGACACGGTATTATAATCATTTTATTTTTCTGTGCTGAAGCCAGTTGTGGGGCGGGGCTTGGCTGTTATCACAGCCAGCAGGGGGAAGAGTAGTTGGTGCACTTAAATGCGCATGACGGTTTGGCCAGCCGTCTTAGGCCGGCCAAACAATCATGCCCACATCGCATGTTCTTTCTCTACCTGGCTGTATTGCACAGCCGGGGTGAAAAACATGCACAGGCTCCCACTCCCTGTCTGAGCGCCGAACCAGGCCCCTCAGACCAATTATGACACTGCTGTCATGCTGGTGACAGAAGCGTTGTGATTAGCTAGGGGAGTCTGGGCGCCTATGTGCTTCCGTGCTGCCAGGAAGAGAAGAGGACGAAGGAGAGGCCAGCTGGCAGATAAGTAATATTTTTTCTTTTCTTTTACTCCCCCTTCCCCACCCCATCACTACTGCCCCAGACTAGCTGCCACTGATTGCAAGCCCTATCTCACACAACACACCCAGATACATTAATTCCAAGTGGTTGCCAAGCAACAGCCAACCACAGTGAAACAGATACCTTAAATCTCACACATATAATTATACTACTCATTCCACATTAAAATAATACCCAGAACCCACGCTCTGTTGGGCATCCCAATGCAGCACACCCTCATTCAATCCCATTTCCCCTCACTCTCACTCCCCCTCTACCATCATACCCCTCTCTTATTCTCCAATGCCCCTCTGTCGCTTCTCTATATCTCTGAATCCTCATCTCCTCCTCTTACTCCATTACCCTTAAATAACCTTATGTCTCACTTCATTGTACTGCCCATCTCTCACAATGAAAATACATAACATGTAGTACTAACAACCAGTCTATTCCAATGTTGTAACATTACCTCTCTCTCTCTTGTTGTCTTCTATCAAATTTCCCTAATTTCCTCTCTACCTTCCCACACCCCCTCACTTTCTATAACTCTCTTTGTCTCTCTGAGCACTCTCATTTCCTCCCACCCATGACTTCAACCACCCTCTCTGCAAGTCATCATTCCAACATTTCAAAATACCTTCTCTCAGACCAATTCTATCTCCTCTACCTCACTCTCTACCCGACCACCCCTTTCTCACTTTTTATCTCCCAATCTCTCCCTTTTCTCTATATCACAACAATTTCTTCTTGTCCTCTTCCTCATTGCCTTCAGCTAACTTCTCTCTCAGCTGCTCTCTCTCTCCCTTTCCTATCTCAGTCACCTTCTCCTTCTAACCACCTCTCTCAACACCTCCTCTATCTAAATTATTATCTTCTTTAGTTCTCTCTGCAACTTCACTCTCTACTCTTCTCTCCATTTAAGGACAAAGTATGTGCCTTATGGGCTCTGGATGCAGGTAAGCCAGGTGTAGCAAATCTGCCCTTTCTGCATGCTCACCCTACAGTTTTTACAATATTTTCTGTACCACTCTTTTGCTGGACTTAGAACTCTGTGCACTTTACCCCTGCTAAACAGTGTCTGCGCTCCCCCTTTAAACATGGTTAAACTGGCATAGGTGGGATAAGGTCTGTTGGTTTGACCTCAGAACTCAACACCTTAACAGAGCATGCTAAATCTCAAAACAGAGGATCCCCTATTACCACATGAAATGCGTTCTGTACTCTTGCACTGTCCTGGAGTAGTGTAGGTAATTGCTGCTTAAAAACCCCAGCCAATTAAACTGGATTAGATTATATTGAGCAATACTATAGGCCGCATGGTATGCCTTGGTGGGCCTTAAAGCCAGATGGGCCTTAGTTGGTGTCGGTGTTATGCGCCTTCCCAAATGTAGAAGAGACACTATCTATTTGTATGGTATTTTAATGCTTAAATAGGTCAAGTGACACAGCTTCATGTTGAGCTCGATGCTGGGTCTCACGGTAGGCCTTTAATCATAGTAGGTCTGCAAGTCTGGCAGGTCTTAAGGATTAGACTGTGGGCACCATATTGGCCTGATGCTAGTGTCAGGTGTACACGCTACCTTGGTGTGCACTCACAGAATACAAAATTATGGAGGAGAGGGCTTTTTTGTGGGATAACAACTGTAGGTAGGCCCTGGCCCTAACCTCGGGCCATACGTGAAAGGTTGCGCAGGAGTGAGGGGTCACTTGATACCTGAATCCACGAGGCCAACTCATTGCCAGACCCTCGCCGGAAAAAGAGGAGTGAGATGAATTGTCCTGATTTCGCTGTTCAGCAACACAAGCTGAGGGCAGTAGCCTCACAGCGAGAGCCGAGGGTTGGAGTCTCGCAGGGGGCCCAGTGCATATTCGGAGCTGGAAACCCGCAGGCTGGGACCTTAATGGGAATCAGGGTGAGCACTCAGTCCTCGTTCGCACACACCCTGGTGCTGGATTGTTGGTGGTGTGCATAGTCACGCATGGGTGTCAATCGTGGCCTTCACACTGGCCCAGCACTAAGGCAATACGCACTGGGAAAGTGGGTCTACTGCTAGGCGAGGCTGAGGTGAATATGCTGGGTCGTTATGCCGAGTGCCTTCATACATGAGAGTCCTTTCGTGCAGGTTTTGCACAGCTTTTGTTCAAGGCTCTACTGGTGCTTCAGCTCGCTGGTCACTGGGATCAGGCGTGTATTGGCGTGTGGTGCTACAGCACCAGCTTGCCACTCTCTATCATGCTGGGCCACAGGAGGGGGGATGTGCATTGGGATTACCAGATAAGCATTGGGGGTCAGCGCTTTTACCCCCTTTATGGTTGAATGTATTACTTCTGTCTGAGGTTCAGAAGGCACTTTGCATGATGGGGTAGCAGCAAGAGAGTCGATCCTCATGGCGTTGTGGGCACCATTTTATCATCTCACTGGCACTGCTGAGCAACTGGGGTTCAGATAAAAATTCCAATGGGGGGGTTCAGGAGCTTTGGCAGCCGTTTTCCCATTCTCAGTGTGTCATCTGGAGCTTATATCTGCCTCATTAAGGGTGGATGGTGATGGTTAGAGGGGGATAAGTGGGTGCAACCATCTCCAGCTACTGAAGCTCACACTCAAGCAGCCATCTTGTCCGGGCTTCAATCCACACGCAAAGCACCAAAGTGAATACCGACCTACAACAAGTATAGATCTCAGGTCTGCG
Organism: Triturus cristatus; assembly: GCF_964204655.1. Lineage (NCBI taxonomy): Eukaryota > Metazoa > Chordata > Amphibia > Caudata > Salamandridae > Triturus > Triturus cristatus. The sequence continues at coordinate 428,434,967 of NC_140595.1, forward strand.
AAATGACTTCAAATCCCTACCCACACGAAAGGGGATAGCTGAATCCAAAATCAGAATGCTAGAACAGTGATTCCCAAACGTTTGACTCCTGAGGACCCCCATTGACTCACCACTGGAAGCCGGGGACCCCCAGCAATTTGTATGATTTAAATTTCAGACATTAAAAGAGTCATTCGAAAAAAATAAACACACGTGCACACAAAACAAATACTTTAATTAGTAAGGATTTTAGTATTTTATATTGAAAGAGTTAGCAAAAAATGGAAAAATGTAATGGGAAGGTTGGTGCCGCATCTCCATGATTAACTCTCCTGCCAGTGCCAGAGTGGAAACCCAAAGCAGCCCTGGCAAATGTTTTCAGACCAGATACAGTGCACACCAAGTGCAGTGAGTGAGCCTGACCACTACAAAGGGGGTTTGGGTGGCTCTCCCCCCAAGAAAATGTAGGTTACAATGGTGCATTCTACAACACATTTGTCATTATATATTGAAATGTATTAGCTTTTAAAGAATAGTAAATGATTACCTTACTATGCACCAGGATACAACAATCTTTGTTGGGGTTCTTCAATGATTCCCTTATTATCACCCTTCAACAGTGCCTCTCATTTTTCCATAGCACATCTGTCACATGCATTTCATTTGTTTTATTGTATCTCTCATACCATTGTAGGATGTCAGAGCACTTTACATCACACACATATAGAGACAATGAATCATACGTGTAAATCAGTACAGAGAAAATGTTACAAAAGGCAAAGAGGACTACAAGGTGTAGGATTCACATGTCATTCATACTGGTAGGCATTTTTAAAGAGTGCTTGGTCTGGAAAAGCACCAACTCAGGATCCAGAACATAACACAGTGGTTAGCATTGACGTTAACAATAAATCTCTATTTCCACCCAAATAAACCCCTTTAGCAGCATCAGGATAATGAAAGACTGGGAAAAAACATAAGTTACTAGCTTGTACCATGCAGTGTGTAAGCAGTTCTTTGAAGACAGTTTATAGGGCACTGTGCTAGATTAGGATTGTTTCTTATGAGCTGCAAGGTAACAAACAAATCTCTGTGACAAAAGCAGTAACCCACTAACCTATGCACATAAAATACAGTTTTTTAAAGTGTATGGTATGTGTTCTTAGCAGCAGGCATATTAACCCTCTGTGCTACATTAGATAAGTCAAACCTACCGCTGGACAAAACTCTCATCTCTCTTCAGCAGGTACATTAATCACTGGTGTTATCTTGACACTTTTATTGTTGATCGAAAACGGCTAATTCTACAAGGAACTTTGCATTGTTTTTAAAACTGCTGCCTGCGGACCCCCTTGGAATGTTTCACGGACCCCTGGGGGTCCACGGACCCCTGTTTGGAAAACACTGTGCTAGAAGATGAGAACCTCAAAGATAGAAAGAAATCATAGACCACCTCTAAACAAGTAAACATCCTCTCAAGACCATAACAGACTTAGAAAACAGAAAAATAAGAGGAAATCGTAGAATCTTTGGACTGCCTGATGAACAGAAAATCAAGTCCCCTCATGTGTCTCATTCCTTGAACAATGGGTACCGCAAAACCCTAGGAATCAAATTTGAGAGGCCATTTGAAATTGAAACCGCACATATATTGCCAACCAAACCAATTCAGGGTGCCAAAAATCCCACATCCTCTCATCTTCAGACATCTGATATTCCAGCATTCTGAGACCATCTTAACCCACTTAAGGAAGTCCAAAATGCTGACCTGAAATGACAAAGATCAGAGTATCCCAAGACTCTGCAAAACAGACTGTGTTTCGCACGAAAGGCTTCCTAGCTCTAAGGAACCCCCTTACAGCACTGAACATCACCTTCTCCTTCATTAGACCAGACATATTTGAAAGCATTCATAGGAGGAAAACCCTGGTCTTCGATAACCCCACAGAGCTCCAAACTTACTTTGAAAACCGACAGCAGCAAGAAATGATAACATAAGTGAACTACTTCTAACAGCCATGGCGTTTGTGCCTGACTATTCAACATCTCATGAGATAAGACTCATTCTTGTCATTTTCAACCTGATTTTTTGTATGATGATATTGTCAGTCAAATACTCTTTATTCGATTCGTTAAAATCATAAAAGACATGAAAAATACATATATACAACATACGCCATAAAAACACTCAATTTCATATTTACAAAAATCGGTACAAAACCTAATCAATTGATACAGAACAAGTTAATTAATTAAAATCCACTTAAAAACTAAAAAACATTTCATTGAGAGGGGCTTTGCTTTTTGATCCTAATGGCTGCCACTAAGAAACTAGCCACACAGAAAATAATGCGAGTGGACCCCAAATGCTGAATATAAATCAATGCAGGCCTGACCTGGATAAAGCCAGCCTCTTTCACTATTGGTAACAAATATCTTTTCCTTATGTCCCTAAAGGTCTCACAGAACATAATAAAGTGCAAGGTGTCTTGTTGCGAAAATCTATCACAATTACAGGGGGGACCTAGTTCAGGTTTTACCCAAGAAGGGTAACTGCCTAAAATCTGATGGATCAGGTTAAACCTAAATTTGGTCAACAAAAACCTATGTAAAGGTTTGGTAACAATTTTAAGGTAGGGCTCTAATGAGGGAGAAACGGTTAACATAAAATGCGCCCTGACAGCTGGTTTCACAAGTTCCTTTTCCTCCCGATCCAATCTAGCCCTCTCCATAAATTTAGTTTTGATCCAATTAACGTCCTCCTTCCTAATTGAAGCTGGCAACCGAAAAAGTTCTATACGGCCCAACTGGTGAAAAGTTTGTTTCAAATAAACCAGCCATGGAATTTTATGGCCCTGATCCATTCCCATGAGATCGGGCATAATGGCATGATTCAAAGTTAGCTCTAAATTGAGCCAGGTTTTTAGCCAAAAAAATCAGGGGGGCCAGTTTTAGCCTGTCTGTGAGATAATCCAAACCCACCTCCGAGTGTATAGCGAAGGTCGGGGAGGATTTGGGGAGAGACAGAAGATATCTGATAAATCCATTCTCCACTCTTTGTATTTTTTCCACAGATGCATAACCCCACAAGGGTGAGCCATATGAAGCGATCGGAATAAATTTAGTATTATAGGTTTTCAAAAGGCCCTCCATAGGCCTAGACCCCAGTCTCCTTGAAAAACCCATAAGGGCTGATGACGAGCGGGCCATAGATATGCTCTTCGCCTTAATTTGGGGGCCCCAGGATCCCTTTTCGTCAAAAAGGACACCCAAGTAGGGAAAAACAGCAACTCTGGAAACTATCTCCCCTTCGCAAAAAAAGGTTTTTGTTTTTAGCCTGCTTCTGCAATGACCTACCGCCATCGTATGTGACTTTTTAGCGTTTATTTTTAAGACTAATTGGGCCATAAAGGCCCCGAATTGATCCAGAAGTCTTTGGAGGCCAACTCCCGTGCAAGCTAGTAGTACTGCGTCGTCCGCGTATAGGAGAGCTGGCACTGGAATAGCTCCTACACGCGGAACATCCGCCCCCACATCCGCCAGATGTTTTCCCAATCCATTAATATAAATGGTAAAAAAGAGGGGGGCCAGAATACAACCTTGGCGTACCCCCCTTTCAGACTTGAATCGGGTTGTACACCTGCCTTCCCTTGTGACCCTAACTACAGCAAACAGCTCCTGATGAAGAGAAGCCATAAAGTGAACAAGTGTTGGATCGACACCGAACTCAAGTAAAATATGCCACAACTTAGACCTATTGACCAAGTCGAAGGCCGAGGAGAGGTCCATAAAGGCCAAGAATAAAGACCCCTCCTTGGCCACCGTATACTTTGAGATCAATAAATGGAGGTTCAAACATTGGTCCATAGTGCCTCTTTTCTCTCTGAAACCATACTGGATGTTTGAAAGACCCCCCTTGCACTCAATGTTGTCCCTTAGCCTATTCAATAAGACTCTGCCCAGAATCTTAATCGCAGAGTCTAACAGAGAGATGGGTCTATAACACCCCGGATCATCTCTCTGCCCCTTTTTGAAAATCGGCACAATAATTGAGGTAGCCCATGTGGAAGGGAGGGTGTTGCCATTGGCGGCACAGAAGACGTTAGTTAAAATCTTTGCCCAGAATATAGGTAGGTGTGTGTACAAATCTGCAGGCACACCATCAGGGCCGGGTGCTTTATTTCTGGAAGTCTCCAGGATTGCGTTCTCCACTTCCTCACAATTAAAAACAAGGGGAGCACACGCAAAAGCCACTGTCGAATTATATTGTATATCTGTAGCTGAATTCCCGTAAACTCCTTGAAAATGGAGCAACCATTCCGAATCGCAAATTACACTATCCATAACCGTATTCTCAGAATCAGAAAAAAAGGGTGATTAATGATTGCCCAAAACTGGCTGCTATCACGCAGGACGTCCGTATTAAGTAATTTATCCCAAGCGTCTTGTTTGATAGCATTTCTCCTACTGTTAATGGTTAGCTTATACTCCTTCCTTAATTTAGCGATAAGGTCCTTGTCTCTTGGGATAATTGATAGTGCTTTTTTCAAGGCCCTATGAGCTTTTGAACAATTTGAGTCGAACCATTTACAGGGTTTGATTCCTTGCCGGTGTGATGCAATCGACACATCATTGGATATTTGGGCACATATTCCCTCAAAGGCTCTCATTATTTCTAGGTTTGTGGCTGATGGGTCCTGACAGATAACTACATTAGTCTCAATTTTTGGCAATAGGTTTTCAATAAAGTTTTCCGGGACCACCTTTGCCCACTTGAGTCTTCTACCTTGGTCCGTGGGTAGTAGAGCATTCACCCCGCCCAAAGATCTTGGCCCATTAACCTTTAGATCGCTCCAGAGTAGCTCGAGCAACACCGGGTTATGGTCACTAAAGGGAGAACTAATTACTCTATAGGTCACTGCCCTATGTAGAATGCCAGGGGTCAAAAAAATGTAATCGATTACCGAGCCATGATCGTGCCCCTTGTATGTGCATGTACGAGCCCCCCCCTTAGTGTTCATTAATTCCGCAATATTTAAATTGGCCAACAGCTCTTCAAGAGCCTCCCCTAATTTAGTGTGCTCAAAATGGGGGGCCAATGATCCTAATGGTCCCTCAAATTCCCCAAAATGGCAGAAATCTCCACAAGGGTGAATATTGAAATCACCCATTAGAATAAAATCGAATTGAGTATGATTATTAAGGCTGAAATTATACAAAAAAAATTCCAAAGAGACAATGTGTTCATTACCATGTTACCTCTCCCTAGAGTTATAAAAATTAATTAATAGTAATTTGTGGGAGGTGGAAACTACCCATTCCACAATTAAGGGGTTAGGTGAGTCTGTTTCAATCATTTTTAGTTGGCCTCTCAGATGTAAAGAAAAGAGAAAAATAAGGCCACCTTTAGCTCTGCCCGCGCTACTAGAAGTGGTTGGGACAACAAAACTAGTGTAGCCATCTAACCAAAAAGTAGGGGAAAGGCCCCAGGACTCCTGCAAGGCAATAATGTCGTGGTTGGTGACAAAGTCCAACCACACTGGGTCTGTCCTTTTTGCTCTAGTGCCAGCTATGTTCCAACTAATAAGTTTACAGACTGCTCGGGTATCAGTTTTGGGGACACCCTTAGGTTCTGGTGATATAGATACTGACCGTCAATCCAGTTCCTCTATGTCTGAAAGGGGAGAAAAACGATTACTCGTGGCTAGCCTTGGCCCCAAATGCGCTATATGCACGGGCCTCAGGTGGGGACTAGTGATAGTTGTATTTTGGCCCCCCTGTACAGAATATGGGCGACTACAGTTTCCCAAACGTTTGTCCCCTAACACTGAATTACGAGCCCCACCCTCGTTATCTAAACTACAAGAACCATACTGTGTTAGAGATAGTGGATGGGATATGTCGGGGGGAGGATAGAAGAATCCCAACGGGACTGGTCTCATAGGGTCATGATCTGTGATTGCTGAACCATCCCAGAACAGTCTATCGGCCGTGTCAGGGGCATCGAAATTAACTATAACACAATCCCCCTGTATGTATTTAGTGGAATTCCCGATCCAACCCACCCGTCTTGCCATAATTATTCTGTCTGAAATGTTCAGCCCACCACAGGAGAAATCCCTACACCATTGTTTTGCCTTACTTATTAAATCAGTGGTGTGTTCTAGTTCTCCCAATGTAAGTGGGGAGACTCCTACAAATATGCCAACGAGAGGCGCAGCCTCCGGTGGCAGGTTTATAGTCAACTGACAACCCAGCGGTGGAGAGCTAGCGGGGAAGCATTTGGGCATCAAAGGTCTATCTGACGGACCTAAAATAGGTTCGGTAGAATCCATGCCGCTAGATATTAAACGAGGAACCCTCGACCCAGAAAGGTTTGGGGCTGTGTTACTAATATTTGGCAAGCGGCTGACCTGCCTTACTGGAACGTTAACTTTGTTACCCAGGGGCTCCCCAGACACTATATAGCGATCCTTAGTCTGCGCAAGTTTGTTAGCCACAGATTCTATAAGAGCGCATTTCTTCAGTAAACTTGCTAAACAAGTATTCAATTTGTCCACAATGTCTTTGGCAATGCCCAGCAACAAAGGTTCAATACGATCAATAAACAGTTTTTCTAAATGATCGTCCACATCATCAACAGTAGACGCAGGAACAATACTTTGCGCCCCAACTACCTTCTTTCTCCTTTTAGTGGTCATCCTTGGCTTACTAATGGACACCTGGGCCTGCTGTGGCGAAGTTGAAACAACAGTGTCTAGAGCAAGTGGAGCAATGACATCTGCCATACTGGTATTATGGTTCACAACCACAATCTCAGGGACCAAGGGTACGTGAAGTACATTAATATTGTCTCTATTAGTCAATGGAGATGGTGGGGGGGAGATGCAAAACCAAGCTCCTGTTCCGCATTGGCAATTTCCTTTGACAGAGCCCCCACGGCAGAAGAAAGATACGATATAATAGAGTCAGACTTTCTAGGTACTTTTGTTTTTTTTCCGCCCTCTGCATTCGACATGATTTTACGCTTACCCATGGTTCGTTGTTAGGGACTGGGCCCGGCCCTGCCTCCTCCTGCCCCTGACGGCCACAGACGCCCGGCTTAGCCCGGCGCACCCGCGCGCGTCCCGCGACGCGGAGGGAGCCGTTTGATTTTAGCGCCTCCAGGCGCGGAAGTGCCACAGGGTGGGGGCGTGACCAATGCCGGGATTCCTGGGAGGCTTAGTCCTGCACTCCCTTCGTTAGGCGCAAGCAGCAGCGGTGAGTGAAAGGGAAGCATCCGCCCCAGCGAGCCGGCCTGAGACCGCCGAGCTTCCCAACGCGACTGCCCAGATGTAGCTGCTCCGCACTGTCTGCCTCCGCTATGTTATGATACTTAAAATGTGTGGATTTGCTAACAGGTCCCACCTACTTTATACGCACATGTAGGTCACTCTCTACAGCCTGACATTATCTTACTCACTTTCTCACTCATCTACAGCATTACTGACATCTATTGAATCTCACTCACACTCACACACCCACTTTCCCTCACACAGTAGCACTGACCCACCTTATCCATACTTCCCCTCCCCACACTTACATGTCCCTACTCATATATATCTCAAAACATGCACACACAGCCACTCATACATACACCCATATCCCTAAGACCATGCCCACACATGTTCCCCCACCCAGACCAGCGAGGATATTTATTCCACTCTAAACAGAATTAATGATTCATCCCAGTGGGGTGGAGTAAGATCACATGGTTTTGTCAAATGGCTATGTCAAGCCTCATCCTATAACAACCATTGACGTAACCTACATTTCATCTTATAAAGGACATCTTTCAAGAAGCTTCAAATGAATAATTTTGACATTTGTTCTAAGATGTTCATTACATCACCTCAACTACAATGTACGTTTCACTGATTGATATTTGCTTTTAACAGCAGGCTTACCGATTTTTAACAATGACAATCTTCCAATGACTGATATATGCCTAACTGTCTTACATGTTACTTTCTAGCTGATACATGTTTTATTTTAGAATGGCGCTTTAGTTGATCAGTCACCAAAGTAGAGAGGGAGGCAGAGGTAGAGGCTAGGTTTATCCTCCTGACAGTTAGGTAGTTAGACACAAATCGAGTATATCAAAGAAAACCTGCCCTAATGGAATTAGATAGGATACAGCAAGAATTCATTGTTATCCTTTTTCCAGAGATCCCTCACCCACCAGGGTTGCCCCTAGGTGGCATGCTTCATCACTGGGGTTTCTCTCAATCCTCTACGGATTGAGGCTTGCTGCGACTTGCGAATTTACATAGGAGCACTTTTTATTGTAGACTATGTGTAGTGCAGTGATGTGGAGTCATACTAATGGACAAAGAGTAAGGTGGGGTTGGCCTCCTTGACCTCAAACTCCAAATGGTGTTTATTCTCAAACAATCTATGCATTGGATTCACCCAAGCCAATTGCTCCTCCATCCCATATTGGCTGACATCGAAAGAGGTCTCTTTTCCCCATTTACCCCACTAGCTGCTATTTCAATGACACACTTTAAGCCCTTACACTTCTCAAAAATAATCAGAGACTTGATATTGGCAATTTAACACCTCGATAACAAAAGCATTTTCAAACTTAAACACTATTCCCACGTCTCACTTTGGCACAACCCATTACTAAAAATTGACGGTAAAACTCTCCTCTGGCATACCTGGTCATCACATAATATTATTTACATTAATATATACATTAAGTATGTGATTAATAGAGCCAACCCGATCCCCTTTACACTCTTACAAACAGCCTTTAACAATTCAAACAAGGAATTCTACAATTTTCTCAAACTCATAGCTGCGATTATCCGCAATCAAGATTTACTGAAGCCACAAAATCCAAGTATTCTAAAGAAACTAACCTTAGTCACATCAGAAGACCACCAAACCTCTAAACTATATAAGATCCTCCAGCAGCATACCTCCAATTACATACAAAAGTCCCAAAACAAGTGGTCCGCAACCTACCTTAAAGTAGGAGTCTCCAATCTTGATGAGAAAAACTGGTCACATATGGAAATATGTGACAAAGCTCAAAAGTTCCCCCATCCAGGCTGGGGTAAGTAAACTTAGACAAATGCTGGAACTGTTTATCCAAGGTAGGAGACCTTGAACACAGAATTGATTGTTTTTTGCCCTATGCTTCGCTCATATTAGGAAGAAATCAACAAAACCATAAACAAAATGTTCCACTGCAAGGTAACTCTGGACCCGGTCCTCACATGTTTAGGCCCCTGGATACTCCTCAACCCCCTCCCCCCCACTTAAAGCAGAACTCCTATTTTTGGACTACCCTCACTAGGAGTCAAAATGATCATTTGCAATTAGAAAAGCTTAAAAACTATCTCATTCCATACTTGGTGGGACTGGGTATGCTTCCTCAGAAGCTCAGGCAACATTATCCTCAACCTAAACTTCGACCATTGTAGATCCAGACTGCTCTGGCTACCCCAGGGTGCTAATTTACATACTATCACACCCCCGATACAGATCTTCCGCTGAACCCTGCCTAAATCACTTTCCACTCACGATTAGGCTCTTAGGATATATACCCCCCTCCTACTCACTCCTACCCACTTTCACTACGCTTCTCAATATCCTATACTTTCCTCTCCACTCTTCTTTCCTTTCAGACAGGAAAAATATCGCCAGCAATCATGAGAGCTAACCATGGAAGCTATTTCTTCCAATGAATTTTGCTGATTTGATCCTCAGTGCCTTTTTATTAACTTCAATGTATTTACAAATGTCTTCCATTGACTTCTCATGTTACTTGCAGAGTACCACTGCAATGTATTTTACTTCTCATGCATGCTCCTTTTTGCATCTCTGTAATTTAATTTTCACAAAATGTTTAATAAAATGTTAATTTGAAAAAAACATTGTTCAGCTGGCTATCTATAATTGGCATATTTAACTTTCCCGTAAGGCTAAAATATATTGCGTAGAAAATACACCAATAATATTGGAGGTTAAGTGGCACTTGTGGACTGCAGCACTTATTGTGCCACCACTAAAGTGACATGGAAAATTTTGCTTCAGACCTACTCTGTGCAGTCAGACTATATCAGCCTAAAACCTGCTGTACATACCTCTCAAAATAGCCCTTTTTGACAGGTGGGAAACACTGCTTTAAAATATGAATAAGCTACTCCTAAGTGTTCCTTTTTGCCCATAGAGTGAAGATACCTGTTGTTTGAAAGTGGAACATGTGTGAAGTTAAAATGGATATCTTCCTCGAGTGACTAGCCCCCAGAAAGCTACTTTTACTGACAAGGTTGTGGATGGATGCTACAGAACGTCAAAGTAGAGATTATCATCTTGAAACTATAACTTTTGATGGAAACAGCTTCAAACATCATTCAAACACAATTTTTAATATTTAGTTTTCATATTTAGCAAAAAATCAATTTAATTGTATAGTCAGATATTTATTGAATATTTAAGAAAAGTCACTTTTAGAAAGTTACTTTTTACCTGCATGACCCTCCAATAGGCTAACTTGCAGTAACCTATGGAAAGCAGGTCTACAAGTGCTTGATCTTATTGAGCAGTAAAAACTTCTTCCAGAGAAGACACAATAGCCTGAATGAGGGGAAAGGGTTTTTATCCCCTTGCCAAAAGAGCAGTTGGGGTGTACCCAGGAACTTCATTAACTTGTAAAGGAGAAAGATGAGGCCAGTCCTTTCACAAGTGAATGTAAACTGGAATCTGGGAAAGGCAACCTTTGTCCCCCATGCCCACCCAAGCCAAGCTGATTCCAAACTCAGTGGGAAAGAAGCTGCCCCAAAACTAGTTTGGAGTGGACACATGAGAGGGGACTGCTCATTTCCCTGGACAGCCCTATAGGTGGACTCAAAGGCTCTGCTCAAGGTACAAAGGGATCCCCATCTTGGATTTTAGGAGTGAGGTGCACTGTGGGAATGTAGAGCAAACAAGAACTGCTGAAAAAGTAGGAAGGGTAACCCCTGAGAACTATTGTCCCAATGGTTTGTTAGGAGTTATCCCCTGGCAACAGGCTAGTGCTAACCATACATGTGGCATCTCTCAGGAACCCTCCTCAGAACACTTTTTGGTCCTGTGGAAGATTAGAAGAGGACTGAACCATGTTTGCTACAACCTGAAAGGAGGTTTGAAGCACTGGACCTGTTCTCCCCTGTACTAGGACAAATAGGAGAACTCTAAGGGTCAGTAGGCTGACCCATGTGTCTAAATGGACCCAATAAGCTGAAGAACACTTTTTCCAGGATGACCAGTTGCCTAGTCACAACTGAGCCTGCACAGGGCCCTGCACAAGGTATTCGCTGAGCCAAGCTCTGATGTCCTGAGAGCATCCCTGAGGCATGGGAGCCTTAGCTAAAGAGCTGAGAATAAATTGGTTTTACCACTGTAAAGTTTTTGGGGTAATTCTGACTTCCAGGCATTGGGTGACTGGGACCAACCACCAGAGTCAATCGAGTGAAGGCACAACTTCGCTGGGCTTAAGAAACACATGTGTACTGCTTTGCGCTTCGCCTTAGTTGCAAATCGGTTTCAGCTGACCCTTGGCAAAAATGTATCCGACCCCAGGAGTCTTCTTCAGATACAGCTTCCCGCCTTGGCCTGCTGGAGAAATAAGAGCTTCATTTCAGAGACTAGGTCCCAAGGCAGTAACCTTGACCAGGCAAAGGTGCAAAAAGTATTCAGCCAATGTGATAATGGCCCTGGGTGAGAAATTTAGCATTTCCTGCTCACAGCTTTTCCCACCACAATTAACAGTTTCAATGGGTACTCGCTAAACCTTTATCTGACTTTGGTCAGACCTTTCTGGATACAGCCTGCTGCCTTGCCCTACTGAGAGATTCGGACTTCCATTCTGTAGCTTAAGTGTCTGATTTAGACCGCGATGTTTGTCGGTCCTGTGGACATCTCTTACACTGACAAGAACTGCCGCTATGGCAGTTCCTGTCAATTTATTAAAAGTTTGATAGACAGCTCTGTTAACATGACAGCATCGTCGATCAAACTTTTGACCTATTTTTTTATTTTCAAAAACAAAATCCCACTGCTGGATTTGTTTTTGAAAATAAAAAAATTAATGACCAACACACTATGGGAGTTGTCTCCCATGGTGTGGGGGTCATCTTGCAGTTTTCACTGCCCCTTACCAACAGGTTTTACCTGGCGCTGATAAATAACAGGGTGCCCTCTCTGCCAAACTCTAAATCAGGGCTTAAATCCAAAGTTAAAATCCTTACCTGGGCCATACCGCTTGATGTATCTGACCATGGTATCCATGTGCACCTATGTCCCAATCTACCAAGACCATAGACTATTATTGGTGCTTGGAGCTTTTTGGTACTATTTTCACTTAAAACCTTGAAAACTAGGTTGTATGTCAGAACAACAAGTTCCTGTACCCCGCATACCTTTACAGTGCGGTCTCTACAATGACCGTGTCTGAACCATGAATTACTTTCCCACCCATTTTTTTACCACACATTTTAATGGTAAAGTCATGCATTGTAAACAGGTATCCATGGCTAAGGTTACCACCCCCTCACTCTCCCCCTGAGCCCTAAATACACCTCAACCTCCTAAAAACTACCCCAAACCCCCCTACCCCCTAAAAACTACCCTAATCCCCTCCCACCTCCTACAAACTACCCTGAACCCCCACCCCATAAAAACTACTCCAAACAACCCCACCCCCTAAAAACTACCCTGAACCCCCACCCCCTAAAAACTACCCTGAACCCCCACCCCCAAAAACTACCCCAAGCCCCCCACCTCCTATCAACTACTCTGAACCTCCCCCATCCCCTAAAAACGACCCCGGACATCCCCACCCCCTAAAAACTACCCTTCACCCCTAACAACCCAAACCCCCACCCCTAAACACTACCCTGACCCCCCACCCCCTAAACACTACCCCAAACCCCTCCCACCCCCTAAAAATTACCCCCACCCACTAAAATCTACCCCCAACGCCCACCCCCTAAAAACTACCCCTAAGCCCCACCCCCTAAAATCTTCCCCGAACCCCTCCACCCCTAAAATCCTCCACGAACCCCTCCACCCCTAAAATCTTCCCCTAACCCCATCACCCCTAAAATCTAACCCAAACCCCCCACCCCCTAAAACTACCCCGAACCCCCACCCCATTAAAATGACCCCAAATCCCCCACCCACTTAAAACTACTCTGAAATCCCTCTTACCTTCCTGTTTGCTTTCAGATGCGCCTCTCTCCCCACCAATCTTTTTTTTTTTTTTTTTTTAAAACCTTTATTTCTTCAAGAGTCTGGACACAGCTATTCAGCCGACAACCCGGAGGTTCGGCATCTTCGATAGGAGAATACAAAGAATCGTCCACAGTACATTGAAGGAGCAGTGAGAAGGTTCCATTTTTAATAATTACAAACACACAACAAACCCCAGCAAGGCAACAACACTGAATGCCCACGGTGGTAGCCCCTCAGGGGGAGCCGGACCCCAATCGTCTAACAGTCACAGTACTATAATAAGAGGAAAAAGGGGGAAAAGCAGAGGCCCAAGAAGTCAATTAACCATCACATCTGCATACTGAGCTGGAAAGGTCAAGAAGAAAGCTGTTCCTCGGGAGGATCCAGATCAGGGGCAAGACATATTCCCCCCCTGTATTGATTCCACCGCCCCCAGATGGCATGCCACTTCCGCGGGCGGCCTCTGGCGCAATAGACTGTCTTCTCCCTGAGCATACTCCAGTCCATATTTTCTTTCCACGCAGTTAACGTGGGGGGCCCCCCGGAACCCCACAAGCGCGCGATGTCCCTCTTAGCAACCATGTTACCCAGGGTCACCCACTGGGTCTGTGCCTCATCATGGTCAGTAGGCCCCCAGACATTCAGGAGACAACACCGCGCTTCCGGCTGCATAGCAATGCCCGTCACCTCCCCCATCACCGCATGGACTCGCCTCCAAAATTCCGTGATGACACCACATTCCCAGATGATATGTAGGAAAGTACCCACCATACCGCATCCCCTCCTACATAGGCCTTCCTCAGAGTATCCCATATGAACCAGTCGCGGCCCCGTCACATACACTCGATGCAGGATCTTGAGCTGTACCAGCCTCAGACGCGACGGGATCGCAACCTCCTTAGGAGAGGAAACAGAAGACTGCCAGTCCTCATCATCCAACTCGAGTCCGTCCCTAGTCCACTGGTCCCGCAGCCCCAGTAGCAAATCAGCCCGAACATTTATCAGTTTCTTGTAGATGAGCGAGATCGTGCTCTCCGGCATATGGCCATCAAGGATCCGGTCCTCCAAAGGAGAGGACTCAGGCACCTTCTCACCCTCCACGAGGACTGACCGCAGGGCATGACGCACCTGAACATATCGGAAAAACTCAGACGCCCCCAACTCGTACTCCTTCTGCAACTCTTCAAAGGACTTCACCCTACCCTTAATCAGCATATCTCCAACCCTGGAGATGCCGATCAAGTCCCATTTGTCAAACCCTTTCGTATGCCAAAGCCTACCCAACCTTTCAGATTCGAACAACGGGGCTGCTAGGGTGAGCCTATCCTTCCAGCCCAGATAGTCAGTCGCCATCTTCCATACACGCAGCGCCACCCCAGTGGGCCCCGTGAGGGATGAGTCGAGGGACCGCGAATACAACGCCCTAAGATAGTTTCCCCCGCGCAACAACCATCTGTCCATGGCATAACCAGGGCTGAGGGCCGGGCCATAGAAACCGTGGTTAATCGCGGACAACTGGGTGGCCCAGTAATAGCGTCGGATGTCTGGAAGCGCAATACCCCCGTCATACCATGGAAGCGTCAATTTAGCAATCGCTATCCGCGGCCGCCCATCCCACAACAACGTCCGTTGGAGGCTTTCGACCTCCCGAAAGTACTTGGCCGGCACCCAATCTAGAGTGTTTTGCAATGCGTAGAGGAACCGGGGAAGGGACATCATTTTGAACAAGGCAGCGCGCCCGACGAGGGAGAGCGGCAGCCTCCGCCAGCCCTCAACATCCCGCCGCAGGCGCGCCAGGGGGGGGAGCAGGTTTCTCTCATACCGCAGGGCGGGGTCCTTGGAGATAAAGATCCCCAGGTACACGAAGCCCTGCTGAGCAATCTGGATCGAACAAGTTCGCGGGACCGGCGGAACCTCACCACTCAGGACGTATAAATACGATTTACTCCAGTTGATGACGAGACCCGAATTCCTACCGAAGGACGTAAGAACGTCACAGACCACTATGAGTGAGTTCTTGGGCGAGGCAAGGTACAACAAGATGTCATCAGCATATAGCGAAATGCGGTCCTCGTGTTCGGGCGACCACCGAAGGCCACGTATATCTGGGTGCCAGCGTATCCACGCCGCCAGAGGTTCAAGAGCAAGAGCGAACAACAGAGGCGACAGGGGGCAGCCCTGTCGAGTCCCCCTCCCAAGCCGGAACAGAGTCGATGCCCGGCCATTTACCACCACACTCGCAAGGGGTCCCTCATACAGCAACCTCACCCAGCTCACAAAACCAGGGCCAAAGCCGAACTTGGCTAGCACAGCCCACAAATACTCCCATTCCACCGTATCGAAGGCCATCGTGGCATCAAGAGACGCCACAAAAGCCGGCTCTCGCAGCGTGCCAGCCCTGGCGATCACCCCATGAAGGCGCCGAAGGTTCAACGCGGTGTTGCGATGCGGAATAAAACCGGATTGATCAGGATGAATCAAGTCTCCAAGTACCCTGACCAATCTGCCCGCCAGGATTTTAGCCAGGATCTTCGGCTCGGCGTTGAGGAGTGATATGGGCCTATATGAGGCACACTTATCTCGGGGTTTACCATCTTTATGTATCACAACAATTGTCGCCAGCCTCTGGTCCAACGGGAGGGTCCCACTCCCCCGCGCCTCCACGAACATGGCACGCAGGTGAGGGGCCACCTTATCCGGGAACAGTTTATACAGGTCAATCGGCAAGCCATTCGGGCCCGAGGCCTTGCCCGAGTTCAGCGCGCGAATAGCTCCCGCCACCTCATCGACCGTTAAGTCTCCATCAAGATCATCTCTATCTAGAGCAGAAAGACAGGGCAGAGCGATATCCCGCAGGAGGTCACACGAGTTCTCGGGCGGCCTATCCGACACTGAGGCATAAACCTTACGGAAATAGTCCGAGAAACATTGGACAATCCCCTCAGGCTCCACAATCACCTCTCCCCCCTCTCCCATCAGCTCCGGCACTACTCTATTAACCCGTTCTTTTTTATCCAGCCAAGCTAAGAGCTTCCCGGCCTTATCACCAACATCATACAGGCGGCCCTGCTGTTCCCTACTGAGGGTCTTAGCGGCATTTGTCACAAGGTCCTTATACTCGGCTTGCTTCAAGCTCAGCTCATGCAGTGAGGCCGCTGTTACCTCCTCCTCTAGCGCTCCCTCCAAAGCCACGATCTCCTCCTCCACCTGCATAACCTCGCCATCTCTCCGCCGCTTGGCCGCCACTACAAGTGAGAGGGCCTCCCCTCTCAGCACGGTCTTAAATGCTTCCCAGAGCGACACTGCCGAGTCCACGGACCCCTGATTATCCTTGAAAAAATTATCTACTGTCTTTACCAGTGCGCTGCGCATCTTGGAATCTCGAAAGTACCAGGGGTTGATAGGAGCCACCCTTCCCCCTCCCTCTCGGCCGACATCCAGCCTGATCCACACTGGCGAATGGTCCGATATGCCACGCGCCATGTGCCTGGCCTCAGACACCAAGGGGGCGTGCACAGCCAAAGTGAGCAAATAGTCAATCCTAGAAAGGCTACCATGCGCCCCAGAGTGGAAGGTGTATTGACGCTGTGTGGGGTGTCGGAGCCTCCAGCAGTCTATCAGGCCGAGTGTGTCTAGGAAGTCTGGAAGCCACTTCTGAGCCCCCCCTGTGTCTCTGGGCGGGTACCTATCCAGAAGTCCAGAGCCAACAGCATTGAAGTCCCCCCCTACCACTAACATACCCCCCGGGAGATTCAGCAAGGCCCTACCCAGATCTACAAACGTGGAGGCCTGCAGGGCTGGAGGGACATAAACCGAAACTAAAACCAAAGTTCTACCTTCCCACCTCCCCGCCACCGCCACAAACCTCCCCCTATCGTCAACAACGGTGGAGTCCACCTCAAATGGTAACGAGGCCCTGACAAGGATGCCCACACCCCTAGACCCGGAGGAGAAACCCGAATGAGCTACGAATTTGTAACCCTTCCTATTAAGAGCAAAACACGTGTTACCTATAAGGTGTGTCTCCTGCAGTAGGGCAACATCTGGCATTGACCGTTTCAAGTGTTGCAAGACTATCCCACGCTTAATGCGATCCCCCAAACCATTAACATTCCAGCTAATAACACTTAAACCTCTACCCCCCATCCCCAACCACAAGGAGGCCCACCCCCCCCCGAAGAGCCACCATGGGACAATACCGAAGATGATCACTACGCCTTGCAGAAACAGACCCCCCAACAACAACCCGAAATCCCAACCATCCCCCCCACCCTGCACCCCTGCTGCAGCTTACAAAGCCCCCCCAACTTGCAGTGTGCCTGTCGCCCTACAAAACCCAAAATCTACAAAAAGCACCCTAAGGGAGGAAAGAGCTCCCCTCGTCCTCCCGCAACCCTCCGCATATACTGCACTCTGATCAAGTCATCAAATAAAGTCAAATCGAGTCAGACCGGCTCCGAAAAATCAGCCCTGCCCATCCCGGCCATTTTCCCCATCCGCGGCAGTGTCCTCTCCCGGCCGCCGCCGGGGCAAAGCGTCCAGCCATTCATCAGCCATGACAGGAGACTCAAAGAAGAATGTCCGATCTTCGTACACCACAC
The DNA here is from genome assembly GCF_964204655.1 of Triturus cristatus. Lineage (NCBI taxonomy): Eukaryota > Metazoa > Chordata > Amphibia > Caudata > Salamandridae > Triturus > Triturus cristatus. The sequence continues at coordinate 428,452,813 of NC_140595.1, forward strand.
GTAGTCTGGCAGGGAAGAGCATGGCATACTTCAGATCCCTCTCCCGAAGTCGCCTCTTCACCCCCAGAAAGCCTTGTCTCTGCCTCTGCACCTGCTGGGTGAAGTCCGGATAGAAATTCACCGACGCGTTCTGGAATGGGACCGGGCCCGTCACCCTCGATGCTTGCAGGATAGCGTCCCGATCTCGAAAATGAAAGAGCCGGGCGACAATCGGCCTCGGTGGGGCTCCCACCTTGGGCCTCCCACCCGGCACTCTATGGGCCCTTTCAACCGCAAAGAACTTTCCAAGACCCTTAGGCTGCAGATGGTTAAGCACCAAGTCCTCGACGAGCAGGTCAACCGAAGCCTCATCCGAGGACTCCGGGACCCCGATAACGCGCACGTTGTTGCGCCTGGCCCGGCTCTCAAAGTCCTCCAGCCGGCGGGCGGCGAGATCACTCTCGGTCCTCAGCTTACGAACCTCGGTCTGCAATTCCGTGACATCATCGGCGAGGCCCGTGGTCTTGAGGTCCAGGGTTTTGACCCGTTCATTCGTTTTGCCCAAGTCCGCACGGATCAGGTTAACATCCACCAAAATGGCATCCACCTTATGCGCCAGGGCATCAAACTGTCTCCCAATCGAGGTCTGCATCCCTTCGAGCGCGCCCATGACATCCTGCAGCGAGAGCTCCGGGGCCAAGGGCGAGGCCTCCTTCTGGGTATCCGGCGACTGGCTCGACCCACTCGGTGATCCCTTCTGCAGAGCATAGCGGTCCATATTATTGACTTGAGTATAGGCTCCCCGCCTGGTAGACTTAGGCTTCAGCCGATCCACCTCTGCTTTGCCCGACATGGTTGGTGCCAAGCGGGTCGGTTCAGATAAGACGGCCCCCTCTCAACGAGAGGAATCAGGAGTGATCAGTTCTGCAATGGGCCGCCAGAGTAGCATGTAGAGCGTCGAAAGGATAATAAAGCCACCAAGAGCTCTCCAGGGGCAGGGCAGACAAAGGGAGAGAAAACGAAAGTGAAAGGACGGGGACCTCCATCCGACAGTTCACACCTCGCCTGGCCGTTGTTGTTCAACTAGAAGTCGGGCATCCTGCCAACTCTAGCCCCTGGCATCCCTCGGAGATAGGCCGCAATCTTCCGCCATGCTTAACTCCGGTTCCCGGTGGGCGATTCGACCGCGGGTAGCATCAATCGCCTCCCTGACAGGTCATCTACACGATGCCATGCATACAGACAGGATTGGAGACAGGATAGTCGACGGAGGGCGCGAGGGTCTCGGGAGCTCAGAGCTCACGCGGCCATCTTGGTCAAGCGCTAGGCTCCTCCCCCTCCCCACCAATCTTGAACACTAGACCCAATTTGCCTTAACCACGCACATACATGGTTAAGGCAAAGTCGTTGTTCGGACAAGTGGTTGTTCTGCTTGTGGGCTTTTGGAACTCATGGCTCTGGCCTGGTTGTTCCAGATGTTTCCCTAAAAAATCAAATGTCCGGTTCACTTTATTAAATTGTTGTCATTTTGGTGCCACTTTGATTATTAAACGTTCCTCTAACTTTCAAAGTTGATTTGGCATTTTTGTTGTTTGGTATTTTGAGTTCATTACTGCTTTGGTACCTCATAAATACTTTACACTTTGCCCTAAATTAAGCCTCTCTGGTCTGTTTCATGGAATTGAGCTCAGGTTAATTAAGTGACGTTTGGGGTTTATCCATGGATGCCATTTAGGGGTCTGCAGGGGTCGCATCTGTGACCCCTGGCATGCCCTTTGCAACCCCTGCACTAGCTTTGTGAACACTCAGTGGTGGTAAAGGATATGCCAAGAACAGAAGATAAACAGTGCCCTGAAGAGCACGGTTTACTTTCTGTAGGTCCCAATGTGACTTGGGACATTACAATTTTAATTCAGTTAAACAAAAACATTCAACAGTGCAATGCGCACTTTACTGAATATATTTTAAAATTAAATGCAATATAAACAGCATGTTGCCCAGTTTTCATTACTGTAAAAACATGTGAAAGGATGTATTTAAAATAAAAAGAACCCTACCTATACAAGTGTTCATAATGAAAATGTATTACCTATGGAAAGGAATACGTTAGCATAGCTTACATTGAAAATATGGTCTACATGAATTAATACAGGTGGATAAAACCACGATTGCTTTGTATGCATCTTCCTATTATTTACCATTATATTTTATTAGTGGGTTTTACTCTAGAGGAATCTATAAATCATGACTGTTTGTGATTAAATAATTTGCATTCTTAGTGTTTCCTCTTTGAACAAACTCATATGTTTTCATGCAGTGAAAAAGAGAAATATGTAAGGGTACTTTAATGTGAGTACCCTTTTAAAATGAGTGGTGTATATATAATCAATATTAATCTGTGTTAGTAGCTGTTGTGTTATTGTATAATTGTGTGCATTAGGGGCTACTATCGTCAACAAAGTCATTTATTATGATGTCATCAAGGTCTTGTGACATGACTTTCTGATCGAATTAAGTGTCAAAAATCATTTTGATGTCACTTCCTATGATGGCAATGAGGGCAAAGGGTGTGTATGTGATTTCACTTTCGCTACCCCTGGCATTTTGGTGAATTGACGTGCATGAGTTCACCCTAACGTGTTAGTGTTCTTATTCCTTCAGATGGGCGTCTGTCCACCTCAAATAATAATTAAGTAATTTCCAACATTGGCTTTCAGTGGTGGGATCCAGGACTTCTGTTTTGCAGTACAATTCAGTGACTTAGGTTGCAATTAAAAATCTCTTTTTAATTGACAGCAAAAATTGACATTTTGGATTTGCAATTGTTTTTTCGGTTTTAATTGGGTCATTTAATGTTTTTTTTCTAAATTCCCTTTTTCACTCATGTCACGAGACCATAAACCAGTCCCCAATGCATGAACTAGAGGAGGATACCCTCTCTGATCACGCCATACCTTTTTTTATCCTTTCAGGACAACAGTCTCGTGACGACCGCCTACAACATAGTACCACAGGATTACGGACCCCTTAAGAATCACCAGGTATCTGTGGCTAGACCCGCTCCGAGGGAGTGTGTTACGTATAGTGTCTTCCCTCAGACGCCGGAAGAAAAGGACGTAAAAGAAGAAGAACCCGGAAGACGTGTTGTGTACGCTGGACTTCACAAGACGCCGGGAGAAGACGCCGTCTACAAGTCCAGCCAGCGGAATTCCCTACTGACACCGACGCTGGAGCCTGACGGAAACAACGGAGCCACGGGGGTCTCGTCCGCCGTTCCCGACCGAGAAAAAAGACTACAGTGACACCGCGCAGAGACCTGCCACGCTCCTGGAGGAGCGTGGCTTGCAGAGGTACGGGCCTGTTTACGGGCATTAAAGGGGAGGCGGGTTACCGACACCGAGTGAACCTTGCACATCAGTGTATACTCCTGCCTGTTTTCCCCCTTCCCTCACATTGGTGGCCGGCTGGTGCACATCACCTCACTCCCTATGCCCGTAGAAATAAGCACTTGAGAAAGAGACCTCTGACTCTGGTTTCTTTGTGTTTTATTTTTATTTTTTATGTGTGTTCTCTTCGGAGCATCCTACAAGCCAGATGATCCAAGAACAGCATGACACGAGTTACAGACGTTTTGAGCCTGTTCCCCTGCACAAATTACGGAGAATGTTTGTCTGTCCAAGTGTCTAAATAAAGAAAGGTCAAAAGAATAGATAAGTCTCACTCCGTCCTTACGCCTGAGCATTTAACACGTGGTGGAGAATGCGGGCACCCTTCCATTAGGAGATAATAATGGAGAACCTGGTCCAGCAGCTGATTAAAGGACAAGATAAACTAGAGTGGGCCCTAGAAAGACAACTGTCTGCCGCTCAGGCCAACCGAGAATTATTTAAAGATACCATCACCCAACAGGTGGAGTGTATCCATAAGGTAGCTGAAGATCAGGTACAACTAACCACCCGGTTACAGTTTCCTCAAGGGTCTTCAGGGTCACCCCATATATCCCTGCAAAAATATGTACCTGGGGAAGACCCTGATGCATTTCTTTTAAATTTTGAAAGGGCTGCAAGGGCATGCGGTTGGCCCATAGCTAAGTGGCCATTCTTTATGACTCCCCTATTAACAGGGGAAGCCCAGGCCACATACCAAATAGCAAACGAGGAAGCTAATGCTGCCTATGGAACCATCAAAGCACTCATACTCGATCATCTTGGTATGGACAAGGAAACATATCGGCTCAAATTCCGCAGGGAAAGAGGGTCACCAGGAGATAACCCTAAGACCCTATTCTTTAAATTAAAAGCTGCTGCTGACAAATGGCTAAAGCCCCACGAGAATACGAAAGAAGACATAATGGCTCTTATATATTTAGAACGTACTTGGAGGCTTTGCCTTATCCCACCCAGAAATCGTTACGCCAGCATACCAATCTGACTGTCGAGCAAGCCATTGAGATGGCTACCACATTTTCCCGGGCACAAACCCGCTCCTTTCCTTGGGACCCCGAGAAGACCCAAAAACCAATACCTGCAACAAATCCCGAAAAGAAAAGCATAAAGCCCTCATCCGAGTCTCTCCCTAAATCCTACCGTCCAAAGATCGAAACCCTGCCGTCCCGTGGACCCCAGTGTTTTGAGTGTGGTAGATGGGGCCATATTGCTCATTTCTGTACACAGAAGAAACCACCCGATGAGCCTATGGACATTAGTTACCTTCCAAAAAGTGTACTATACTCGGAAGAATTCGGGACCAGCTTTTATGTAAGTCTTTTCATGAACAAAAAAATAGTTCTTGCTCTTTTAGATTCAGGGTGTCGCCACTCAGTTGTCCATTCCCGCCTTGTAGAAAAAACCCAGTTGGTTTCAAGCACCACTGTGCCTATACGGTGCGTGCATGGGGACATTAAGGTTTACCCTATAGCTGAAATCACCATAGAGCTTCCGGGTCATCCCCCTAAGGTTTCAAGGGTTGGGGTCATGGACACGTTTCCTGAAGATGCCATAATAGGAATCGATAATCCCAGCTTCTTGCCCTGGTTCAGTAACGCAGTAGCAAATAGCAGGACTGCTCCTAACCTATTAATGCAAACACCGTGGTCCTCTGACCGTAGCTTCCGGTTCGCCCAAAGTAACGACCCAACCCTTAGGTTTGCCTGGGACAAGCACAAAAGAACGAGCCCGCCTCAACCTTCCCCTGTTTTCAGATACAAAATGGCCTCCTCTATAGAGTAGGAAAACCAGGGGACCAGCCACAACTACTCGTCCCTAAAAGTTTTCAGGACCAAGTACTGTTTTTTGCCCACTCGCACCTTCTTGTCGGCCATAGTGGAGCAGAGAAAATTAGAGAGAACATACTGAAATATTTCTTCTGGCCTGGTAAACATGCTCACATCGCTAAGTATTGCCAGGAATGTGAGATATGTCAGAAGAAAAACCCATACAGGCCCCCTGCCGTGCCTTTACAGCCTCTTCCCATAATCTGAACCCCATTTGAGAGGGTCGGAATGGATCTTATCGGACCTCTCCCTAAATCAAGGAAGGGAAACCAGTACGCCCTGATAATTGTCGATTATGCGACTAGGTACCCTGATGCCTTTCCCCTTCAGTCCCCAAATACTTCCACCATTGCAGAGAAGTTGGTGGAGTTCTTTTCTCGGTGGGGTTTCCCAAACAAATCTTGACCGACCAGGGTACACCCTTCGTATCACGCCTTATGCAACAAGTGTGTAAACTATTGAACATAACTCTTATTAAGCCCTCAGTATATCACCCTCAAACAGATGGTCTTTGTGAGAGATATAATGGAACTCTCAAACTAACCCTCAAAAAACTGTTGGCTAGTGAAGGAAAGGAATGGGACCTGCTCCTACCCCTTGCCCTTTTTGTCGTTCGAGGACAAAAACAGAGTAGTCTTGGTTGCTCCTCTTTTGAGCTGTTGTATGGCCGTCAACCCAGAACACTCCTTGAGATGACAAGGGAAGCATGGGAACAGGAAAAGGTAGAGGATACCCCAAATCTGTTTGAGTATACCAATGTTTTAAAGTCAAAGTTAGGGAAGTTGCGGGACCTAGCATATTCCAATTTAGAAAGGCTCAACAAAAAGCCTTTTATGATAAAGGAAAACGATGGAGACAACTGCAAGTAGGTGATTGGGTCCTGGTATCTACCCCCTCTGTCCTGGCAAAAGGAAAAGCAACTTGGAAGGGTCCATACAAAATAATAAAAACCATAGGACGTACCACCTATGCTATCCAAATAAGTCCCAGAAAGACACAGACATATCACATAAACCTCCTGAAAAAACTGGATAGGGCCCCCTCCCAAGTCCGCCAACCTCATACAGGGTTGCGACCTCCCCCCTTTTTCCACTCTGTGGAGTCTTGACATCAATAAGGCCCTCACCACCTCTCAGAGTTCTGACCTGGGGAACATGTTACTTCCCTTTTCTGATATCTTTTCTGATCTTCCGGGCCGAACATCCCTGGTGGAACATGCCATACATACAAAACCAGGTGAGATAGTCAAACAACGTCCTTGCCGGATACCAGTGGCCTGAAGAACAGCCATAGAAAAAGAAATAGAGAAAATGCTGTCAATGGGTATTATACGCCATTCACAAAGCAACTGGTCTCCTCCAATAGTGCTAGTTCCAAACCCAGATGGCTCAATAAGATTTTGCATTGATTTTAGAGCAGTTAATGCTGTCTCTAAACTCGATGCTTACCCCTTACCATGGGTTGACGAGCTAATAGGAAAACTAGGAGAGGCCCAATACATAACAACCATAGACCTAACCAAAGGTTATTGGCAAGTGCCATTACGGAAGGAAGACCAAGAAAAGACCTCCTTCGCCACTCCAAATGGCCTGTATGAGTTCACAGTACTGCCCTTCGGGCTACATGGGGCCCCTGCCACTTTTCAACGGCTCATGGATACCATTCTAAAAGGGCATCGAGAATACACTTCTGCCTACTTAGACGACATTGTAATATTCAGTCCCTCATGGGAAAAACACATTATACATTGTCAACAGGTTCTTCATGCCCTCAAAGAAGCGGGCCTTCACTTAATGCAAATAAATCGAAGGTAGCCTATCAAAAGGTAAAATACCTAGGGTACCTCTTAGGAAAGGGCATCATTGAACCACAGGAGGAGAAGATTAAAGCCATCATTAATACACCATTCCAAACTACTAAAAGAGAAGTCAGGGCTTTTCTTGGTCTGTTGGGCTATTACCGCAGATTTATATCTGGATATTCTGATATAGCTACCCCTCTCACAAACCTGTTAAGGAAAGAAGTGAAAACCAGAGATCTGATCAATCCCCCCCTAGAAGCCCGGGAGGCCTTTTTAAGATTAAACCGGCTATAACTTCCTGCTCTGTCCTGGTGTCCCCAGACTTTACCAAACCCATTATTCTCCAGACTGACGCCTCGGATATAGGACTGGGGGCTGTTGTCTCCCAGATGTCAACTACAGGAGAAGAGCGTCCCATCCTCTTTATCAGCAGGAAGCTCTTCCCTAGAGAACGCAAATACCCAGCTATAGAAAAAAAGTGCCTCGCCCTCAAACGGGCGGTAGAAAAGCTACAATATTATCTGGAAGGCTCCTTCTTTACGCTATACACTGACCATGCTCCTCTCCTATGGATGAGTCGAAACAAGGGAAACAAGCCTGGGGTATTAAGATGGTTTCTTTCCCTTCAACCCTTCCATTTCGAAGTACGACAATCGGAAGGGCACCGCGAATGGCAATGCCGATTTTTTGTCTCGGATTCCCTGTTTCCCCGAACGGGAAAAGACTGGTGTGGGGATGTGTCACGAGACCGTAAACCAGTTCCCAATGCATGAACTAGAGGACAATACCCCCCTGATCACGCCACACCTTTTTTATCCTTTCAGGACAACAGTCTCGTGACGACCGCCTACAACATAGTACCACAGGATTACGGGCCCTTTAAGAATCACCAGGTATATGTGGCTAGCCCCGCCCCGAGGGAGTGTGTTACGTATAGCGTCTTCCCTGAGACGCCGGAAGAAAAGGACGTAAAAGAAGAAGAACCCGTAAGACGTGTTGTGTACGCGGGACTTCAGAAGACGCCGGGAGAAGACGCCGTCTACAAGTCCAGCCAGTGGAATTCCCTCCTGACACCGACGCCGGAGCCTGACAGAAACAACGGAGCCACGGGGGGTATCGTCTGCCGTTCCCGACCGAGAACAAAGAATACAGCGACACCGCACAGAGACCTGCCACACTCCTGGAGGAGCGTGGCTTGCAGAGGTACGGGCCCGTTTACGGGCATTAAAGGGGAGGCGGGTTACCGACACCGAGTGAACCTTGCACATCGGTGTGTACTCCTGCCTGTTTTGCCCCTTCCCTCACATTGGTGGCCGGCTGGTGCATATCACCTCACTCCCTATCCCCGTAGAAATAAGCACTTGAGAAAGAGACCTCCGACTCTGGTTTCTTTGTGTTTTTTTATTTTTTTGGTGTGTTCTCTTCTGAGCATCCTACAAGCAAGAGGATCCAAGAACAGCGTGACACGAGTTAGACGTTTTGAGCCTGTTCCCCTGCACAAATTACCAAGAATGTTTGTCTGTCCAAGTGTCTAAATAAAGAGAGGTCAAAAGAATAGATAAGTCTCACTCTGTCCTTACCGCCTGAGCATTTAACATCTCAGTATTTGCACCCTTATTCTTTGGGGACATGGATGTCCTGGGTACCTTTACTGTGGCTGAGATTATGGTACGCTGCAAGGAGAGGAACCTCAACAAGAGCTTAAATGACAAGAATGGGGAGCTTGAAAAAGTGGCAAGAGGCCCGCTAAGCATAGATTGCTCGGAGAAGTGGCACTGCAGGAAAATGACATCCAAGGGTCATCATCAACTGTGCTGTCCAGGGCAGGGATCAGTAGGTCCTCTAATGGTATGACTCCATCTCAGCTTGAAGCTTGAATACTAGAGCTGGAAGACAGGAGGCATGAGAGGGCCCTTAACTTGAAGTTGGCAACCCTTGCCCTGAAGGAGAAGTAATACCAAAGGGGATGATGGACGGAGCGTTTGAGGAAATAAAACACTCACCCCCAGTCAACTGATCTAGGTTTAATCCATCATCATTCTTTAGCTCACTCCACCACCCCAGTTCAGACATGGCCATATGCAAATAAGTCTGACCCTGTGCCGCATGGGAACAGTCCAGCCCGAACTGCCAAGCCATGTCTTCCCTGGACCGGAAACAAGCATCCTGGGACCGGTTTCGGGTTCATAACCCTCATCAGACAGGCTATCTTGACTAGAGAAGCAGGCAGCTGCAGCCCTGGCTGCTGAAGACACACAAGCAGTAGCTGATCTTGCGCTCAGTGGCAGCTGGCACAGATCAGGGTGGTCAGATGGGGTGAAGAAAAAACAAGAAAACAAATACACTTACTTCTTCATGGCAGCGTCTCTCCTCCGCTTTTCTTCCTGACGACTCCTGGAACGGAAGCAGAAAGCACACAGGCTCCCCTAAGCCAATCTTGACCCTGCAGTCACCATGATAGCAACGTCGTGATTGGTCTGAGCACCTTGGTTCGGATCTCAGATGGGGACTATGAGCCTGTGCATCTTCTCCACCCAGGCTGTAATACAGCCTGTGGGTCGGAGCTTAGACGGGGACTAAGAGCCTGTGCATGTTCTCCACCCAGGCTGTAATAAAGCCATGTGGAGAACATGCAAAGTGCACATGACTGTTTGGCCAGCCCAAGACGGTCGGTCAAACCATCATGCACACTTAGAAAGTGCCCCAACCACTCCTCCCCCTGCTCTGTGAGCAGCCTGGCCCCACCCCACCAGAAAAACTGCCTCAGAGGGAAAAGTACGATGATAATAACTGCGTGTTATTTTATTTTTCCTTTTTTGCATTGCTGAAAAGCAGTGGAACAACGCTCCTCCACCTTAGCAGATGAGCAGCCGCTGCTTGTGCTAGAGGATAAAAAGATGGCCTTGGATTAGCAGAAGGCCATAACGACTCAAGAGAGTAGCCAAAGGAGGATGGGTTTGTAGTTCCAGAGAGAATCAGAGTCCAGTTATGATGGGGTCAGTGATTCAGATGTACATAGGAGAGATAACTATAAGGTCCACATCTCAAAAGACTTGGGGCATATTTACAAGCCCTGTTGCATCGCTCTTGCACCACGCAACGTGGTGCAAAAGTGACACAACTAAAAAACAATGGCATTACTTTGCCATAAATATGGCTTTTGGTGCCTAGTTATGTGGTGGGGGATGCAATTGATGCAAATACCCTTTGTTGGGAGATATACTATATTAGCCCTAGATGCAGCTGACCAGGGTACGTATGCCCCCATGAAAAAGGCCTTCATGTACAAATTTTCTATTAAGGGGTCAACCCATCAACTTCCCCTAGAAATATTTAACATCTATGCTAGGGGTACTTCTGGCGGAAAAACTAGCCCGACTGTTTCAGCTCTTGAGTCTGAACTTTCTGTAATCTCCCCTAAGGCGGGTGTCATAGCTGCCGGGGACCTAAACTGTACCTTTGAGCCCCTGAGCAGCGATGACATCCTGGGCACTGGCGATATTGACTCCAAACAGGGCATACCCCAACTAACGCTTCCACTGTTAAAGAGATGGTCTAAGAGAGCAGTACAAATTAATGCTCTCACTTTGGAGTTCAACTTGAGGGCTACAAATGGGCGAACCCATTCAGATGGCTCGGGTGCTCCCACATTCACGAGAACTGGTGTCCCCTCACGTATCGACTATATCTTGCTGAGCACAGAGCTCTGGCCGGACCTAATTGATATGGTTGTGGTTGATAGGCCCGAGAGTGACCATAATCCCCTGTTCATGCAACTCAGACGGGGCTTGGTCACTACTTCCATCGAGCCCCTAATTGAACAAAGGCCCGGGGCAAGAGACGTTGCCCCCTCAAACTGCAATAGGCGCCTCAAGTGGCCTAGGGTGGCAAAGCGAGAGCTGGACCTGTGTAAAATCAGAAGCCTAATTGTAGATGGTATTGTAGCTATGGATCTCCCCACGGGCTGCCCCTCGAACACCCTCCCCCCCAATGAGTTTATAGAAGTCTATCAAAAGACGGTAAAAAGGATTGGGAACTTCTTCGAGACGCAGGTAAAGGGTGACCACAAGCGGCACCCCCCAAAAACAGGAAACCCTTGGTTTTCACAAGATTGTATGGTTATGAGACAGACCCTATCCCGAGCTATCAAATCCAAGGACCAGCCAACTATTACTAAGGCCCGGAAAATGTACTATATTACCATAAGGAAGGCAAAGCGATTGTGGGACGAGTCCCACTGGCAGGACCTAAAGGCTGCAGCCCTGCTAAAAGATTTGTCCCTTTTCTGGAAACTTATAAATGTCAACACCAGGAGCGGGGCTGATCTAATCCCGAACCATATAACAGGCTCCCAATGACACTCACACTTTACAAACCTTTATTCATGTAGGGAAAGAGTGGATCACGAGGAGCAGTTGTCGGAACCGGAGTACTCTGAACTTCTGGAGTTGGAGGCCGATTTTAGCCTAAATGAGGTCCGGTCCGCAATAAATATGATTGCCCCGGGGAAAGCAGCTGGCCCTGATGGTCTCCCAGGTGACCTATTACTCCACGATAAAGATCTTTGGGCAGAATTCATCCTCCGGATTCTTAAACATCTAGCCCAAGGCTGTCCAATTCCGGACTCCTGGAAGGGGGCGGAGGTGGTGGCCATTTACAAGAAAGGGGATAGAGAGGACCCTGCCAACTACAGACCGATTAGTTTAATCGATGTAATACAAAAAGTGGTTGGCAGAGTCCTCTTAACCAGGATCAAGGCCTGGACAGATGAGGAGGGTATTTTGAGCCATCTGCAAGCAGGTTTTAGGGAGGGAGTAGGTACTATTGACCAGGTCTTTAGATTTTGTATCATTTACTGGAAATCTGTGGTCATCGAAAAAGGCAGCCTCTATTTGGCATTCATTGATTTAAAAACAGCCTTTGACCTGGTGCCACGATTACAGCTGTGGCAGGTACTGCATGATCTGGGTATCCCTCCCCTAACCCTGGGCCTCCTCAAACGCCTCCATGTAGGCAATTTTGCCAAAATCAGGTGGGGACATCAGGGACAGCTTACAGAGAGGATTTCTGTCGAGAAAGGAGTGCGCCAGGGCTGTGTTATGGCCCCGACCCTGTTCTCTCTCTATATAAATGGTGTGGCAGACTATTTGCGAGGCGACAGGGTCGACGCCCCAACCCTGTGTGGGGAAAAAATATCTACCCTGCTCTTCGCCGACGACACCCTCTTGATTTCGAAAAGCCCTATGGGCTTACAAACACTGCTGTCCCGCTTCTCCCAGTTTTGTGACATTAGGGGGCTCAAAATAAACACATCAAAAACTAAGCTGATGGCACTATCCCCCTCAAAAAACTTCAGGAATAACATCAAACTTAATGGCACAACACTCGAGCTAGTGGACGCTTTTGATTACCTCGGAGTGAGGGTCAACAACAAGCTTAAATGGGCTCCCCATCTTTCAAAAATGCTCCTTGCCCATAAAAGAACTGCAGGGGCAATATTGAAACATCAGAGGCTCTCACTTAGTAGGCCAATAGCGGTGGCCGTTAAGGTTTATGAAGGGAAGGCACTGTCAGCAGCCCTCTATGGGGCGGAACTGTGGGGATTTGAAAACTCGACAGAGTTACTCAAATCCGAGAATAAGTTTTTTAGAGACTTAGTCTCGCTTCCCATGTCCACCCCGCTAGCTCCACTTCGCAGCGACCTTGGTAGACAAACCATCAGCAAAGTGGCCAGGTTGCGCCCGATACTGTACTGGGCAAGGATTAGAAGATCCCCTGAACTCCACCATTATGCTTCTGCCCTGGACGAGTTACTAAATTTGGGAGCTGATCATAAGATCCCCTGGGTAATGAACTTGAAAAAACAACTGCAAGAAATTTGCTTGGAAGAAGCCTGGGTGAGCCAGGCTCCTCCCCCCAAACTAATGCTAAAAAAATCTTATTGGGATTGGGTCATGGCTGAAACCCTAAGAAAACAGGAGGGTGTGCTTAGTGTGAACTTCCTGGATGCGAAACCGGCTCCTAGCTTGGAGCCTTTTCTGGATTTCATTGAATTACCTGAAGACAGATCATTATATCTTAAGTTGCGATATGGCACACTTCCACTACATGATTTCCAAACTAGTTGGAGCAAGGCAATTACATCCTTAAAAGGTTGCCCAGGCTGTGCCTCGCCTACAGAGTCTATTGGCCACTTCATGTTTGCCTGTCAGGCCTACAGACAACCTAGACTAAGGTGGCTAAAACCTGTCTGTAAAAATCTGGGTATAAGGTCTGCCAAAGAGGCACTGCGCATTCTGACCTATGATACATCTGTTCCAAGTGTAACCTGTGGGACCGCTAAATACCTGGGTTGGGCTTGGAGGTTAAGACGCAGGTTACTTAAGGCGCAGCATTCACAAGTAAATCACCCTCATTCTTGATTCTTGCAGCCCATTATTGTTTACATTACTAATTATAGGGGATATCTGATTATGATATGTGTATATACAAGCAGTTTTATCTTTTTTAATCTTTGTAATCATATATGGATTGTAACCATTTGTTGTAGTATGTCTTTCTTAACTGTTTTAAATATATGCTGTACAGAACTTTTATGATATTTTTTATATGTCGAATAAAGTACTACAACAACAAACAACAAATTTGGTTTGACCTCAGAAAATTATTGCCTGAATTTCACAGATTCCCAGAAGCACTCACACCTGTGAGGATTTTGTGGATATGTCAAGTAAGGCACAGGATAGTTAGGTAAGGGCAGTAAAGTAAAAGAATATCATGGGCTGTTGAATTTGTTTATGCAGGAGCCTATTTTTTTAACAATTTTCTTTTAAGCTTTGAGGAATTAAAAACACAATTTGGCATTTAAGTGTACGTTGAATGTCTACCTTCAGAGGCGGATATTTCAAGGGTTCAGTGTTTCATACATATAGACAGCATCACCCATAGGCTACTCATATTCACTATCCAAGGCAGCCCCTCTGGCTCTCAGTGGTACAAAACAAGAAACAACCCACATAACATGTTAACCTACTGTCCGATTATCCTGGAGGTGACTGGCTCCCTTTCGCCAAGCAAGGCATCTTGCAGACCCCTGAAGCTCACAGAGTTTTAGATATTATCATAGATAACCCTCTGGAGTGTTGGTGTCTCTTCATAAGGGGCGCCAGGTAGTGTCAAACTTTGCACCTCTATCATGGTCAAAGGTTGTGAATGTTTCCATTGCATAAATCGACTATAGCTTCTCCCAACACATATTAAGTGAGGTACCTGCAGCTGCTTCCACAGTTGGACCACACTAAGGTGGGCAGCCAGTAGGAATGGACAGAATAGTTTACCAATAGGGGTCATCGTGGGGTATGCCAAAGCTTTCCTGGGTCCCCCAGAAGAACTAGGAGTGGGTCTGAGGGCAAGGAGAAATTAGTGATGGAGAAAATTGTGAGGACGTCTTTGTTCCAAAACATTTGAATTCTTGGGCCAAACCACTATGTATGTAAGAAGGAGCCCCTATCCCCACATCACTTCCAGCACAGCTTTGAACCCCCAAACATTTTGTGAAGGTACCAGTACATCAATATTTTATAAGCATTTTCATTATAGTGTAGGCAAATGGAGGATTTGGAAGCCCTCTGCCAGATTTCCCCCTTGCAGGTTTCCTCTGTAATATCTTTAGCCAGTTCCCTCTCCCACTGCACCACATAGGCATGTTTCTGATGGAGGTGAGATCTAAATATAGCGATACAGCCAGCCAGGTGGTTCCCCTTCATCGAATATTATTGGTATGTATACAAGGTTTCTTTTGGCATTTTGTCCCTCTGTGATGCTATGCAAAAATAAAATTGATGGACAGAATGCAGAACAATGTCATACATTCACTCCAGTACAGAGACCTGGTTCTAAATGTGTCGTTTTTTTGTTCCCCATGCCATTCCAGTTTGAACCCAGCCATATGCAAATCAGTCTTGACCCAGAGCCCCAATGAGACCAGTCCAACCCAAAACTGCCAGGCCAGGTTCTCCCTGGACTGGAAACAAGCCTCCTAGGACCAGTTCCAGGGTTTTACCCTTCATCAGCCAGGACAGCTGGACTCCAGTGGCATGGAGAGCACGGGACCCATGTCTGGACATACCCATCCAAATCAGGGTGACAAATGGAAAAATGAAAAAGGCAAAAAGAACAATTGATGGACAGAATGCAGAACAATGTCATACATTCTCCCCAGATCTATGACTGGGGGTGAGTGTCTGAAAAGTTTCAGCGCTCCGTCCATCACCTCCTTGTGTTTGCTTTGTTCACCCCAAGTTGGCAGGGTAGGCCCAGATGTGGGTCCCTTACTCACTTTGCCACTGGATTCCAGCTAGCCTGGCTGATGAGGGGTGTGACCTCGAAACTGGTCCCAGGATGCTTGTTTCTGGTCCAGGGAAGATCTGGCATGGCAGTTCGGGCTGGACCTTTCCCATGGGCACAGGGTCAATACTGATTTGCATTCAGCTGGGTCTGAACTGGGGGTGCAAAGTGAGCTAAAGAACGATGATGGATTCAACCCAGATTTGTGACTGGAGGGGAGTGTCAGAAAAGTTTCAACTCTCTGTCCATTATCTCCTTATGTTTGCTTTGTTCACCTTCTATGATGCTATACAGACTAGATTCCCTCCCTGCCCAGTGTAATGCCTGCATAACCCTATAAGTGTCCCGTAGTGTCAGTGCATTTTTCTCAGTGAGTTTCTCCTTTTTTCATAGGTCCCTGTCATTATAGAAATCTTTCAAAGGAAATGACTGGCCCCGGTCCCAACAAAAGGGACCAGGGTCCGATTTGCCCAGGGGGAAGCCAGAGTTATTGGCCAGGGGGGTCAAGTGGAATGGATAGGTTGGAAATGCATGCTTACATCATATGATGCACCAGTGTGTCAACAGTGTGGCCGTCAGTCGTCGGGGAGGGGAGAGGCCAGTCCAGGCTAAAGCAGGGACTACAGAAGTTCACCAAGGGGGACTGGCGAGAAAGCTTGTTCCACCTGTACCGCTGCAGCATATCTTGAGTAATTGTTTCACTGAGTTGCACGAGCACATAACAGACTTCAAGCTTACTATCTCTAGGGAGCTTGGGAATGAAGCAGACCTCTGGCTCAGCACTAAAGTGTTCAAGGTACCAGATGGACCACAGGAAAGGTTGGTCAGGTCCCCAAAAGAAGGAAAAAAGTGAGAACTCCTTAGCGCCCCAAACGTCTGACATGGGGAAAGAGTCCCTGGTTGGTCAGGTCCCCAAGAGAAGGAAAAAAGTGAGAACGCCTTAGGGCCCCAAACGTCTGACAAGGTGAAAGAGTCCCAACCCACTTCAGGGAAGTAGGAAGCAGGGAACCCAGGATGGAAGCAGCCCTTTGAGACAGGTCATGATTTGACTGTCATCAGGCAAGGTATAAGAAAGAAGCTGCCTCGGGCCCTAGGAAGGCACTCATTAGTGGGCACGCTGCTAGGGTTGCTAGCGTAGCACTAGGAGAAGGTTATTCACAGGAGGAGGGGGTATAGCATGACCTTGTGACCCTTTTTTGGGAGGTGGACATAGCATGTAAGTGGTGATTCTGGAGAGTTATAGAAAGTACTTCCAGAAGGTCACCGTGAAAGGGGTCCATGTCATTGCTCTGTGAATACCTGTGTCTACCAGAGCCTGGTAGGGGAAGGGCTGGGCTGCCCCGGAACAGTCCTACAGGGATAGTCTGTAGGGAAAGCGTCAGATATCGAATAAATGACTGATCAGGCAATAACCTGCATTAACAGGCATGGTGTGAGCGATGCACAAATGTTGTCCAACCACACCCTTTAGTGGTCCACAGAGCGAGCAACAAAACTATACGCATTACTAGAAAACACTCAAGCGAATGGGGATTGGACAAAATAAACTGGCCAACTGCTGGCCTTTAGTTGCGAACACCTGGATTTCTCTTGATACTTTCTCGCGAGCTCTGGAAGGATTCATTTGTTGCGCTTTTGCATTTCTGTGATCGGTACAAACAATGTTTAACAATATTCTCCACAACTACACTTTAACTTACCATATACAGCAACTGTTCTCTCAAGTGCCTTTTAGTACCTGGTTCTTTAATCAACACTCTTCTGTGAAGCTCTGATCAATCATGGAGTCTGATGGCAATATAAGTGCCTCACTAGTCTCTTACTTGTGCCAAACATTGTTCTCCTTGTGCTATCAGGGTTTTCACTTAAGCAGGTTAATCATTCACACGCAGTCTCTCATTTCAATACAAGTCTAATGTCTCTCAATTCTTGTGTCTATTGAGTGAATCAATGTAAAATTGTCTTGGTTAAACAATTATCTCCATTCAACCTGAACTGCTGATTAATTCAGGTTTTCTACCGTTGCACATATACGCATGCAGTAACACAATGAAACAATTATCTTTTGTTCTCTTTTCCAGGTTGGAGCCCAGTTGCAGCATGAGGAGAGGACTTTAATGATGACCCAGGAAGGAGATAGACCAGGTGGTGTTCCGGAGGATTCTGCTCGGGTAAGCTTGCCTCTGATTTTAGTTGTTCTTCGGAGGCACACCAATTGTCTAGCAAATTGTGCCTCACATGGGAGTGGCATTTATACCTCTGATTCCAAATTGTCCACTGAGTTTTCAAATCTTGCACAACCTGTTTTAGAAGGTTCTTGTGCATTCTGTTATGAACGTGTAGAGTTCAGCCACCCTTGCACATTTTCCTTTTATCTTCAATACAAGCGCATGAGTGCGCTTTACAGGAGTTTTCTCTTGCCACCTGCACAAATGTGAATCTAGCCCATGTACTCAAAATATCTCACATTTCAATCCACATGATTGGTATTTTCAAATGTTTATAGTTTCAATCACTCACATGTTACCTGTGGTGTGGATACCCACATCTCGTGATGCCATGAGTGCATCCAATGCGGCCAGTGTGTTAAAGTCACAGGGGACAACGTGGTGCTGGGGGTTTTCTCTGAGGTTGAGGGGGGAAACAACAGTGTGTTTTGAGCGACCATGACAGTAAGGAACATCAATGGGGCGGGGGGAATATGATTACCCTATGGTCACGGTCTCCTCATGTGACAGGGGATAGTTGCCCAGAGGAAGGTAGCTGTGTGTTGCTGCTTTCTCACAGATCCTTGGCAATGAGCTACACAGTCGAGAAAAGAACTGTGAAGGGCTGCCTCTCAGCGTGCCCCATAAGGGGTAAATAGAGAGGCTAGACACAAGATATATGATAGTTATCCACAAAATTATGCCAGGTTTAAATCATAACTGGGACTAATAAATAGAAAAATAGAGTGCATGTATGTTAAAAATGTACACATGACTGGAAAAGATTGTTTTTCTTACAAACTATATTTTTATTTTATTCTTAAATCATATTTTCTCTCCTTTTTTCCCCTTTCTTTTATGTTTTGATATTTCCAATAATCATTATTTCACATATATAGTGTAATTAATACAAAATACTAATATATACAAAACATGGGGGGCGCTAGAGAGCGCAACTTCAAAATGGCTGCTCCGTAGAGCAGCTCCGCAGGCTGAGCTGACTATCCGACCAATATCCTGCTTTCCTGGCGCCATCGACCCCTCTAATACAGTGGTCCGGAGGCGGAATGTGAGGGCTACATTTCGGTGCCTCGCGATGCCCCGGATGGCACACCACCTCGCCCCATCATAGCCTGTCTCTTAAATTATAGGGATCGTGATACCATCCTTCGACTGGCTCGGGAAAGAGGTGATATCACTCATGAGGGTAATAAACTTACCTTCTATCCGGACTTCACGGTGGCAGTACAGGAGGCTCATCAGGAATACCAACCTGTTAAAAAGCTCCTCATTTCCGCTAAAGTGTCTTACGCAATGCCCTATCCTGCAAGACTGGGCATTGATGATAATGGTAGACCCCGGATCTTCAACACTCCCAAGGTGGCCATGGACTTTGCGAAAACTTTGACCAGGCGCAGCTGCTCCCCCACTGCAGCGGCCAGGGACGACGACAGCTCCACGGATGCAGTGGTGAATACTTGAAGCCAGTTTCAGGACTTGTGAGTTGAGACCTGCATTTCATCTCCTCAGTGTGCATTCCCTCGACTAGACAAAGTTTGTTCTGTTATATTGTGCTCTTTCTCCTTTTAATGTGGTGATAAACTGTCATGGTGTGTTGGGTGGCACCCATGGGACCTGGTCCTACTGTACTGTTCTTAATCCACCTATTGTATGTCTGTATCCTACCATGAGGGTTCTCTTCCCTTGTTTATGGCATTATTAAGTATTGCTGGCAAAGGCAACTTTACTGACAAGGCTCGGCCACCTCCCACCACACCGGGAGAGTTGTTGGGTTCCTGTGCCCCCCTATTGGTGTTTCCCACTACTGTTTTCCCCCTTGGGCCGTTTCTCAAGGTGCATTTCGGGTGGTTCGGGATCGTTTTGGTGTGTTGGTGCTGCTGAAGTGGGTGGGGGGTGAGGGGGGGAGGGGGGGTGTTGGGGGGTTTTGTTCCATGGCCACTTTTTTAATTAACCTTACGAATTATATGTCTGTGATTGTGTATTGTACTGCATTGTCATGCTCATGCTATGTTCTAATTCCGCACCACATCCAGACCACACTGTAGTTAACTGCCTAACTTGGAACGTATGGGGGCGCAATACACCGAAAAAGATCAGACAGGTTTTGGTGTTTCTGGATAGACATGAAGTCGCTATCGCCCTATTACAAGAAACACACCTCACGCCCCATTCGGATGGTCGAGCAGGGTCACAGTGGGCGGGTTATCGTATAGCATCTTCCTACTCTTCTTACTCCTGTGGTGTCCTCACATTAATTAAGAAACAACTGCCCTTCACGGAGACTCACGCCTGCAATGACGATGCTGAACGTTTTACTATAGTACATGGGAAATTAGCTGGCACTCTTATCACCATTGTAAACACTTACGGCCCAAACACAGATGACCTGGTTTTTTTTGAACGAGTCATCTCCAAACTGCGTACCTGGTCAGATGCTGTGATATTGTGGGCAGGGGATTTCAACATTCATCTTGACCCAGGGAAAGATAAAGCAAGCGGCGGGGGGGGGGTCATTCACCTAAGGCGGCACAGACTATTAATGATGGTATGACTGAATTGGGTTTGCTCGATGTTTGGAGGCAGCGAAATCCAGAGGAGCGAGAAGGCACGCATGTTTCCACTGCTCACAATAGTTGGTCCCGATTAGATTATTGGCTCCTGAGTGAGGAAGCAAGTGGATGGGTTTCCAACACAGCTGGGTTGCCTCGCACTCTGTCCGATCACAGTCCAGTGCTGGTGTCTTTACACTTTCCCTGCATCACTTGTCGCGCTTTCACATGGTGTCTCCGTACAGAGACTTTACTTGACCCTCTCTATGCCACAACCATTCGTGATGCCATTACACAATATTTTGAGGACAACAAGGGTTCAGTGGACAGCGCATTGACCCTCTGTGAGGCCTTCAAGGCCACTATCTGGGGCAAGTGCATCGGCACGTCTGCCGGTATTTTACGGGATTTGCAGGGACAACTTAGCAAACTGGAGGACAAGTTGCATGCTCTGGAGCGGGACTATGAGACCCTGCCTTGCGCTCAAATGCTAGCAGCCATTAAGGAGACCACATTAGAATACACTGACATGGCAGAAAGGGAGGTAAAATATATTTCCCGATGACATGTGGCTCGTGCTTTTGGGGAGGGTGGACGACCCGGTCAGCACTTAGCCAGGAAAATCAAGGAGCGCATGACTCAACAGGTTATTTCCAAAGTAACGGACACCTCCGGACAAGACCACTACACCACCTCAGAGATACTGGAACAATTTAGGCTCACATACGAAGCATTATACACCTTACAAGGGGAGACAGACACTGATGACTTACATGACTATCTCTTTGACATAGCAATAGCCTGGTTATCGGACAGGTAACGGGTGTACCTCGGTCAACCCATCACAGAAGAAGTCCATGCATTTATTAAATCCCTCCCGAACAATAAAGCTCCAGGCTCCGATGGCTTCCCTGGTGAATTTTATAAGGAGTACACAGAGGTGACAACACCTCACCTATTAGAAATGTATGCTCAAGCCTTTGACTCTGGCACACTACCGCCCACCATGCGGGAAGCGCTGATCATCACACTTCTTAAAAAAGATAAACCTACACATAGTTGCGACTCATACCGGCCACTCTCACTTATAAACATCGATGCCAAGATCTTGGCTAAACTGTTGGCCACCAGGTTACAACCGTTGAAGCACAAGCTGGTCCTCCCAGATCAATCTGGTCTTATTCCCACTCGTTCCACCTCACAATTTGCGTGCTCTTTTTGCTACCTCTCACATACTTGAACCGAGACTGCCAGCGGTGGGTGTTATGCTAGATGCTACCAAAGCATTTGACTCTATTGAGTGGAGTTATTTGTTTGGTATTGTCCGTCGTATGGGCTTTCCCCCAATATTTGTGCAGTGGATAACCTTATTGTACATCAACCCCATAGCCCGTGTTCGGGTAGAGAGCTGCACATCCGACCCATTCCGTATCACAAGGGGCACGAGGCAAGGTTGTCCCCTATCACCTCTTTTATTCGCTTTGTCTCTTGAACCTCTGGCCTGCGTTATCCGTCAGCGACATCGAGCGGCAGCTCTGCGTTTCGCCCATCGTCCAGTCAGTATTTCTATGTATGCGGCTGACATACTGTTATATTCACATGAACTCCACACTTTCATGGCACCAGTACTGCAGGAATTCATCCGTTTTGGCCTGTTTTCAGGGCTGCAGATAAACTGGTCCAAATCGGTTGTAGTACCGCTTACAGAGTGCATCACGCCCCATGACCTGGAATATCCACTTGAGTGGTCACTGGACCCCGTGAAATATCTAGGGGTCTGGGTACACAGAGATCCCGACACGGTGATATGAGCAAACTACGGCCCCGCATATGCCAAATTGGAACAACAGGTCAATAAATGGGTGCATCTTCCATTGTCCCTGGCTGACCGTATCATGCTCATAAAAATGGTAATACTGTCACAGTTCTTGTATCTTTTTAGTAACATACCAATCCCGCTCACTCAACACTTCTTTAGAACTATGTGCACACAGCTCCTTCGGCTGGTATGGGGGGAGTAGACAGGCCCGGGTGTCATGGAAAACGTTCATCATGGACTACAGACGTGGAAGCTTTAGCGTACCCGACCCATATCTGTACTATCTCTGTGCACAAGCACAATATGCCCACTACTGGATCGGCGAGCATGAATTCATTCCATACGTAGCGATTGAGGATGGTGACGCCCATCCTGTCCCGTTAAGCTCCATACGGACTCACTAGGAGGGAGACCCCCCGGACAGAAATTAACACAATTGACACCACTATCAAAGCCTGGCAGGCACTTGGCAGTCTGGCCGGTAAGCTACCACTGTACTCCCCTCTTTTACCTATTGCTTTCCACGCAGATATATCAGTAACACAAGAGACAGGGGCATTGCACACCTTCTGTCAAGTGGGTATGGTTAAAATGCAGGGCCTCTTTCCGGGGGGCTCCTTCTTGACGGCTGGCAACCTTGACTTCATACAGCACAAAACACCATTATTTAATTTCCTTGTCTTTAGACTGAAGATACCATACCTTTCCCATAGAACCTGCGACCCTGAAAACCCTCCAGGTTCTTCTTCTTAGCCCAACACGTCGCCATTTACTCACCAAACTATATCGCGCTGCCAGGGAGGAAAGATCGCAACCCCCAATCGTAGCTTGGATGTATGGAATACTTATTTGGACCCACCGCTGTCATTGCTTGACTGGGGGCGTTGCTGTCAGTTTACGGGAACCCTGACCTCGAATTGTAACCTTCGAATCATACATTACAAGTACCTACACCAAGTATACTATACTCCCAGTAGGCTATGTAAATATGGTCTTCGAGACAACAACCTCTGCAAGCGTTGTGGTGCACCATACGCTGATTTCTGGCATTTATCGTGGGTATGCCCCAGGGTGGCTCAATTCTGGGCGGGAGTGCTCCGAATACTGTCCACAATGATTAATGTAAAGCTACAATGCTTTCCGCATATCTGTTTGCTGGGATTGGTGCCCGCTGTGAAAGGGGCCCTGGGCAAGTTGGTGAGGGTGGCTCTCCTAATGGCTAATAGGCGGGTGGCAATGACCTGGGAGAGCACGTCAGCTCCAACGACTACACGATGGCTTCAGGACTTGGCGAGCTGTCGAGACCGACTCATTCTTTATGCAGAGGAGCTTCCCTCCTCATCTAGACCTGCTGATATATGGGAACCCTTTTTGCAATATTTACGATCTGTGTTGACAGATGAGCCCCCACAGGATGTTGCAAGTTAACTTCAAGATGTATAGACCACCAGCATGATACTATCCGACTCATCGTAGATACATTAACATGTCAATGCTTCATGGTTTATAATTGTCTCCACGTGTTATGCAACTGTTTTTATTGTTTTGTATGTGACCATTGCTGAAGATATTGTGCATTATACATGCTTAAATCTCAATAAACAAACAAACAAAAAAAAAAATATATATATATACAAAACATATACATCAACATAAGCACATATGTACAAAAGACAAATACATTAAATTATAAAAGAAGCAACAACTGACACTACTATACAAAAAATTAAAATGTGAGAAAGAGTTGATATGCTGGCGAACAATTCAGAGGCTGGCGGTCGATGAAAACATGACGCGCGTTTTGGCATGTAATCCTTCGTCAGTGGAACCATCTCAACTTTCTCTATATTCAGTAACATGAACACTGGTCATCGATTGAGAGCACCGAGTTTATGAGTCTTTAAATGTGAGGTCACCACACGGGATCTTTTCTTCTTGTTAAAGTTGACAACTAGATGTCCAATATGGGTATTGGATTAGATTATATGCCATAAAGGATTACCAATACTAGATATTGTTAGTGATGTCATCCCTGAATAGAATTTAGTTAAAACATGGATGCTAGCCTCCAGAGCAAGGGTGGCTGACGTAAATAGTTATAGGCTGAATCTGGTGAGATCACCGTCAGTGAGAGTTTTTGGGCAAGCGTAGTTGGATACTGTACCGATTCAATGGATGGTGTCACAATCTCTGGCGAAATCCAGCACAAATGGAATCCTCTGGATGCCCCAATCACACAGATTTTGGAGGTGCTGCTCCTAAACAAATGGTACAGAGGCCCCAGATGAGAACAAGGGGTAGGATGTGGATATCATCCATAGTGGACGGACCTGAGGGCTGGGGTTTATCTGTTCTGACAGGAGAGGACCCCAAGACTGGCACTGGTGAGGCCAATTCTGGCCTGGAGGAGCTGTCTGTACTGACACAGAGACAGGAGCACTGAAACCAGGCAGACCCCTGCATGACCTAGACAGAGTGTGTCACCCTTAATGTGGGATGTGCGTTTCCACTGGAAGTTCATGACTGCCAGGCAAGTATTCAGTCTCAATGTTGCACCCCTGAGATGGGGTAGGTAAGAGTGGAAGGAAAGAGTCTGTAACCTGAGGTTGTAATGCCCCATTTTGAAAGCCTTAGGAGGTCTGAGGAGCCTCAGGGAGGTTCTTAAACAAGTAGCTTAGGGACAGGAGAGTTTGTCCAAGGGAAAGGATGTCAGTGGTCATCTTCATTTCCAGGAAACTTGCAGAGACCCTTGTGTGGGCTTGGTGGTGGCAAGCAAGAAGGCAGTTTTAGGCCCTCTGCATAACTCTAGCCTAGAAGGCTTTACCTTTGATAGGGTTGTTCTCCAAGGGCTGACTATGGGGACAGAGGTCTGACATGAGAGGTAGAATGGGCCACATAACATTGTTGGCCATGGGTGTACTGTTCACATACTGGGTAGCATCTATGAGCAGGCAAGGGTTAGGTGAGGTCTGCAGATGAAGATAAAAGGTTCCCAGAGGACAGGGTTACTGGCTAAGGCAGAACATTAGGGGTACTAGTAGGTTCAGAGGTACATATAAAAGGCAAGTGCCACTGTTGGTCATTGCCCGACACTGGGGAGGTATTTAAAGGCCCCTCTGGTGCAGAGTCCTTTATTTTAATTCTTTTACATTAGGGAAGAGCTTCATGAACAATCTGACTTTTTTTTCTGTAATGACGATCAGCATGCAGGGCGCCCTGATGTCATTACAGTAAAGTGAACGTAAGACAAGCCGATGGGCTCGTTTTACTTTCACTGAATCAGTGCTCTGGGGCATATCTCAGTCCCCGAGCACCTGCTACCTCTGCCAAGTAGATCTCCACTTGGAGATTACCACAGTAGAGCCATCCCCAATAAGGGACACACTCACTAGGTACCAGGGACGGGGGAAGCAGCACCATAGGCAACAGCTTGTGCTCCCCAGCACATTTAAATATTTCTGACTTCCTGCCCCCTTGAGGGGTGGATAGGGATAAGTACCCCTGATTTGCCTCCCTAGGGGGAAATGACCCCACTCTAACTAAATGGGGCACCAGTCTTTCTGCCCTTCTGGGGGAAATATGGGAAAAAATTACCCCGATCTGCCCCCCTCCCGCCCCCAGTGCGCAGAAAGCCCTATAGACACCAGGGAAAGCTTTTTATTGAAAACATATTAGGTTGGGTGCTTCCATAGGCATGGCACTACCCCCAAAACAGAGCAGGCAGTATTTCTGCCCCCCCCCCGCTCCCCCGGGGGACAGATTGAAGTGATTAGCTAACTGAGAAATGCCTGTGACCCTGTAGGGGCTCTTTGATCATGCTTATCAAACTCTAGGCAAATTACATGACTGATGGCCATACAGTGCCCCCAGACACCCATTGGGCATAGGAAAAGCTGAGTTAGCTTTCAGCTTGACACCATGCACTCAGAGCTTACTGGGCATAGCTAATGCTATGCCACATGCAAGGAGATTCATATGCACATAGCATGCCATAGAGACTCTGAGGATATGTGAACTAAGGAATACAAGTTGCTACCATGGGGTACATTACATTGCACTGTTCCACATCATGTTTTTTTCTTACTACATATACATCACGATGGAATGTACTGATATGTAAGTTAGCTTTACCACACAAAGTCTTTACTTTGTCAAAAAAGGTTACATCAGGTTTAATTATTTTGGAAAATGATACTTTTTTAAAGAAATCTGTTCTAAAATATAATGTTTATATTCACTTGGTTATCAAAAGGAATAATATTCACTCAGATGGATAAAACAATAAATATTGTACAACACAGGTTACTCAAAAAAAGTGTCCAGCAAGTAGAATTAAACAATTAACCAAAATACTAAAGTACTAACAACCAATTATTTTTTAAAACGAACAGACTCTACATAGTTGCAGACACAAAGATAACTTCTATCTACAACATCTTTGCACAAAATCAAAAACAGGAAAGGAAAACATTGAAGATGCCAATGTTTAACTCATTCTTTAATAAACAAGGTAATGTTGAATAAAATGTACGAATTCTGTAAGTTAAATAAGACATATGTTCTGTGATATTAAGCTTGTTTTTGTGTATTTCCATTTTCAATCAAACTGGAACAAACCATCAATGGAAAATATGGCACCCATCAAGTTATTCCTTTCGAAAAGGGGCAATAGGCTACTACACTTTAGTGGTAGGTTTATTGTTCTGGGGGGTTCTACGTTATTTCTCTGGCCATTTCCTGGGCAGAGAAGTTACCCTGTGGGACTTCATGAAAAGGTACTTAGTGCATAACCACTTTGCCCCTTCCCTTTTAAGTTTAATACAAGCTAAAACTAACATGAAAAGAACAGGGAAATATATAAAAGACTTAGGGAGATATTCACAAGGACTTATCTCCGATTTATCGCCACCTTAACGCATCAAAAGTGGAGATGGATTTAACACCCCATTCACAATCCGGTGCAAACTGCAGACATCGCCAGTATTCCCGCGATAATTCCCCCAAAATGTATCTCCACGGTGGACACCACCAACTAACCCTAATGAGATGCAGAGTAGATATTCCCGTGCAAAAACACACAAAAAAACCACAGCACCACTTTCACAACAACCTGCCAGATCCACGATGCGAGTCAAAACCACGCGACAAGCAGCGGTAGCAGCAGGTGTAAAGGTGGACGACTACCTGAAGTAGGCAACGGAGCCCCGCACACAGCCACACCCGAAGAACAAATGATGCCATGGAGCTACTCATCATGCAGCTTGGAGCCCCAACAGGGCCACAACACTCACTTTCACCACCCCCAGGACCTCCACCACCCCCAGGACCCAGACCCCCCCCCCCCCGGACCACCACAGAGGCAGCGCAGAGTAAGACAGCGGACCTACCGAAAACACACCCCTCTCACAGACCTAACACCTGAGGAAGTCATTGCCCACTACAGGCTCGAAAGGTCAACCATCATCCGCATCAAGACCCACATCGCCCACAGGTTGACAGTTCCAACACAGCGGAGAACCAACATCCCTCCGTAGACAAAGCTGCTGGCTGTGCTGCACCTGTTGGCTTCTGGTACCTTCTAACCAACAACTGCCAGAGTCGGAGGGGTCTCACAGCCAGCCCTATCAAAGTTCATCACACCTGTTCTGGATGCCATCATCAGCTTCATAACCCAGTACCTTCACTTCCCCCACACTGTGCAGGAACAGCAGGAGACCAAGCAAGGCTTCTACGCCATAGCTGGATTCCCAGCAGTGTTTGAGGCAATAGACTGCACACATGTCCCACTTGTGCCCCCTGCGTATACTGTATAACAAAACACGGATAAACCTTGAGGATTCATTCACCTTATATTCATTATTTAAATAGTCACCATAGTGAACATAATTTCGCAGAACTCAAAAAAATATCGTATTAACACAAATAAATTTTTGTATCAGAATTAATCATTTAATATATTCAATACTTTCATTTAATAGAGCAATGAGTATTGATCCATATATCATATCATGAATGGCAACCAAAGAACTACTGTCTCATTCTGTATCATATATGCAGTAGTATGTGACATATTTTATACAAACATATGGGCCATATAAAATTGGCCATATATTGAAATCAATTGGTTCATACAAATATAATTCCTGATAACATCCAATGATAATTGTATGTACAAAAGAAGTGTCGTTGCGTCGACGTTTCGGTCTCAGTATTGGAAAATCAAATCCACAAGACCATCCTCAGGACAAATGTTGCACCATGAATCTAGCATAAAACAACATATACACATTCAATAATCAGAATTAAGAAACACTAAGAAATCTTTTGAGTTCAGAATCTGTATCATCTATACACCAAGGAAACCAGGTGTTGTGTTATATATGATTCATCCACCACGTGCCAGAACTACTAAACACCACCCCAATATCAGACAATTAAATGGTCCAAACCGCTATTTATAACACCATCCAGGTGATTACCACAGAGAAGCCAACAACAATACACCCTACTGTGGAGAACACTCTACGTGCAGAATATCCAAAAACTCACTTCTTCAAGACATTGGATACATAGGGCCTGTTTTCAATTACAGCGTCCTTCAGTTAGGATAGCACTAAATCAGAGAATCAAATCAAACACACAAATCAAGTCAGGTTAGCCCTAATATACTTAAAATCACACTAATGTATTTAAAATCATCAATTGTATCAACAAAGCATTATGCTACTTACACAGAAGTCGGCAACGGTTGTCTGCACCATTACTCTGTAGAGTAAAAATAAAAGTGAAATCAGACTAGGATTCTGCCTATTCGCCGAGGCTTAGTGCAAAATACACAACAGATAACTTACTTTTCAAACTTGCTTCAGCGACTTCTATGCCCCGTAGCTCACTCGACAAACTGAACGAGTGAGCTCGCGGCATCAGCAGAGACTTTTGAACTCTAGCGCGATTACGTCCCGACGTGTCAAAACGTATTGGCCATCTTGAAACTATACTTTGTTCAAGTCATTTATACATGATCAAATGACTCCCTAGGACATCTACTTGTTATGATCTATTTATCCTTTAAACATGATCATCCATTTAACTCATAACTAAAAAAGTAGTTTTTAAGCTGACCGAATGAGCTCGCGGCATCAGCCGAGGCCTTTGAACTCTTGCAGATTACGTCCCGATGTACCAAAACGTATCGGCCATCTTGAAACTATGCTTTGTTCAACTCATTTACACATGAACAAATGACTCCCTAAGACATCTACTTATTAGGATTAATTTATCTTGTCACATGATCTTCCATTTAACCCATAACTGAAAAAGTTGTATTTTAAAAAGCCAAAAGAAAAGAAAACAAATCAAATATAGTAAACGCTGCAATATTCATGATCTAATAATATAATAGCAGCGATAACCTATCTGGAAGTATAGTATTGCAGCAAAACCATAGGGTAGACCGGAAGCTCTGTGTAACTACAATAGGAAAGGGAGCATGCCATTACCATCCAGTAAAAGCCCCACCTTCCATTAACTACCATTTCCTGATAGAATAAACACAGTCCTGTCATATATTATCAATATGATAATCCAATGTACAGCTACAAGAAGAAATACTGTAATAATGGACTTTACAAAGTTGCCAATGTTTGCCATTTCACAAAGGAATTCAATCCCTTCTCCACTGTTTTAGCTGCCCAGATCCACCTGTTTTCCTTTAATGTAAGAAGACGATCCACATTCTGCCTTCGCTTTGTATTCTTTACAGTCTCCAACACAAACCATTTAATATCTGACGGAGTATGTTGCTTTTCCAAATAATGTTCAACCATTGGTGCGGTAACAATTTTACATCGAATTCGTGATTGATGTTGAATTATTCGTTTTTTTACTTCCAGTGTTGTTTTTCCAATATAATACAGTGAACATGGACATTGTATACAATAGATGACATTTTTGGTTAAACACTTCGAATGTTGTCGCAGTATCCATTCTTTTCCATTCAGCACACATGATTTTACCATAGATGTAGTTGGACAGGCAGTACAATGTCCACATGGGTAGCGACCAATGATAGGCATCAACCCCCATATATTTGATAATGTATTAGGGATCGGTTCATTATATGCTTTTACCAGATGATCCCTCAGATTTCTTGCCCTTTTGAAGGCAAAACGGGGTAACATCATCTGCGGTTCGACTTTCTGTATCAAATGCCAATTTTTTGTCACTATCTTTTTTATTGAATTGGACTCAGTTCCGAAAGTAGTCACACATGTAATTAACTCCTGTTCATTTACATGGCCCTTTTTGGTTTGTAATAGAGCATCTCGATCGTAGTACCAAGCTCTCTTTAGAGAGCGTTTGACCAACCTGTAGGGATATGCTCTCATGACCAGCTTTGTTTGTAAAACTTTGGCCTCTTTAAAATAATCCTCCCTTCTGGTACAGTTTTGTTTAATACGTAAAAACTGCCCAAAAGGGAGGTTATCACGTAAATTACGTGGATGGTGACTTGTGTATTTAAGGAGTGTATTCCTTGCCGTTGGTTTAGTAAAAAGACCTGTTGATAACTTCCCATCATCATTCCAGATTTGCAAATCTAGAAAATTGATGGATTGATTGTCATAATCCATTGTAAATTTGAGATTGTTATCTTGCTCATTTAACCAAGCATGAAATTCTTGTAACCTCAGAACAGACCCCTCCCATATCAGACATATATCATTTTAATCTGGCCTCTAAATAGATTGTTGTTATATATCACCTGTTCCTCAAAAGCGGCTACAAAGAGATTCGCTATATCTGGAGCAAAAGTCGCTCCCATGGCGACTCCCTTTATTTGGCCATAAAAATCTCCATTGAAAATAAAACAGTTCTGCTCCAATGCAATTTTTGCATATTTTACAATGAAATCAGATGGTACCTGATGAGGACACGGTCTTTGATCTAAATTCTCATTGATCACATTTAGGGCTTCTGTCTGGGGTATGCTTGTATATAAGCTTTCTATATCCATTGTTACAAGAATATTTTGTTGTGTATCAAACGGTTGCCCTTCTAACTGCACAATCACATGTGTACTGTCTCTGGTATATGATTTTGTAAAAGACACATATGGTTTTATAAAGAAGTCAACATATTCTGCCAATGGTTGTAAAATCGACTGACATCCTGCCACAGTAGGTCTACCAGGGGGATTTTTGTCGTCCTTATGAATTTTTGGAAGCCTATAAAACGCTGGTATGGAGAAATCACTTTTATTAAGATATTCAAATTCTTTTACACTAAGCCATAAGCCATCACGTCCCAAACTAGTAAGATCAAAGATCTCTCTTCTGATCTTATCAGTAGGATCTCTTGATAATTTTTGGCAAACAAAAGAAGGAGTGCGCCCTCTGAGGTCAAATGATACCTCCAAGTTTAAGAGAGGTGTACTGAAAGGGACAATCCTTTTGTTAAAGACCCCTCACTCACCAACCTAGTTGGTGACATGCTTCATCATCGGGGTCCCACCCAGAGGCCGAGTGCCATCTGGGTGTGCTGCGACACCTGATTACAGTGGAGCTGGTGTTGTTCGTGTGTGTAAGTGATTGTAGTGTTTTAAAATTTGGTCAAGTTTCTAACTCTGTAAAAATATTTAATCATAGAGCACTTGATCAATGTTAAAAGAGTAAATGGGGATACCCTATAGGGTTAAATTGGCCCGTGGTATCTAGAAATAAAGTGTGAAGTGAGTGAAAAAAATAATATATATATATGTAGTTGGTCATATATATAAAAAGGTCTACATGTTTCAACCCTGGTGGAGAAAGTCTCCGGGTTTTCTTCAGGACCGGAGGTGATGGTGCTAACCAGGGTGGTATACACGCGCTAAGGTGTACCCTGCCCTTGGTTAGGAGTAAAAAATTCCTACTGAAAATCCAGTGGGAATAAACCTGTGGAGGAAAACAGAAATAAAATATACATTGTATTTATATTCAGTAAAGCATTATAGATTTCAGGTACCTCTCAATCACTAGAAAGTGATGCTAAGCCGTGGTTGTGAGGTTTAATCGGCTAATCCAGTCATCCACGTTATGGTGAAATAGTGTGTATGTGCTCCATTTGTGGAATATAGCTTGCATCCATCAAAAGTGCGCTACAACTTGCTCCAATCATACTCTGTTGATCCAACAGGTGAGAGAGTGCATTCACACGGTAACTTACCGGGGTGCACGTGAATGGCGGTGTGAAGATCAGGTGACTAACATCAATCGTTCGTGTTGTCACTCTGTGTATCCACCATTGGTCGTACTGGTGATTCTGTGCACTCACACGATAATTTGCGTGGTGCACGTAACTAGCGACGAGTGATCAAGTGACAATCACAAATGCCATTCGTCACCAGTCGAAACACACCATGCCAGTATTAAATTTATACCGACAACTGGTTCAAAAGGGCTACAACTAACTCGCATACTCTACATAACAACACTCCTGAAACAACCGTGCAGAGGGCGAGAAACGTGAAAGGTAACTCCAAGATTGGTCTTACTGGTAATGCGGGGAAAAAATGCCTCGAGAATGTCGAGAGCACGGACAGAAAGTTCACCTTCAATCTGCCGGGAAAAACGTAGAACATAAGTGGACCGAATGACCGATCCTGAACGATGCGTGGTGCCCACCCACGAGAAGTACTTGTCTACTTACATAGTGAAAAGGTAGATCAGCTATTTCGCCTACAACCGTGTCCCGCCACCGCGTCCCGAGAAATGCCCGGGATGCGGAGAGGAACCGGGGGGGGCGTGTCAAATACTTCCTGGTTGCACACGATTGGTTAAAATTCCGCCAATAGTAACATTTGTTGACATGTAAGGCCCAATGGATAGAGGCGTAGGTGACAGCCCAAGTTGGAACAAGAGTGGAAGAGCGTTATAGGCTCAAAACGAGGGGTGTGTATTGGCGAAATAGGCTATGTGAAAACACACGCATAAAGCGGTAAGCCTCAGAAGAGGCAAAGTGTTAACATCTGGTGTTTAAATTGACGGAAAACTTAGCGTCAATATTTAAGCTAAGGAAGAAATGGAAGATAATCCTCTCATGGGGGACCAGGAGATTACAGGTTAGAGGACAGAAAGGTAATAGTAGGTGTCAATTCCAGGCATCCTTATCCTGATATAACCCACACAAGAACAAACATATCTATCGTACTTTTAACAGTAGATACAGTATTTTTGAAGGGGACAGAACTGATTTTCAGATGGAGTGTGCCAAAGGGAAAGTCATTTACTTGGAAAGTACTGAATTCCATGGGATATTATCGTTAAGCCCTTTCTTATGAGTGGAAAGTCTGTACACCCAACGTTGTTCTTTTTCAAAAAGTCTTTCCTGTGATTTTTCTCCTGCTGTAATCTGTTCGATGACAGTCCATTTTAGATCGTTGGTTGTATGACCGTTTACTAGGAAATGTTCTGTTAGTTTTGTCATTGATTTCTTGCATCTGATTGTGCTGCGGTGCTCGCAGATTCTTTGTTTGATTTTTCTGGTTGTCATACCCACGTATTGTAGGTTACATGGGCACATGATTAGGTATACTACATTCGTGCTATTGCAGTTTGTGTGAGCTCTCAAGGTCCATATTTTTCCTGGTTCCAAGTCTAGAGTTTTAGTGTTCTCAGTGAGATGGCAGACACTGCAATTGCCACATTTGTAATGTCCAATGATACCAGGTAGACCCCATGCATTTAGAACAGTAGGTTGTTTTAGCTGATCCGTCATTCTTGGGCGTGTATTCACCAGAGTGTCTTTTAGGCTCCTGGCTTTCTTGTAGGAAAACAAAGGTTTTTCCCAATTGAAGATCCCAGTATTGAGGATTTTCCAATGTTTATTGACCGATTTTGTTACTAGGTTTGAAACACTATTGTATGTGGTTACACAAGTTAGAGGTGTGGTACCTTCTTTTGGAGGTCTGTTTTCCAGAAGTGCCGCTCTAGGTTGATTGCGCGCTCTTTTCTCGCATTTATCGAGGATCTTCTCCGGATAGCCTTTTGATTCAAGTTTCTTGGTCAAGTCAAGGGCTTGTTTCTTAAAATCGTTGATTTTACTGCAATTTCGTCGTATTCTTAAATACTGGCCATACGGGAGATTCTCCCTCAGAGGCCTAGGATGGAAACTTTCAAATCTTAATAGATTATTTTTTGCTGTAGGTTTATAGTGGGTTATTGTCTCTAGGCGATCTTTTTCTTTCGTGATCTCAACATCTAGAAAGACCATGGTGTTTCTATCTGTGGTGTGGGTGAATCTCAGGTTCTCGTCACAGGTGTTGATCCACTGACAGAACTCCACTAGGATGTTTTCTGGTCCTTGCCAAATTGCAAGGACATCGTCGATGTAACGTTTCCAAAAAGAGATGTATTTGAGGAAAGGATTCTGCTCAGTGAGTATGAATTTCCTC
This sequence comes from Triturus cristatus, assembly GCF_964204655.1. Classification (NCBI taxonomy): domain Eukaryota; kingdom Metazoa; phylum Chordata; class Amphibia; order Caudata; family Salamandridae; genus Triturus; species Triturus cristatus. The sequence goes on from NC_140595.1 coordinate 428,487,237, forward strand.
TCGAAGTTGAACACATAGAGGCCCGCTACGCTCGGCGCAAATGTGCTTCTCTTGATAATTTGACATAATGTGATATGTTACTCAATTGTCTCAAAGCCTCCATATCATAATCTGTCTTATCTTGTATAATGATACTGCCACCCTTATCAGCCGGTTTGATCACAATGTCGTCCCGACTGGCAAGGGTTTTGAGAGTCAGATGTTCCTCCTTTGAAAAATTATATTTAACATATTTTCTATCACGAAACATTTGTTCAACCTCAGTTAGTACCACATTTTCAAAGGTAACTAATTATTTTGGCATCAGATTAGTAGCTGGATAGAAAGTAGATGAACAGCGTAACCCTGTGATATTATTATATGTCAAAAAAGGAGTCTTATTGAACAAATATTTCAGACGTATTGTTCTAAAAAATCTGTACAATTCAATCTGGGTTTCAAACGAATCATTTCTATTAGTAGGGACAAATGATAAACCATGACTCAACAACTCAGTCTCCTTGGTACTCAATTCATATCTCGATAGATTGAAAATAGGAACTATCTCCAAAGTGTGATTGTTTTGATTAATCATTATGGAGAGATTATCAATAGAGGTTGGCTCTACCATTCGTAATAGGTGTTCCTGGTTTGGCGGAATCCCGGGGTGTACTGGTTCCTGAACCAACCCCTCCGGGTGTTCCGAGCTCTGCCTCTCTGTGGTTGCTGACCCCTCGCTAAAAAAGGGGAAGAGGAGGAAGGATTCTGTCCTCTACCAAATCTATAGTTCGAAGTGTTCCCACGACTATTATTTTCATCCGAACTTGAGGAAGCTGTATCAGAGAAAGTAGTGTGTTTTGGTACCCAATTGGATTGATTAGGATTCTGTTGGAAGAAGTCTTTCTTCAGATAAGGATAAGTATGTTCCCTAGAATAATTTTTTATATCTTTTTGCAGTTTTTCAGTCTTTTTCAATATGTTGTTTCTTTGAAAATCCGATATAGTGGTTTCTAGTTTTTTAAGAAATTCCCGAGCATCTGTAATAGAAGTGTCCTCTAAGATTTGTTTCTCCAGATCAGCTATTTCGCTTTTCAACTTCTCTATATGTTTTAAAGCAGTCTCAATACTGAGGACCATCCAGCTTCGTGAGCACTTATTCGAAACGAAGCTAAAGCCTACTTTGAAGTCCTCATCATCCACAAAAATCACTGGGATATTTCGCACCTGTAAACCCACTGGGATTATATTGTTATTTAGGCAATCTGTGAGATACTGATGCGGATACTGCACACCACTACCGCAACAAAAAGCACACACATTCCATCAATGTGCAGGCAATAGTGGACCACCGGGGAATGCTCACCAATGTCGGGTTTGCCTGGCGACTGTACCCCATCTTCCTCTTCTCATTGGCTTTCCACGGGCCCTGTATTTCTGGGTGTTCCTCCGTGGGGATTGTGGGGTTCATGTTGTCCTCTGCATTTGGTCAGGGTGCATCCGTGGTACTCCGCAGTCGATGTTGTTTTTTAGTGGCATTTTCCGTATGCTGTTCTTGTGCTTTTTCCCGCATTACGCGTGGGTATTGCTGGCCTCTCGCTGGTAGTCACTGATTTCTTATCGCGTTTGGGCACATCGCGTCTTTTTACGCATTGGGGTTTGTGTTTTTATCTCCATCGCGGTGGTTGGATCGCGGACATTGGCTGCGTTTTCGGCGGACTATTGCATGGTACCACCGAGTTGTGAATTCCACGTGGATACGTGATTATTTTCCCACGATAGGCTGCGATGTGTAAAGTTGCGTTAACATTTTTTAGAGATGTTTAACACACGTTCTTGTGAATATACCCCTTAGATTTGATTACTGTTGTTAAAAAGGTCTACCAGGACTTTTTTTCCAACTTTAAACAGTTATTAAAGTTTGAAATTAGAACACTAACAGCTTTAGGCTTTGTATCCCCTGAACACATGGATTAACATTTCACTGCAATTATTAAAAGTCAATACTTTAGTAATAATAAAGAAAGATTGGCTCCATTGCTAAATTACTTTGAGGGTATGTGGATTGGCCATTTAAGATGCTCGGTTTGTGGAAGATGACCTATTTAGAGGGAGGGTGCAAAGAATTACAATGCCATAACTCATTTTCCTCTTCAGTTGATAAATCCCAATCAGCATTCTATAATTTATTGGAAACAACGTTTCCAAGAAACAAGACATGTACAATCATTTTCAGTTAGTCTACTAGATGGAATTCCAAAAAGAACAAAATAAATAAATTCACAATTCCTTTCAAACGTGCAACAATTCATCATGTTTTCAGGAGTAGGTTACCATGAAAATGTTGCATACATATTACACTACCAATTGTGTAACAATTAAATCCCTACTTACCAGCCCTTATAATTAACAATAAAATATCAGGCCAAATAAATCCTTCCCTTAAATCTCTAATGACCCAGTTAAACATTACTTAGACAACAAAACATTTTTTGAAATTGGAAATCTATCCAAACCTACTTTATGAAGCCTTCTTTCTTTGGCGGAGTGTTACTCATCTCAGTTCCATGCAAGTGCCTTCGCAGCCCATAGATACACAATCCAAAGAACATACCATCCAAAACCTGAAAAAGCATCTTAGAGTAAAGAAAACCACGCCAGGCAATAGAGAAGAAACAGAATTCAAGAAAAAGATTTTAGATATTCATTCCTGACATCCTTGCACCTGGGAAAAAACACAAAGCACCTCGATGCAAACCAAGTTCTATCCCATTAAAAACCTAAAATATAATGGGAACGTTTCCCCAAATATTACTCATTACAAATGGAGAAATAACGGTAGGGGGTATTTAAGCCTCGTTAAAGAGCTTGAAATCCAAACACCTAGAGTCCATTACAATTCCTCCGTCCATTTTCAAAACCATCCAAAACCCGAAAATATTCGAACCTCAAAAAATAAAAAACTGAATGATAAGTAGGAGTAAAGTGTCTTAACAGAAGAGCACTCCGGACTTTTACCTTCTACTCACTTTTTTTAAAAAAACATCTCCAATATCAATGTGTCCCAACAGGCATGGAGTCCGGCAACCTGTTTAACTAACAAACATCTAAAGCACAAAAACAATTTAAATTGCCCACAACCTAAACGTTGCTTCCCTTTCCGATCAATGAATCTAACTCTAAATATTAGTAGTATGTAAAAATGTTTGAATCTTACCTGACCGCAGCGGCTGCATCCCTCCATCTTCGACCCTAACGGTCGACGTGGTGCTCCACTGACTGAAAAACACAGACACAGCACCAGAAAACATGAAAAGATTGGCGTTGGTAAACACAAAAAAAAGACAATTCCCACCAAGCTAATTAATGTAAATCTGTTGGGAAAAGGAAAGGAAATTGTTAATCAAATGATGTTATTCAAAAAAGGTACCAAATCTTTTACAAATATTGTACATAATTTATTTAATCTTTAATAAAATTTATGTTTGGTGAAAAACATTTATTATTTTCCCTTAAGCAAAACATATGTAGCAAAAATAAATATTTTCTTTCTTTTATTTCATTTCACTTCCCCCAAAAATTATATCAACATTAAGTAACTGTTTTAGTATTTATATAACACATTCCAACCAAAAACCCGATATACCCACAGCCCATTACTATAGCCCTATCCCTGAGCCCTAAAAAGGGAAAACTGCACCCCACAAAAAACTATACTACTCAACCACCATGACCCTAAAATATAAAGCACGGCAAAATGAATACACTGCCCTTCTATAACTCCTATTAACCAAAGAAGCCATCCCTAAAAACCTATGTGAGAGCCTTTAAAAAAATATAAACGCAACCTCAAAAAATACATTACCTCAAAATGAATACACTGCCCCAATTAGCAATAATCTTTATTCGGCAATAGCCATTAATGTAAAACATAAATACACAGTACATGGATAAAAGCGTAAAAATATAGAAAAGTAGGAAACAATGTTAAGGCCTGCCTTCAAAAGAATACATCAAACTTGCTAAAGCACAAAACATACAATCCTTATAAATATAGCTCTTCATAGCATTTCCTGATTGCAAAAGCCATTCTTATAAGATGTATGACTGTGTAAAGAACTTCTACTGTGCAAAGTTTCTGCAAAAACACAAGCCCTTCCTCATGCTGTCTCAAGTTTGTGTTACGCAAAATGGGAACCAAAAAAGAGAACCGAGGTACCGAATACAGAGGACAAAACAATATAAAGTGACTTGTGCTTTGCTCAGATATATTAGCACAATGGCAGGGAGGTAGATTGCACTGCCAAAATCCTTGCAATCTTAAAATGCACTGTACATAATCTAAAAAGAGTACGGTAAAAGCGATGGGAAGAGTTCACGATCCAATCTAAATAGGGTTCTGAGCTCCTTGTAGTGGATACCAAAGAGTATCTATCCACCGTCTCCTTAAACTGCGCTCTCTCCAGCCGCAGTTCCACACAATGGTCTAAGAGGCGCTGTTTAACTACCTCTTTACATTTAAGCATTATCTTTTGCTGGTTTTCAGACACTTCTGGGAGGCCTGATCTCTCAAATGTTTTTCTCAAGTAGGAGAGCCAGGGGATTCGATCTACTCTGTCAAGAGTAAGGTCATCTGAAATACATGTTCTGGCGAAGCCCGCCTCCGGGACTCCCCAACGCTTGATCCATAAATCAAGGGGAGCGAGCCCAATTGAATCTTCCAGGTACGGCAACCCTGATTCCTCATGGCATATACTAGTGGCAGTGCTTCTAGTAACTGAAAGACAGTTTTCAGCAGGTTGAAGAACCCGCAGGCTACAATGGCCCCCACAGGCCTTCCCCGTGTACCCCTGCTGAGTCGCATTTGGTTTTATATAAGCCTATCATCTCCTTAATTGGCTTATGTCTTAGTCTATGTGCAGATCTAAAAATAGAATTGTGTTCCTACTATATTGTTGGGATCTTAAAGGTAAAAGAGCATTCCGACTAAAATATAAACTAAAAAGAATCCCCAGATAATTGAAAGATTTAGGGGCATATTTACAAGGAATTGAAGTAGGGTAGCATCGCAAATCCTTTTGCTGTGCCTCCCTACACCATTTCAAAAGGACAGGAATGCATTGAAATTAAAAGATGCGTGCACATTTTGCAGCCATGAGCCAATGCAGCATCCTTGCACCATGGGGCAAGGGTGTTTTTGGCACAATTGTTTTTGTGCAGGAAGGGGCATCTTACACAAAAACAATCACAAGAAGCATTTTCCTCTTTCTATGTGAGCTGCAGAATGCCACACACGTGGAAAGAGGAAAAAAACAAGAAGAAAGGTGAACATTTCTCCTCGGTATGCCCGCTCTAGGGGGGTGCAAGGTTTCGGCGCTGCCCCAGGTTTACCTGATGTCGCAAATCTGGGGCAGCGTCAAATTCCATGGGGGTTGAGTGGGAACACCCAAAGCAACACCCATGGAATGCATATTTAAAGCAGAGTAAGGCAAGGCAGCGACTCGCGCTGCCTCGCCTTACTCCATATCTACCAGGCCATGAAAAACCACGCAGTGTGGCTTGACCGGGCTTTGTAGATATGGCTAAGCACTGTGCGCCACTGGGAAGTCACAAAAAGTGACTTTATGGTGGCGCACAGGGCTTGTAAATATGCCCCTTAGTCTTCACTAGGTTTGTCCCCATACCAAAACACTTGGACTTTGTATTTGGGTGTCCACAGGTCATAATATATGATTTTGAATGATTTACCTTTAGATCCAAATCATCCATATAGGTTGAAAATGAATTCAATATAACCTGTAGGCTGTTTGCTGTGCGGGTGATAGGAACTACATTGTCCTTGTATAAAAGAATGGAATTGATTGACTTCCTATACGGGCATATCTTTCCCTTTCCCACCAGATATTTTTTAATCCCATTTTTGTAAAGTAGAAAACAAAAGGGGCTAAAATACCCTTGTCTGACATCCTGAATGGAACTAACTACACTGCCCACACATAGCCCTTACAAACTCAACGACTTGTTCCTAAAAAACTATCCAAGAACCAAAAAGGAATTAATTAAAAATATTAAAACTGCAACCCAAAAAGTAAACTTCCCAACAACCCAGAACTCTAAACAATAAAGCATCCCAACGTAATACACCACCCTCTTATAACTCCTATTAAACCCACAACCCAGCCATAAAAACCCACCCCTGGACCCTAAATATTTTAAACTGTACCCCAAGTAAACTAGCCAGTATCTTCAATAAAGCACTCCAAAATTAATAACCTGCCACCCATAACCCCTATAAACCAAATACCCTGTCCTTAAAAACCTTTCCCTGTACCATAAAAATGAAAAATACACCCAACAAAATAAACACCCAACTACCTTCAAACGTGAAAAGTAAAGCACCATAAAATTAAAACACTACCCAGCCATAACCCCTATACAAAAATAACCTGTACCAAAAGAGCCTATCCCTGAACCGCAACGAAAACATAAAACTGCATCTTAAAAAACTACTAAACCACCCGGGACCCTAATAAAATACACCAAAATTAATACACTACCCACTAATCAACCATAGAAACCCAACAAACCGTCCCTAAGAATATATCCATGAACCCTTAAAAGAAATAAACTGCACCCAAAAAAACACTACTCAACTAGCCTGCAACAAAAAATAGCGCCCACCCACACTACCCACCCAAAATCGTATTTAACTCGAACTTACCACCTTGCCAAGTAATAACTCCTAAAGTCTTGCCACGTGATGTAAATACACCCCATGTTACATTCACCACAAAGTAAAGGCCTTGTGGTAAACCTAATTCATGGTAAAACTTCCGAAGAAAAGTTAGCATTCTGGACTGGACTGGGTGTTGGGATGTGTCCTACGCCCAAGACCATGGTTTGTGGTCTTGCTGGACAGGCAACCACGCATGGGGCATAGATAAAATAGAAAAAGGATACAAAAAATATTAACTTTTTTTATTGATTTAATGCATTCTTGTAATGTTGCACTAAAAGGTAAGAATGTTCAATACATCAGTCTTAATCCTTTGTAAAATTATTTCTAACGAAGGATCAATGGCAGATAAAACTTTGACTGCGGTCTTGTGTTGGCGTACAATTAGGGCCTAATTTATGGCATTTTGGGGTACGGCATCGCAACAAGGCACCTTGCTGCGCTGCCCTATGCCACAGTGAAAGGGCAGGAGTGCGCTCCATTTAAGCAATTCGGGGCATTCCTGTCCTTTCTGCCTGCGCTGCCATAGTTTCAGCAGCCTAGCGACAACATAGACACCCTTGCCCTCCATTGCATGCAGGATTGTTTTTGTGCAGGAAGGGATGTCTTCCTGCACAAAAACAATCCTAATATGCATTTTCCTCTTTCTGTTTGTGCTGTAGAATGCAGCACACATGGAAAGAGGAAAAAAGTAGGAGAAATAAACATTTCCCCACGTTATGCCTCACCTCAAGAGGAGTTCGGATTTGGTGCTTCCCCAGGTTTACATCACTTTGCAAATCTGCTGCAGCATCGAATTCCATGGGTGTTGTGTGGGAAAACTCACTGCAAAGCCTATGGAATGCCTCCTGGGTGCAGAGTAAGATGATGCAGCAATTCGCGCTGCGTCGCCTTACTCATAATATATGTGGCCACTCAAAGCCATGAAGGGTGGCTTTGCGTGGCTTCATAAATCTTTATGAGAACCCTGCATCATGCATGGGCCACTTTACGTGGTGCAAAAGTGATGCAGGGCTCTCATAAATGAGCCCCTTAGTCATTACTCATCTCATGGCTAATGAGAAATGAAATGAAGGGTGGACTCTGGCAATGTTCAGTCCTCATGCAGGTAGGTGACACATAACTGTGGGGCTAGAGGACCTAGGCAGTCATAGGGCCGGGCTGGCCGGAGCAGGCGCCGGGCATTTCCCCAGTGGGGCGAAGTCCGGTTTTGTCCCATGAGGGCCGGTTTTGCTACAAGGGGCCGGTTCTGCAGTAGTGCTGCAATATCTGCCCCCTGTGCAAAAGAAGGAGCGGTGCTTCTCAGTTGCAACCCCCGCTGCTGGGGCAGGTCGAGCAGCAATCTGCCAGAGCTAGTTGCTGTTCCCAGTCTGGCCCTGGGCACACAGTGTGGCTAAATGTGTTACCATGTGCCATGAGCACAGTGGCAGTGGGGGTTGGGTTATCAGCAGCATGGAATGGCCAAAGCCCCCATTCTGCGCCAAGAGTTTTTTGCTTATGGCCAAAGTCCATGCCTCTGAGTCTAGAAGAAAAAATTAAGGTGTGCAATGTGGCTAAAGTCACAATCCGTGCCCTGAACTTGCGGATCACAGCCAATAGCCATACCCCTTGGTCTCTAAATGCATGGAGCCCAGGCGCTAGGTGTAAATGAAGGCCAAGGGCAGCACCTGGAGTATATTTTAACATGACCACCGGCTGTACCCAGCAGGTCCTGGGTGCAGCAAGCCACCAACATGAGGAACAGAAAGCTGTCAGAATATTCATGGACATATAGTAAAGGCAAGAATAAGATAGCTCCATTTATCCACCACCCATGAAGTCAGATGCCCCCACATTCCATAAGATTACCCTGCTGGGGGTTGGCCTCAAATCTTGTACCCTGCCACTTTGTTATAACTTTTACACCCTTTATGTAATCAAGTTTGACAGTTTTGACAGTGCTCTCCCAGTGCCATTGCTTACAATGGTAGGGGAGAGCAAATAAACTTCAGTATACTGTCCAATGAACAGTATGAATGTCAGTACATACATAGGGAAGGGACTTATCCTAAATCTATGATCCACATATACTGTAAATTCGCTGTTTTTGGAAAATAATTGAAATTTCAAATTGCTATTAGATTTTCACCCCAGAGGAGCTTGGGATTCCTCCCAAGGCATCTGGAACTCTCCTCTGGGCATGGAGTGCCTATATAGGTTGGTGACTAGAGCCCTGGTCCAGGGTTCATAGTCCAGAGTAGCCAGCAAGGCCTTCAGTATCTCTGACCTGGCACTTTCTGGAGCATTTTACAGTGGAGGAGGGAGGGAGGATTTCCAGGGTTTATGGAACTGATAGAGAGGTCCACCTCGGTAGCTACAGGCCCAGTCCTGGGTCTGGACCCTAGACTAGGCATTCATGCCCCCTACAGCCCTGGATGACTGGGCATTTGTAGAGCCTTACACCCTCGGGGAGCTTGGGAGTTCTACATAGAGTTGAGAAACCAGTCCTAGGAAAGGGAGAGCCATCTCCAGCTAGTGGTTGGATCTCAGGTCCATGGGTTACCAACCCACACATCTCATGTGTCTGGTCCTGTATTGGTTGCCTGCCTGGAAGAACTGTACAGCATTAATGTCTTGATGGAAGTAATCCCCAAGATGCCTATAGAGGTTTTAGGACCAAGATTGGTATCACCCTCTTTCCGGAGAGAAGTATCATGAAATTGCAGTGGTGCCATACAATACAGTGTATAGCAATCCATGTGGAGATAGTCATTCTTGTATTTCATACATCCTTGTTGGTGACAAGTGGACATGTGTCCTAATGTACCTGACGTCTTTGTAGGCTGACAAAAAAATGCAGACAGATCAGGCTCCACTGCAGAATGGCTATTCTGGCCTCTGGATCCATGAACATGGCATGAAACCAGGAGGTACAGGCACCACAAGAAGCATCCGCCCTCAGAGCCGTAACACATGCGCTGCAGGCCGTGCATCAACGTTGCCACCCCAAGCCTTCAGGGGCCACTCAAGCCTTGAGGAGGGCCCACTCAAACCTTGAGGATGGCACCCATCCAGCCAAGGTCAATGAATATCTGTGAAATACGGGAGACTCAGGTTCCCCTCTTAACATTCTGCAGGGGAAGGCTTTATTTTTGGGTGGCAAATGGGTGGGTGACAAGAAAATAAATAAAAAGGCACTCACCTGAATGAAGGTCTGCTCGGCTCTGTCTCCAGCGTGGGACCCTCAACAACTCCCCTAACAAATCCTGGTGCTGCTCTCATCAGCATGAGAGCAGCGCTGAGATTGGAGAGAGTGGCCGCTTTCTGCACTACCAAGGGAAATGGAACCCTGCACTTGCACTGTCTTAAGACCAGCCGTGGCTCCTCTGCAATGTCGGAGGAGCGGCGCCCCACTGCCTGGCTCAGTGCCAGCAAATGTAAAATAAAACAATGTTCTTGCATCGTTTTATATTGCATTTGTCTGATCTTAGCCAGCGCTGTAGGGAGGGGCGGAGCCTAGGCATGGGAGGGGGAGGAGGAGTGCTACGTGCACCCCACTCCCTAAGTGCTCATGTGTGTTTAAGCCAGCCGTCTTAGGGTGACCAAAACACCCATGCGCACTTAGGTTTTCTCCATCCCAGCTGCATTAGGCAACCAGGCTGGAGAAACTTCACAGACTCCCCTGTACTGAGCAGGGCATCTTTTTAGCTGGCTCAGCCAATCCCTGCGCAGCTCTGCAGTATGGGGATTGGTTGGGAGTCTGTCCCAGGGGCTACTGGGACCCAGTAAGTGGAGATGCCGCGAACGAGAAACCTGAGGCAGCTTCAGGTACATTAAAAAAAAAATCATCTATTATTTTTAACCTTCACACGACACGTGCTCCCCCTCCCGCCGCATCACCCTTTATTTGTGGCGGCCGCCACTGCTTAAGACAGCTGGGTTACAGCTTTCAAAGTGCGCATGTCTGGCCGACTGTCGCAAGACGGCCTGCCAAATGAACACGTGAACTTTGAAATTTGGCCAGGAAGCCCACGCTCCTCCCTGCTGCTGTCACTCTGCAAACCCCGCCCCATCCTGACCCTTGGTTCGGTACAGGGGATTGAAAAATAAATTGGTAATGAATTAAGTTTATTACCATTTTATTTTTCATCTCTGGGGCTTTTTTGTGCATTTAGGTGAGTGGGACAATGCTCCTCTGCTCAAATAAAAGAGCTGCCCCTGTGAACTGGGATCACCTTACTGCAGGGGTGGGTGAATGCAAGCCCGTGCTCTTGGTGTACCAAGTTCCCGCTCTCAGTGCAAAACCAGTGGTTTAGCTCTGGGTGCCTCAATAGGGTTGTGTGTCGCCATGGGCTTCGACAGGGCTACCTAAACCTGACTATGGTGAGCCGTCTGACTGGGCTTTCTACCTGAAGAGTCACCATAACAAAATATTTGTATTCATGAAGTAACGGGGTGGGTAGTGAACCAGGCTCAGGCCTGTGGTGGAATCCTCAAACACAAGTTTGAAAGCAGCTGAACCTTAGATAGAGCTTTGAGTTAATATAACCGGCAGATTGTGCGTTGTATAAATGCATCTGCAATAACACATCATAATTAGTGAAAACCCCAAACTTCGGGTAGTTCTATCCGACTTTGTGGCCAGGTCATTCATTCTTTTTATGTGTGGCAATTTTGAGTGAGGTGGACTGTTTGACCCCAAAAGAGATAGGTGCAAAATTAATTGATGCCTCTCATCCTAACCCATTTATTTCTTGATATAGTAATGAATTTCAGTCTGTTCAGTCAAGAACCCACCATTACATCGGGTAATCCAGTGCTTTCAATGGAAAGTTACTGTCCGGTACAGAGGGCCTGCTCTTCTTTAATTTGAAAGGGAGAATATCTGCACTTTTCTACTCTTCCACAGCAGATTTAATGGTAAAGTTCCAGTAATTCTCAGGAGCAAATTGGTACTCTGAATAGTGAGTACCAATACTTCTGTAGTTCCATTCAAGCTATTGGAGTAATGTAATGCCTCTATGACCCACTTGCCACCTGGCCGGATGATCTAGGAACACCGCCTAAATTATCGAAGGAAGTAAGAAACCTCGGAATGACCATGGACTCCGAGATATCGATGAATGCCCAAGTGGACAAACTAGCAAGATCAAGCTTTATTACTATAAATACTCTGCCACAAATCTTCCCCCATTTGGGATTTCTATTCAAGGTCCAAGCTACCGGGGGCGTGGCTAGCGACCACCGGGAATGGTCGCTCTCTGAGGCGGCTCCGCAGCCCTCGCCAAATATCCGTTCACTTCTCCGGTTCTAGAGAGGTAGATTCCCCCCTAAGCCCGGGGATTGTCAAGACTGCCGGTTCCGATCCCGGCGAACTACTAAAATGGCCGCCGTTCAGTTGGACGCATGCGCGGAGGGAGGTCAGGCGAGTCAAAGCCTCCCTCGAGTAGTGACGCTTTACGTTCACTTCTGCTGGAAACGTTGCCAGAATCTACGTACCCGAATTCTCCCAGGACGCTATGTCTCTTGTGTTGTTTCGGCGCTTGGAGCTGCATCTATCCCGCAGTCCCCAACTCGGCGGCGTCCCTCCTGTTGCTCCTCTTGGTGGCGTCTCTCCTGTGGCTCCTCTTCGCAGTGTCTCTCCTGTGGCTCCTCTTGGCGGCGTCTCTCCTATGGCTCCATCTCGGCGGCATCTCTCATGTGTCTCCTCTCGGCGGCGTCTCTCATGTGGCTCCATTTTGGCAGCGTCTCTCCTGTGGGTCCTCTTTAGGCGGCATCTATTGGGGGCATTTCACGAACCTGCAAAATTAGAAAAAGAGAAGAATTTCATGCCGAATTTCATGCCTGCATTTATGAAATTAACGGTAACAGCGCTCTTGCGCTGCTCTTTTAATTTATTTACTCTGCTACTACTTACCTGATCCTGCTCCTGGCACTGTGGGGATCCGTCCCTTTTCTTTGGTGAAACTATTTAAAAGGAAAAAAGGAATATCTGAATAAGAGGTTATTTTTAATTTTACGCTGTGGACTCAGAACAAGACACCTTGATGCATTATTGTCACAAGCAAGACATGGCATAGAGGTAGGCTTCAGCATCTGCAAAGAAGATTACATTTAGTTCTTTTCACAAGTTACACATATCTCAATATTGTTTTATTATTTATTTTATAACCAAACACAAGCCTTATACATTATATGGAGGAAGGGATAATACAAGACTCTGGCCTTATTATTTTAAGGTAGGGAATAGTACTACAAGGAGATTAAAAAGGGATATAAGGGGAATATTCCTGCCTGTTAATTTGTTCTCTGTCATTTACTACTTTCCCATAGCCTCGTGCCTTATCCTGACAGGTCCTGTGCCACTTGGAGTAACAACGTGGGATTTCTTCCCCTGTTCCTTGTTTTGTTGCCCTTCTTCCCCGGGTTACCATTGTCACTTTGACTTGGTTGGGTGCAATAGGTGGCTTAGGGAAGTTGTGGATCTTGCTTCATGTTCCTGATGTTCCTGCAAAAATATTTTGAACATTGACAGAGATCTACTGTACAACTGATCCAGCACAGAGGCACCGCTCAAGAAGCGTATTGCGCCGGATCCGAAGCCAGAGGGAGCTGCTGTGTTGAGGACCTCTGTGGGCGGCAAAATGGCGGCCTGAGAAGCTGTCGGTGGCACCTGCGGCAATCAACGGCGCTACCCCCGGAGACAAGAGCTCCATCGCCTAGAGCTGCTGCACCTCTCGAAGACCAACGAGAGGCGGAGGTGAGGGGGTGGCAAGCAAGTGCAGTGGCGGGAGGCAGCGTGAAGAGGAAGACGCTGCAATCCGCAGAGAGCTGTGACGAAGCCGGGCGGCTGTGCGATATCGAGGCCCCGGCTTTGAAGCCTAACGACGAGACCAGCGAAAAACAGACCTCACATCCCTGATTCCGGGCCAAAACAGTGCGCAAAGGTGACGCCAGGCCCCCGCCCATCACACAGTGCAACAAAGGCAGATATTAATGGGCAACTTGGCCCCCTGCATCTTTTGGCCTCCCTGGAAGCTCCTTTGTGGGACGCCGTTGAGGAGGAACTGCACAAGGTCGAGGATCGGTCGACTCCCTGCACCACGGCGACCCTTGCGAATTTCGAGAGTGGCGAAAAGAAGCCCTCTGAACAAACGACTCGCAACATACCCAGTACGGTGCTCACTGCAGCGGGGCCCTGGAAATACCAGTCCACAGAACATATATAAACTGTTTCAGTAGCAGGACGGACTCACCCTGCTATCAGGAGGCGATCAGGCTCACTACCTAGCTACCATCACCACCTGGAAAACCTACAGGCTGGCGGGGGGCAGTTTTCACCTCCGCGCAGGCGACGTCGAGTACAGGTGTATCGCACTCTCTTGTCTCCTGATATAAAAGATGGCCAACAACAAAGGACTTAAATCCCAGGCCCAAAAACAACTGGCAAAATTTGCCTCGAGCAAACCTGGTGAAGACACCGACGCAATGCCGGGAGAAGACTCCAAAGCCTCGCAGCCCCACCTTTCAGCCAAGAACCTCACCCTTGAAGACGTTATGGAGGCCATAGCGGGAATACGGACATCTTTGGAGGCCCGTATTGACTCAGTAAATATAGAAGTGACTCTTCTGCGAGCAGACCTAAAGAAAATGGACTCTAGGGTTAAAGACGTGGAAACCACTACAACAGCTCTTACGTCCGACACCTGTACTCTACAACAGCAGGTAGCCCAGCTCCAAGACCAACAAAAAACGATGGAGGAGCTCCTCGATGATTAACAGAGGGCGAGGCGGAACAAGATCCGTATCCTAGGGGTTCCTGAACGGGTGGAGGGGCCTGCCATGGATCTCTTTGTGGAAGATCTGGTGGTCAACAAACTTCAACCCAAACTTCTCTCCAGCTACTTCTCTATCGAACGGGCCCACAGAGTCCCCGGGGGGCGTCCAAAACCCGGTGCCCCTCCCAGGCCCATAATTGCGAGGGTCTTTAACTTCCGCAACAGAAACGTTATTTTACAAACTGCAAGGGCCGGCCCTCCGCTGAAAACTGACAACGTGACTGTTACCTTTTTCCCGGATTTTACTGTCAAGTTTCAAGCACAAAAGCACAGCTTTACAACAGTTAAGAGAGCTCTACGCGATAAGGACATAAAATACTCCATGCTGTTTCCTGCCAAACTCCAGGTTGAATCAGAGGGTAAGGTATGTTTTTTCCTGTCCACGGTGGAAGCTTGGGAATGGCTGGAGGGCTGGTGTCGAGTAGGAAGAACATCGGAAGTTCGCAGCAATAGGGCCCACAACAACAGTCAGCGTGTCTCTTCAGCCTCAAGAGAGAATTATTCAGGTGAAGACTCAGAAGGGAAACGGTGACTTGAACCAACGAACCTCATCTGCTCTAAACAACACCCTTAGACAACATGCTTATTCTCTTACTCTGGAAGTTATGGCCCACATGGGGTGGCTTCCTATGCGATTGTTGGCACCACTCCCGAGGCAGCATTGGATGCACTGAGCTCCTGCCTCATTGGCTCACAGTTAACATGCAAATACCCGTACGGATTGGACTAGAATTGACTGCTCCTAAGTATAGCATGACTATAATACATTGATCAGGCGAGGGGTGGAAGTAGTTAGCCAGGTACCTCACACACGGAGGGGTGGGCAACAGGTACTCTGCCTTGTTGGGGAATGGAAAGTTGTAATTCCACTGGCAGGAGGCAGGAGGCAGGGAGGGGCAGTTTTGGGGGGGAAGGGAGGGTGGTTGGGATTTTTATTGTTAAAGTTCTTCTTACACAGAGCATCCTAATGAATCTAGCTCCGCCGGATTACTTTCCTAGACTGCTGTCACCACCTACATACTTGGGAGGGCATGACTGGTGGGGTTCCACCTTTGCCTCTAACTTAAACCGCTCTCAAGAAGTGGAGTCGCTATGCATTCCACCAATAGTCGCCTTACACTCCCCCCTCGATCTAAAATGCTACCCGCCATGATTAATACAGGGGAGATAAAATTGTCAATACTGACGTGGAATGTGAATGGCCTGGGCAATAAAATAAAACGGGGAGTAGTTCTACATTACCTTAAGCGACAATCGCCAGACCTGATACTATTGCAAGAAACACATCTGTTGGGTAATAGCTGTAAGGCTCTAAATAGGTGGGGCTACAAGCTTCTGATCCATGCAGGGTTTACATCTGGTTCCAGGGGTACAGGAATCCTTATATGTAAACATTTGGTCCTCACTTCTACCCGCATGTGGGCTGACCCACAGGGCAGATTTGCTGTACTGGAGTCGCTCTGGGAGGGTAAGCCACTAAATATAGTATCGGTCTATCTTCCACCTGCACTGGGAAAGATTGCACTGCAAGACCTGGGTAAGATCTTGATAGATCTCCCCCCTGGTACCCTTATAGTAGGGGGAGACTTCAACATGACAATGGACGAGAGGCTTGATAGGCATCCCCAGAAACAGTCTCCCTGACATAGCACTCATATGGCAGACTTCACTCAAGCAATGGGCCTCACTGACATTTGGCGTTCACTGCACCCCACTCTGGTCTACTATACACACTACTCCAATGCACACAAAAGTATGTCCCGCATTGACTATTTTCTTACCTCCCTTGCAGATACAGGCCACTTCCAAAACTCCAATGGACTCCCACGGGGTATCTCCGATCACTCCCCTCTCTGGGTTGAACTCACTTTTCACCAGTGATATACCCGAGGTCCCAAAATCATTAATCCATGGCTCCTTACAATCCCAGATATTAAAGACGACCTTGCTGAACACACTGACCATTATTTTACTGAAAATGTCAGATCCATCGATTCGGCGAAGACTATATGGGAAGCTTACAAGGCAGTGATCAAAGGACATGCCCTGGCGTTGAAGATTGGATATATCCAAAATCAAAATAAACAGCTGACTCGAAAGCGACTTGCTTCAACCAGAAACAGAACATAATGCCTCCCCCACCGAGGCCACAGCCCATAGTCTCCAGAACAAGCAGCTAGAATACAAAGCCCTAGCACGTGAAAAAACCCAGGTGAGGCTGCTCCATACTCGCCACAGGGCCGGTAAAATGCTGGCATGGTTGGAACGACGAGATCAGGCGGCTCGATGGGTCCCTGAAAATTTTACATGACGACGGGAAACAGGTGACAGATCCCCGAGGGTGGAGGAAGCATTTGCAAACCACCTGGAGGCAGTATATACCTCTAAGACCACCACTTCCTCAGACGACTCACGTCAACTCTTGGAAGAAATGGACCTGCCCACACTGTCGGACAATGACCGGGAAGCGCTAGACGCAGATATAACAGCAGAAGAGAACTGTAAAGCCATCTTTGCCATCCAATCGGGGAAGGCAATGAGGCCTAACGGAATTCCAATTGAATGCCTTAAAGGTATGGCCTTGAAAGTGGCCCCACGTCTAAAAAACATGTATGAAGAGAGTCTGCAACAGGGTATCCTTCCATTAGATCAAAGGCTAGCCTCTATAGTTGTCATACATAAACCCGGGAAACCAGCGACCAACTGTGGGTCATATAGACCTATATCTTTAATAAGCTCAGAAGCCAAGGTGTTGGCGAAACTCTGATTGCAGTCCTCCCCTCGCTGGTCCATGAAGACCAGTCAGGGTTTGTACCGGGACGTAATACTGCTTTAAACATTTGTCGTGTCCACAATGTCCTAGGTAGGCAGCCGTATTTGCAGGAAGACGCGGTCATAATGTCATTGGATGCCGCTATGGCGTACGATTCGATAGAATGGCCTTACCTCTTCGAGGTTTTAGCTAGGTTCGGCTTTGGTCCACAATTCCAACAGTGGGTGGCGCTGCTCTACACTGCACTGCTATATCAAGTCAGAGTAAATAATCACATGTCACGATGGTTTGCCTTAGAAAAGGGGGACGAGGCAGGGATGTCCCCTGTTCCCTCTACTGTTCGCGTTGACTCTTGAACCACTGTCGCAATGGATACGACGTGACGTGTCGATACGTGGACTGCGCTGAAGTGAAGACAAGGAAGACAAAATATCTTTATACGCTGATGACATCCTAGTATATTTGGCGTCCCCGTGGACCTCTATTAAAAGCCTACTAAACGTCATGACTAATTTTAGCAAATATGTGCGTTACACCATCAACTGGTCCAAATCTGTGCTGTATGTCTTACACGGCCCCCCACCTAGGTTTCCTCGAGGCTACACATTTGAGCTGGCCACAGAGGACTTTAAGTACTTAGAATATCTTACGCTCAGGCGTGATAAAGATACCTATGATCGTAATCTTCTGGGCCCCCTTAAACGACTACAGGACGACGTTAAACACAGGAGATCGCTGCCCTTGTCCCTCCTGGGAAGAGCAGCTTTGTTCAAAATGCTCGCCCTACCTCGATTTCTGTATGTACTTCAGAACTGTCCGTTCCCACTTACTGATAATTATTTGACCACCATTGAAGGAGAAATCTGCACTTTACTATGGGACGGTGGTGTGCCTCGCATCGCCCTCCAGAAGCTGACAAAGGGGTGGTATGATGGGGGGATTGCCCTTCCAGATCGGCGCTTATACTATTGGGCCTCGCAACTGGTGGCAATTAACCACTGGTTCCATGGCTCCCCATCGAATCCATCTTTTCAACTGGAAAAATATCAAACAAGGCGGGAAGGATATTTAGGCGCCCTCTACACTAATTTCCGCAGGGGACGCTATCTGGGGCCCATGTCACAAACCGTAGCCTTTTGGCATAAGGCCACTAAACGCCTAGGTTGGGCAGGTAAACGCATGAAAGCTACATCTCTGTGGTCCTCCCAGCAGCTGGGTCTGCTCTGCCATCACACAGGTTTCGACAAATGGGACACCATTGGCATAACAAACATAGGAGATCTGATTTGCAAGGGCAAACTTCTTATGTTTAAAGAACTACAGGCCAAATATGCCCTCGCACCCGGGGAGGTTTTTCGGTATTTACAGATTAGACACGCCCTTCTCACGACAATCCCAGACCTAACTTCCCTACCAGACTCCTCCCCTTTGGAGGACCAACTGCGATAGGTGCAGGAGATAGCCTTGGTCAAGAGAGGTTCTGAAAGGAAACTCTGCAAAATCCTACCTGACTCCTTTGAGACTCTCCGAGATCGCTGGCAGATAGACATGGGACCAATAGATGTCAAGGACTGGCAGTCAGCACTAATGTCCCCCAGGGAGATGGCAATAAACCATCGCTTTCGTCTTATACAACTAAAACTTCTACATAGGTCCTACCTTTCGGGGGTACTGCTGGCCAAAATAGGGATTCGTGCAGATGCGTTGTGCCTCAGGGGCTGCGGCCAGGACAGCACCTTCTATCATATTTTATGGGACTGTTCTGAGATACGTCCTCTGTGGTATAGTGCAACCAAAAAAATGAAAGACATATTGGGTAAACAGCTCCAATTGACACCACGGTTAGGGATCTTAAACATATGGGAGGCCACAGATCTGACGGAAATCAAGCAACAATGGGTAGCACTGGGGCATCACCTGGTAAAACAGGCTATAGCGATGCTTTGGGAATCTAATAGACGGCCCTTAACAGTTTGCTATCATGCATCTATCCATCTCCGCCACCCAGCCAAGAAGGAGGTCTACAAACTGAGGGACTGCCCCAAGAAATGGGACAAGAAATGGGTGGGTGGAATGCCTATAGAGTGTAAATTTGTACCTCACCGACAGAAGACATGGCGATGCGGAGACGACCGGAACTGTAACCTCCCAAAAAACTGAATATACAGTCTATGAGTATTATTGTATTGTACTTCATGCAATAGACGGATGCTATTGTACTGTAATGATGACTCTGTGCTTTCAACCTTAATAAAATTGTTTGTACAAAAAAAAAAAGGTCAAAGCTACCATCTCTCTTGTTCTGTCCAAACTCGATTACGCCAATAGCCTCTACCACAGATCACCTTTAACGACCAAGAAAAGACTACAATGGACTAAGAACTCGACTGCCAGACTCCTCTTACATATAAAACCGCAAAACCACATCTCCCCATGCCTTGGAAGCCATACATTGGTTACTGGTCACCAGAAAATCCACGTTGAAGCTGCTTTGTATCACCCACAAAGCAATACATGGAACGGGACCACTCTTCATCAGGAATAAAATCACCAAACACATTCAACAAAGGAACCTCTGCTCTAGAGTGGCACCTCACCTCAAAATTCCAAGATACAAGAAAAAAAAACATGGGTGGCACATCCTTCTCTGTTGAATCAGCCAAACTCTGGAACTCTTTAACCCCCAACATAAGATCCATGGATAACCACCTTATCTTCAGAAAACTACTCAAGAATTGGCTCTTCACCACATAAGCACCATATCCAAACAGAAATATACCGTATATCTCTTTGTATATAAGCATTTATTTGTACTATAGATATGTACCTATATATGTGTATTGCTTTGTATGAATGTGTTGAATAGCTATGTTTAAAAATATATAGATATTCATTAGTTCTGCAAAACAAAAGTACATATTACTGATAGTTACATTATTCTGTTTTTAACATGTATATAAGTGACTGCATAAATAAGTAAATCTTTTATCATAACTATTTATCTATAATTGCTTCACTATTAAATTGCAAAAAAATTATATATCAAAAATTAAATAAAATTAATTTTAAGTACAACAACGCTTGAAAGCTGGAGTTTATTTAATGCATCTTTAATCTACATATACTGCCTTCCTTTAGGAATCTATATACCTTCAACGTACTTATGATTCTATATATTTATTACTTTTCTTCAAATGCATTATATCCAATGCACTACCCTATTTCTCACCCTATACCTCTCTCAATATATCCTCTACCGCAACTCCCTGACTCATCTCAAACCTCTTTCTACTACTCTTTCCAATGCACTGCCATATTTCTCACCCTATACCTCTATCAATATATCCTCCACCTCCGCTCTCTCATTCAACCCAAACCCCATACTACTACTATGATCCCCCAAATTACTATTCCAGTCCCCAAAAACAAGCCTTTCTAAACCCTTCCCTCCAACTTTTCTTTCCCCTCCACAACCATTTTACTCTTCCCAAGCCTCCTCCTACTGCTATGACCTCCAAAACAAAAATCAAAAACATTTGAAATCCTTCCCTCATCTATCCCTCCACTATCATTTTCAATCCAAATAACAGACTAACCTGTCCACCTCTCAAATTAATTTCATATTTCACTGTACTAATTCACCACTAATTCTTTATGGGTTCCGGAGTAGCGTGCTACTTGCCCAAAAAAACTTCAACACCTTACCAGGGGTAGCAAGCGCTATGTGTAACTGCAAACCTTTATCTCTCTTTTATCGCTCTGTATCCTTCTCAATACAAATAACTGACTAACATATCCACCACTCAAATTACTTTCATATTTCAGTGTACTAATTCACCACTAATTCTTTATAGGTTCTGGTGTAGAATGCTACTCGCAGAAAAAGCACTTCGACGCCTCTTTAGGGGTAGTAAGCACTATATAAATGCAATGACAATACAGTACAATTATAAACGTCTATCCTTTGAAAAGCAACTGTACTTGCACGTCAAGAGACAGTAAATTAATATACTATGCTACACCCCCCTCTACTGGTTCAAATACGATATGACGAGGATAACCGTATTTCTCTGAAAATTATTGAGAAAGGCGAAAATCTTCATCTCATTTTGTAACGGAGTTTCTATAATTCATTAAAGGCGAGATAGTCCTTTCTCATGTTTGGTGTCCAACTTTGTTGTAATGTAACTTCCAGCGTATACTGGGAATGATTATTAAAGTATACAAGCAAGGATTCTCTAAATTTTGGTCATAGCTCTTTTCACCACAGAGTATAAGCAATAAAACCACAATATATTGAAGGCATAACAGCCAGTGCGGTTAAGCAGGATCACAAGTGTGAAGGCTGATACATAGTTCGAACAAAAATATTTTGTTTACATCTAGACTGCACATATAATTGCTTTGAAAAGTCTCAAATGTCCTAGCCTGCATCTGGGCCGAGAAAAAATCGCAGCAAAACATCTGAATGTAGATTTATGTTAATTTCGTTTAAGTTCAGTTTTGGTATTTATAGAAAGACAAAGCTGGATAAGTTCTTACAGTACACTATGTGAAAAGGAAATAAGCAGTGTTGGACTATCCTTTCAAGCAACCTGGCACCACCAAATTGGCTAGCTTGAAAGGGCGAGTGTGTGGGACTTTTTTGGGTGGGGGGGGGGGGGGGGTGGGATGGTCTTATGATCTTGTTTAGCCATTTATAGACTACCCAAAATGGCAGTCCACCAGTGAAGTTGAGAAACATGCCAGTCTGGTACCATTACCTACAGAAACGAAGGAGGGGAGGATGGTTAAGGCCATAGATCTATATTCTTCCCTAGATCCCCTTCACCAGTGGGAAGTGACAGGGGTCATTCTAGTGTTCTCCCCATTGGTAAGGTGGTAGGATCCCTTAAGGACAAGGTGGACCAAATCTCCTTAGAGGAGAGAGAGCTTGAACTTGAGGCGAGGAGACTAGCCCTTGAGGAGAAGGGTTAAGTTGAGCTTGAGGCCCAAAGATGGTGACAGAAACAATAGTACCAAGGAAACGGAGGACAAAGGGATTGCCCCCACTATAGTGATAGTGATGACATGGGCACATGGTTTATAGTCCTTGAGAGGACCTGCAAAATGAGTAGGAGAGGTCATCAATACCGGGGCGGTCTAGTTTGGGAGTTGTTCTCAGTGGAGGGCAGAGATAGACTGCTGACCTTTTAACGAGGATGTGGCGGAGTCCTATCAGCATATGAAAGGGACACTCATAGAAGGACTTTTATTCATCACAGAAGAGTATAGATTACAGTTTAGAGACACCCATAAAGGTCAAAACCAGACATGGGTGGAATTTGTGGACACTTCAATCAAGGCACTGGAAGGCTGGATAAAAGGTAATGAGATGGACACCAATGATGGGCTGTAAAATTTGATTATGAAAGAGCACATTTTATCCAATTGTACCACAGACAAGTTACACCAACGTCTGGTAGATTCCGAGGGTTCTAACCCTAGGAGCTGGGCAAGAAGGTTGATGAGTGGGTAAGGACATGAGTACCCAAAAAGACCCATGTGTGACTTCAAGAAGGGGCTTACGCCTGCAAAAAAGCATAGAAGGCAGTGGTATGCCCACCAAAGAGACTCCCTCAGGACCTCAAACCCCTACAGAGGAGGAGATTAAAACCCACCACAACTCTGGCAAGCAGTCAGGGGGAGCCAGGGCTTGGAGAACTGAATGTGTTTTGACTGTCAGGTCACTACAGAGGTGACCCAGTCTGTTCCAAAAAGGTGCTTAATAGTGGGCTGTCCAGAGTAGCCATAGGGTAGGACATTTCAGATGAGGAGGTCCTCTTAGCATTTGACTGGGAGAAGGGTCCATATGGTAAGCTGGTGATCCCTGTGGGTGGTAGTAGACACTTCCACCCTATTCAGGTGAATGGTATCCCCACCACTGGCCTGAGAGATACAGATGCCAGTTACACCGTAGTGGTTGGCAGATTGGCGTCCCCAGATCAGTATGTGACAGGAAAAACCAGAAGAGTAACGGTAGTCCCTGGGGAGGTCATTGTTAGACCTGTAGCCACAGTGCCCCTAGAAAGGGAAGGTATCCTTAGCTGGTATAGGGTGGTAGGCAGTCCTGACCTCCCCCTAGACTGTCTCCCAGAGATTGGTCTGATCCCAGAAGGGGTAGTCACCTGGGGCGCAGTCCAACTCAAAGATCCAGGGGATCCAGTCCCCCCAGTTAGGAGACTGGGGTCCCAAAGGAAAGGGAACAAGAAAAGGAAAGGGAAGCCACTCCTTAATAGAGATCTAGTGAAGCAAGGACCTTCTACTCAGGAAGGGGGAACCTAAATTTTGCACTGGTAAGGCTTCACCTGACCACCAAAAAGTCCTGAAAATTCAGGCACCTGTTCAGAATCAGGGTGTCACCCCCTGAACTGACAGAAAGGAGTGTGGAAGAAGGGTGTCTGCCACAGGATGTGGTAGTTCCCACTCTAAACAGCCAGAGAGTTTCCAAGAACCCACAGTTGCCCCTAAAGGAGCTCAACCACATGTCAGTGGAGAGCTGAGTGTGTGGTTTTGGATTCTGACAGCTGTCAGTAGCCTCTGCTGGGTGCTGGCCTTCATAGAAGCACTGTACTTGGCAAAGGAAGGCTACCCCATTGCCAAAAGTAAGTAAGGCCCCCTAACCATGCCATGCGGTTCATGGTGGGGTTGCTCATGTGTTGGGTAACCTCTGTGGATAAGCTAGGTGTTGCCCTAGCAAAGATAGGTTTAGAAGAGGTGGGCACCTCACTACCTAAAGTAAAATGGGAGGAACAAAAAGGCACAACTGTAGTGAAAGTTCAGTTTACAATGGGTCCTGTTGCTGTTGATATGGGTCAACTGCCCAGAGGACGTGGCTTGGAAGGAGGATGTAAGGCAGAGTAGGCTCTGCAATAGTACCACCAGCTTTCTTTACTTCCTTCCTTACTTGACATGCCAGGAAAGCTCTCCCAGGGTTGGGCTAAGTCTCCTGGGCATGTTGGCTGCGGAGGATGTGCAAAAACAGGGGTCTTTTGCAGATGCCCACCACTTTTAGCCCATATTTGGACTACTAGACAATTGTTTTCGACACTGACAGTGCACTGGGCCCTGCTAATCAGGCCCCAGAGCCAGTGCTCTTTCCCCAAAACTGTTAAGTGTGAATTGGTAACGTCTTTTGGCAAGGACTTTACCCCTTTATAAGTCCCTAGTATATGGAACCGGGGTACCCAGGGCATAGGTGGTAAAGGGGTCCCTGAGGCCGCAGCACGGTTTTGTGCCACCCTGAATGGCCCGAGTAAACTACTGACAGCAGGCCTGCCATTGCAGACTGCAGGAGCAGTGCACACTGCTCAAACTCAACTGTGCCCTCACAGAGTGTGGCACTGTTAAATGCCCTATGTTTAATATATGTCAGACACCCCTAAGGTAGGCCTCCTCAGCCCAGAGGGAAGAGTGCAGTATATTAAACAAGAGGACATATAAGTGCAAACCGATATGTCCCTATAGTGGTGTTCAAAGCAAACACAAGGAGATGATGGACGGAGCACTGAAACTTTTGAGACACTCAACCCCAGTCACAGATCTGGTTTGAATCCATCATCGTTCTTTAGCTCACTTCTGTGCTCTGGATGACCATCCCATGCTTTCCCATTGCTGCAACCAAGACAGGATTCTGGCCTCCTGCCAAGCAGTGTGCTTACTCCCATGAGCCAGGAACAAAGGCCTGAGCAGGAAGGAAGACACACCGCCTCCCCCTCAGGCAGGCTAGTGAAGTGGTACATCAGAGCAGTGAGCGTTAAAGGTTGCATCACCTCTGATATGCATAAGGGCTGACTCCCAGTAGAGGAAACAGCCCTTCCCCTGCCCCAAGCACAATTTCACTTTGGCAAGGTGGGAAATTAGGTATGCAGGAGGTGTACACCTCCAGGTAGGCTGGCCACACCTCCAGGATGAGCAGCCTGATCTGTAAACCTAAAAGAGAATTCTGACATCCTTGTAGTGACAGAACTAGTAGGTTATTGGTAGAAAAGGTGACGTACACCCCAAGACGTGGTAACCTCAGGGCGGATTAGCTGCAGGGACTAGCTGTCCATTGACAACTAGCTCCCACACCCATAATTCCCCTAAATCTAGGATTTAAGGGACATCCCTGACACCAGAACCTCAAATCTGAACAACCTGCATCAAAGAAGGACCAAGAGGGGACACATGTTGCCGACAACAGGACGTTGCCCACAGCACCAAAGCAAAAGAGGGATACTCTGTCCCTGTGGCAACAGACCTGGAACTGAGTTAACAACCCTAGTCCTTAGCTGAAACTAGGTACTTCCAAAGAGAGGTACCCCTGTGGAACCTAGCAGCACCCTCAGTCTCCCCATAACTAGTGGAACTACTCCAGGTAAAAACACTCACCGGATCCAAAGAATCGATGGCAATCCGGCCTCCATGAGATTACCCAAATCCAAGTGGTCTAGTACATTGTGGGAGTTGTAGTCTCGCCTGCCTCGAAGTCTCAGGCCGCTAACATCACTCCCGTGACCCTGGAGCTTTCAAAGCTTTTTGCTGTGCTTGCCGCTGCCAAGGCTTGTTGGTCACCAGTCCAGAAACTGACCCCTTTACTTGACTCTGCATCAACAGGGAATTCCAATCGACCTGTGACCGATGTCAGCAACCTCTCCGCTGTTGTCCATTTGTATCTTTCTCCCCCACAGCATCATTCCATTGGTTAAAACAGTTTTCCTGCAGCACCCGTTCAGTACCACGGAGAGCCAGGACAACTCTGCACCTGGGCTCCACGGGCCTGGTAAAATTGCAATGACTGTCGTGACTTGGTCCTGGGATCTGCACCACCTTTACCCTGAAAGGGTACAGGGCAGCTCAACCTGCGAGTGACTGATTGTCAGTAGTGGTTTGTCCCATTGACTGCAATGTTAGCTTTTCCATGTATGCTCTTGCACTTATTTAATATTCCTTCAAAATTCTATAACTCTGGTTATATGTATGCAATTCCATTCATTTTGGTGTCTAAATTAAGATAAAAATGCACTCTATTTTTATAAGTTGGTGTTGGATTTCTTTCGAGTCATGTCAATTACTTATCATCCATGTTGGTACTTGTGAGAGGCTGGCCTGGTATATGATGTCCACTAATGTAAATAGGCACCTTGCACCACTCCAGACAACCCTTATGGTGATGTAAGAGGTCTCAGACAACCTTAGAAAGCTATGCAAAGTGGTAGCTGTGGAGAGCAGCCTTCAGGCTTAGTCTTGAAGGAGTGTAAACAGCTTGTTTTACCAGAATGCAATCTTATAGTATAGATTAAATGAAAAAGAACCACACAAATTATTTATAAAAATCTTTATTATATAAAACACTCTCTAGTACGTTACAGTATCTCCTACATGGAGATGGACAAAAAGCACACAATACTATAGCAAAGAAATCACAGTAAATTGCACTAATACACAGTAAGCCCCAGAGGGGGGACCAAACCATATACTAAAAAAGTGGTATAAGAACCATGACTCGAGTCAGGACAATGCCGAGAGGTTGTAGAATCGTTGTGGATCCAAGGAACCACCCAAGGTAAGTAGACAGGGACCCCACGGAGGCTGCATGCAGTGTGAGAGCACGACCACGGGCTTCGTACAACTCTACGTGTAAGTTCCGGTTGGCTTTTTAAAGATTAGGGGCCCTTTCCAGTGGATCCTGAGGAAACCCAGTGGAAGACAGAAGGTTGGAGAGCCACCCCACCCGTGGATACCATGGTACCCAAGTTACCTATCTCAGGGAAGCCGGGTGTATAGGTCTGAAGTGGTGTCAGAAACCACCGTCGAACCCAAAGGAGGACCTCAGGAAAGTGCCGCTGCTGGAAGTGGAGAAAGTGTCAGTGGGAATCCAAATGTGGCTTCTTGATGAAGAGTACCTGAAAGCACAGGGGACAGAGTCTGGGTCACTTGAGAGTGACCAGGGGCTTGGTAGATGAACGTCCACCGATGTCGGGTGCGTCAGGATAGATGTCGATGACCTTGACTCTGCAGCTGTGGGACCAAGCGACGCTGAGGGCAACCAGGAGCTGGATGCGAGCTGTCCCACAAAAATGTTCAGTGCTGAGGGATCAGTGTCCGGCGGAAGCACAAACAAGCCTTGGCAAAAGCAACCAATGCAGGAAGTCAGGAACTTGCAGGAAGAGGACCAGCAAGGTCCAGGAGACTCACTACAAGCAGGGGAGTCAGGGCAAGCCCAGAGCAATTGGGAGAGCCCAAAGAAGACTTAAGTGACCCTCCGCAGGAGCCACAGGTTGAGGACACTGGAGACACAGGACGACCACAGGCACCTTTACAAAACAACAGGCCACGGAGCACATGGTGTGGTGGAAGATTTTTGCAGGAGAAGTTGCCAGAGGTTGGGGATACTTGGAGTCCAATGCACTTGCTGCATAATTGCCAAAAACCATTTACACTTGCAAACCTACGCTCTGCACAGGGGTTCAGGTATTGCAGCCCCCACAAAGGATTCTGACCTCAATCTGGGTGAGAGGGCAGCTCGGGCCTTGAGGGACGTAGAAACCTACCTTCTGTGTTGTTGAACCCTTGGGAGTCTGTAGGAGCTCAGGATCAGCAGACCGGTCAGCAGTGTTGCAGTGCCTGCGAATGCAGGGGAGTGACTCCTTCACTCCAAAGGAGATTATCTTCAAGTGTCTTGGATGCTCCACAGGCTCTACACGGATTCTGTATGGTGCACAGGCACAGAGGAGGCAGCAGACTGAGAGGGAGACGAAGTCAGGCCCAAACAAAGTCCAGCGAAGTTCAGAGTGCCCAGACGGTCGAAGTGCAGTGGTTTCAGTTCTGAATCTTGCCCACGATGAATCTAGTGGCCTACAGCCAGGTAAACCCTTAAGTACCCTTAGGAAAAGGTTGGAAAGATTCAGGGGACCCTCCCAGTCCAGTTTTGCACCAGAGCGGGAGCCAACGGCTCCGAGGACTGGTTTGAACTCGACTATGCACTAGGACATCAAATGTGCCCTTCATGCAGACTCTCAGGCACTGGCAAGCACACCCACCCAGCCCTAATACACTAAATCCTGTCTGGGAGGTGGTTACACCTCCCTGTGACAGGATGACTATTGTTCTGCCTTCACCTCCTTGAGCTTGGCTCAACAGTAGGAGGGCAAAAATGTGTCTCTGGTTGGCAGCAACCATTTTGTGCTGTCCCGTACTAGAAGGCTGGTACCAGGAACAATGAGAGCCTAACGGTGGGCTCTCCCAGTGGGTGGAATCATACCTCCCTCACCGGTAACAGTGTGGGGGTATGATTCCAACATGTTTGACACCAAACACGATAGGGTTCATTGCAGCCGTTTTTGAGATGGTCATCTATATCAGTATATGGCTGCTTTACTGGCAACCTGGGAGAATGGACTCCATAAGCTGCAGGGGTGTCCTGCTCATGCACCCTCTCACTTAGAACCAAGCACCCTGCCTTCAGGATTGTAAAGGCCTGCTATAGGGGTAACTCATAGGTTTTAAGTGCAGTGACCCTTAGATATAGTAAACCTGTATCTTAAGTAAGTTGTGCATGCACCAACTTACACAGGCTGCAATGGCAGGCCTGTAGTTCCATTTGAGCATGTTCTCTCATGAGTGGCATATTACATGCTGCAGCCCATGAGAGACCTCTGGGGTTCCTATTCTCTGGTTCCACGGGTACCATATACTAGGGACTAATAAGGGTACCCCAGTATCCAATCTGAAGTGTACCTAAGTACATAACAGTTTAGGGAGGAAGCAGACAGACTGGGGTCCTGATTAGCAGGATCCCAGTCAGACTAGTCAAAAACAGCATAACATCAAGCAAAAAGAGGGGGTAACCATATGAAGCAGATCCTACTTTCCTACAGTACTCCAAAATGCTTAACACATGTTCCTCTAGTAAAGCCTGACTGCTTTTTGGCACTCTTCCAGGACTGAGCTAAGGATTTATTATTGTGAATCCAAGGACCATCTTTAGGGCACTGCAATAATAGTACATGGTAAGGCTACCCAACATACCACTAGGCCTGGGCGAAAATTTTGTTCCGTTCGCGGAAATTGCGATAATTTGACATTTTCGCGTTCCGCGGAAAGCGCGAAAATGTCAAAAGTTCCGCATTCCGCTGCTTAGCGATAATTTGGTTCTTGCTCGCGCTGTAAAATAATACATTCTCGCGCGCGATCGCCTTACCTGAATCCCTGCGTTCGCCGACAAGTTTTCTTGATCCGGTCACGTTCTCCATGAGATGTTGTATTGTTTTTAGCCATTTGCGCTGTCTCGCGACAGTTCGCACCCGCAGTGACGTCATGCGTCGCGCGATCACGTCTTTCTTCTCGCGATCATGCACCGCGAGACAACTGAAAACAAGATGGCCGCGCCCGCGAGCAACCACATGGGTAAGTTGGCGAGCCGCAACCATGCAGAAAATCTTGCGAACATGCGGGAAAAAAACTTCCGCATCTTCTCGATATTTCCGCGTGTTTGCGATAATTTTTAACATTTTCGCGATAATTTGCGAAAGTGGATTTCGCAAATTCCGCCCACCCCTACATACCACATAATATTCCCCTTTCCAACAGTTCATAAGACCAAAACAGTCCCCAGCTTCTTCAGGCCTGTCAACTTGTGCCAAGAAAGGGAGGTCAGTTAAAAACATGCATTGGCTACAGGACAATCAACACCTATCATGGAGCATCAGTATCAATTAACTTTGTTATCTGTCATTTGAGATACGATTAAAAAATACATTCACCACACCTCTGTAGACTATTGGGTGTATGTAATTAGCTCGAAGGGTATTCAAATGAATGAGGAAAAATATGTCAGCAATACTTACATGTTCTACCCCTACTTCTATAATGGCTGGCAAAAGTTTCTTGGCTTTGCTAATTTTATAGAAGGTTCAATCATCAATTCTCTGAGATTGTTGAACCTGCTACCAGATTAGGATTTGCCACTGTATGGTCACAAAAGTCCCGACAAACCTTTTGTGTTTTTTGAAGACATGTTTCACTAGCACCTCTGTTTTGCAGCACCTAAACATGGAACTCCCATTTATTGTAGAAACTGTTGCCTCATTACGTGCAGTGGGAGGAGTGTTATCCCACAGAAATCCTGTAACTGGACAGACGCATTCAATAGCTTATATTTCTTAGATGTTATCCCCAAACTTGTTAACACAAAATAAATTTTTCAAGGAGTGGGAGCACACAGAAGAGGTTTACCTTGACCACAAACAAGTTCTAAAGTTAGCCTGGGTGATAATTCACAGACCACTCAAGTGGATGATTTTCTTTTCTGATTCTGATATTGCAATTAATTATAAAGCCAACACAAATAATGGTAATGCCGATAATGTATCTCAACAGAATTAGACAGAAATTGATAGTACAATAGAATAATTAGTAAGTGGATTAATGTGGATACAATCATAATAGACATCCATACTAATTTATAGTCTATTGGTACCGAAGCTTGGCTTAGAGTAAAATACAATAGTACTGAGAAATATTAATTATTGTATCAAGGAGCGACTATATATTTGACTTCTGCAGTTGGCTTCATGACTTTGAAACTACTGGGTATCACGGAATTGCCAAAATCATATCTGCAGTTAAAAATAATTTGTGGTGGCCAACTCTGTTTACTCTTTATGTTCAGACATGTGGAATTCTACCCATATTAAAAGTTCATACACAAGGCCTCTGAGACTTTTAATACAATTGTCTGCTCCACTTAAGCATTGGCATTAATTACCCATAGATGTTATTGTAAAATTTCCGAAGAGGCAAAATTATACTGCAAATCAGGCTCTTCGTGATCATTTCACAAAGATGGGAAATTTTATTGCATTAGCAAGGCTGCTTTAGTGGTCTGGTATTAGCAAAGACCTTTTTTTCTAAAGTTATATGTATAATACACATACTTATAGGGGTTTTCAGCCATCTCTGTTCATCCATCGGCCTGTTGTTGTGTCTTTCACATTTTGCTTATGCCCACCACAGATTAGGACAATGGGTTAGCCTCCTTAAGCCTCTGCTTAACTTCACTTTGAGTGACTGCATTTTGCTCTCTCACAAAGTAGTTCATTCAGTGATAATATTTTTGTTTTTACTTCTTAAGTATCTTAGTATTGCCTTTGTGTTTAGAGCCTGGAGAGAAAGCAGGGCGCTTTATAACAGATGTAAGCACACGCCACATTCCATGCTTTATCAGTTCCTTCCAATACTGTTGTAAATCCCTCTTTAAGTGTCCTTTGTTTCGCTGCCTTTGTCAGCAATGGGCCGGGTAGCAGTGTCCATAATAGTGGTCCTCCCCATCTTTTATATTACTTCGCCAATCTGCCAATAATGATCCCTCTACAAATCTTCCGAACACTGGACACTATACTCCTAGACCTGATATGTGGGCCTGGAAGGTGAAGGGTGAGCCTTAAAAAACTACAGCTTGAGAGAAGTAAAGGGGGGCTAGGGGCACCGGATTTCAGAGCATACTCTATTGGGAGCCAACAACAATGGCTATCTTACAGGGTTGCGGGCCGCAATTTACAAGAGATAGTATACACCGTGCAAGACATAAGCCAGGGGACTCTGCACACGTTACTACTACCAAACAGTAAACTCCCCCCAGATACACCGCCATTGCTGCGAACAGTGCTACTGTTCTGGAAAAAAGCACTACAGTACACGTCCCGCCACCTTCCATATGCCGATAACATTCCACTATTGGGGATCCCAATACCCAATACCCAAACCATTTATATATAACACATGCGGCGATATCGCAATATGGAAGGATACACTGGGCCCCTCAGGGAGAAGAACCCTCGAAACATGAATTGGTTCGTACACTATACCACATGGGAGAGGGACGCCATCTCATCAAATGTTTATATGTCGGTACCTGGGCGCACGCTGCAGTGCCCCTCACCGACCTACAAGCCAAATGGTCGGGTGACGTGGGGCGGGTACTGTCTGACAAGGAATGGACTGATATCCTCGAACTTCCCAAAAAAGAGACCCGCAATGCGAAATTTAAATTCATACAATGCATGGTTCTCCATCTGGCCTACCTAACGCCACACCGCTTACAGCAGATGTTCCCAAATACACAGCATGCAAGCTGGAAAAGGCAGACTTAATCCACATGTTATGGTTATGCCCATGCCGCAGAGGGTTTTGGGAAGAGGTTTGGCACCCACGAGGCAATCACACACCTGCACATTAGAGATTCCATGGCGGAATGCCTGCTAGGCCTCAGTCAACGCACAGCTCGCCAGAAAGTCCAACTCCGATTCCTTAATCTCGCTCTCACACTAGCAAAACAGTCCATAACCATGAGGTGGAAGTCAGTTAAAAAAAACACGGTCTACACCTGGCACAGCGAGGTGGTGCGCTGAGGAGGGGCTAAAAGCGCAGCTATAAGGCGAGAGAAGGCCCGGGGGATACTCAAAAAACAGATATCCATGGAATGGGATGTTATGCTAGAGACCTTCAGAAGCCATAGACCGTGACCCTCTACCGAGTGCCCCCGAAACACACAGTAGACCATGTTGACAAGCCGCCGCGCCCTGAGATGCAGTTCATAGTAAGACTAGTTAGGATACACGAGCACCAGCATTAAGCGCAGTACTCAAGTTAGCCTAGACGCAACACCACAACGGATTATGAACATGTTGGCAAACACAAGGAGATGATGGACGGAGCGCTGAAACTTTTCAAACACTCACCCCCAGTCACAGATCTGGGTTGAATCCATATGAACATGCTGGGCCAGAATGGGAGAGGGAGGCGGTGTGGGTAGGGGTAGTTGTTACCAATTGGTAAAATCCTTTTCAATGTTCATGTTTCGGCAATTAATGCGAGGCATTGCACGTATGCAGGACAACATGTTGATGGCAACGATATAAATATTGGAAATGTGTTACATGCAATTAAATACTGCAAAATTCACAGATTGTTAAAAATGTAAGGTGTAAATGTTTCCACTGATTGCACCGGCTATAACAAAAAAACAATAAAGTATGTTTAAAAAAAAAGTGTCCTTTGTTTATCTGCTGGTATTTCACAGCATAACAGCTTGAATCCATTTGCAATAGGTCTGTATAAAGTTATTCTCTTTTTACTATGCATGAAGTACACCAATCAAAAGCTTCAATGTTATACATGTGAATTCATAATTAATTTCTTGTGGACTCAATGTCATCAGTGGTTCTTTAATAAACTTTGACCATGAAGAAAACCAGCATATATAGTGTTTAAATTGCAGCACTTGTAACTCTTTTTAAAATGTCTTTCTTTTCGTCCTTCTTTATTTCTTCCTTCTTTGTTTCTTCCCTTCTTTTCTGCTTTCGTTTTCTCTTGCCTTCTTTCTTTCTTTCCTTCTTTCTTTTCTCTTTCTTGTTCTCTTTCTCCCTCCCTTCCTTCTTCCTTGTTATTTCTTTTTTCATTCCTCTTTCTTTCCTTTTTTCATTATTTCTTTCCTTCTTACTTTCGCTTTCCTTTCTTCCTTCTTTACTTCCTTTTTCTTTTCTTTCCTTTTTTCTTTCCTTTGTCTTTCCTTTCTTTCATTCCTCTCCCTTTCTTTCATTCCCCTTCCTTTCTTTCATTCCCTTCCTTTCTTACATTCACCTTCCACTCTGTCATTCCCCTTCCTTTCATTCATTCCTCTTTCTTTCCATCATTCTTTTGATCTTTCTTTTCCTTCCTTTCTTTCATTCTTTCGATCTTCCTTCCTTTCTTACTTTCTTTCCTCCCTTTTCCTTCCTTACTTCTTTCCTCCCTTTTCCTTCCTTCTTTCATTGTTTGTCCCTCTTTCTTTCATTCTTTTTCCCTTCCTTTTTTCTTTCTTTGTCTCTTTCTTTCCTTTTTCTGTGGTTGTCATTAACATTTTTCTAAAACCCACCCAAGCATGCATCAAGGGGCAATGGGTAAGCCCACTTCAGCCATTGGCTGACTTCACTATGAGTGACAGCATGCTTCCTTTTCACAAGCAGCACATCCACACACAAAGTAGTTCTCTTCCATGCCAGGGAGTACTATGTAAATGTGTGCTTCTTTGGCACTAAAAAAATACATGTTTGCCTTCAGTGAATGTCTTTCATTTATATTGACGAGAACCCTGTAGCTTCCCATAGAATAAAGTTCTCCAGAAACCATGACTAAACAAAATAAGAATCGTCAAAATGCTGGTGGGCAACACCAGACCTATTGGGTTTGTTACTGTTTGTTCTAGTGGGTCTGCACAGATTTATGCACAGCTTATCATCCTTTTTGCATGGAATTCTACAGGTTCTGATAACTGATATAGGTTTTTGGTGTACAGCAAAGTTTTGGTCAGCACAAGATTTGCTAGAAGAGGCCAAGGCTAGTTATACATGATATACTGATAGAAAAAGAATGGCCAGCACCTTGTATTTCAAGACAGCTTCAAAAGTGCAATCTAAGTTTATTAATCCTTTTATCATTGAACATATTGTGAATACTGTAGGTGTCCATTTAAAGTTGCCTTGGTTCATGAGGATTCATCCGTTGAGGACAGCTGGTCCCTCAACTCAGTCCTATAAACTCAAAGCTGGCTGACACGCAACCACTTGAAGTTAAATTCTCTCAAAACGGAATTCCTCCTAATCGCACCACACAAGCAATCTCCCGTCATCGAACAATGGTTGACTCATCTCACTGCTCTTAACTGTAGGCCGCACCTTGTTGATTCGGCAACCTCTCTGGGAGTTATGCTAGACAAAAGTCTGAACATGCAGAAGCACGTCAGCTCCCTCACCAAAGCGAGCAAACTTCCAAATCAGCATCCTAAGGAAATTCAAACCTTATCTCCATGCTCATGACCTAAAGGTGGCAGTGCAAGCCTTAGTGATCTCAAGGCTGGACTGTGGTAGCGCAACCCTTTGCGCCCTACCTAGAGTGAAGATTGCTCCTCTTACAGCTGCCTTTAACACTGCTGCCAGGCTCGTAACAGGTGCCAAAAAATACAACCATATCGCTCTGGACATGTTGTCCCTGAACTGACTTCCTTATGAAGTTTGGAGACAGTTAAAAAATGCATGCATGGCACACAAAGCAATTCAGTTCAATACCCCACTGTACCTCACTCAGAAACTGGAGCTCTCTTGTGGTTCGAGAGCCTCCAGAAGTGATAGCACCTTATTACTCAAACCACAAAAATTCAAGGAAAAAAAACCTTCTATCAAACCTTCTCAGATATGGCACCGAGGATTTGGAACTCCCTCCCCCTTGAAGTCAGGGTGAGTCCTTCCATTGTCCTCTTCAAAAAGGAAGTCAAAGTGCTCCTGATGAAGAAATGTCTACCTCTGGCTGGCTATTCCATTGGATATTGAGGCCACAGTTGCTGATCTGTGGCCCAGCTGCCAGGGTCACGAGAATGCCTTGGCTTTACATGATTGTGTATCTTTTGCTTTGTTGATTCTGATTTTGATTGTTGTATCCCTCTCGATGTATAAACTGTAAAGCGCTCTGATACCCGTGGTGATGTGGCCCAGCTGCCAGGGTCACGAGAATGCCTTGGCTTTACATGATTGTGTATTTTTTGCTTTGTTGGTTCTGTTTTTGATTGTATGTATTCCTCTCGATGTATAAACTGTTAAGCGCTCTGATACCCATGGTGGTCATGTTCGCGCTATAGAAAACTTTCAAAATAAATAAAAAAATACAGTGTTTCATATATCCGTGTTGAAACTCTGGTCTGCAAAAACAACTGTTGCTTTATATCCAAAACCATGTCAGATTAATCTTGAAAAGAATACAAAGTACATGAGATTTTGGAGGCACAAATTATTGTCCCTCTTTGCCTTGTGCTCTCTTGCTTTATTCACTTCTGTGCCGTCTCTTTTGCCTTGTGCTCTTATGCCCCTGCTACCATTATGAGCCATCTCTTTGTGACTTATGCCTTGTGCTCTTTTGTCTTGCCTTTTTACCTTTGTGCTGTCTTTGTCAGGTTTTGTGCCACCTCTTTGTGACTCCTTTCTCTTTCCTTTGTGCCCTTCCTGTACTCTTTATCCTACCACCAGTGCCCCCACCGTCGGTCGCCTGCTCGTTCTTGTGCTCCTGCTAAGCCCCGACCACTTCCCACTGCACTCCTCCCCTCTCCCAGCTACCGCTTTCCTGCTGTGTCATAGACTATAGTTGGGCATTCGATAGGGTTGACTGGGAAACCATATGGAGGAAACTTAAAACTTGTGGTGTACCCACAAAGTTTCTAAGAGCAATCATCTCATTATACACCGGAACATGGGTCTCTGTGAAAACTGGAGCCAGCGCTGTCTCATGCAAAATTTATACCAACCGCAGTTTAAAACAAGGTTGCGTTCTTGCTCCTCTGCTCTTTAATTTATATACCGCCAACCTGGGGTGGGCCATGGAGACCCGATGCCTAGCACCACCTTACCTAGGGACCACCAAACTGCACATTATCCAATATGTGGATGACATCCTGATAATGGATCACACCAAAGCAGGTATCCAACGAGCACTGAACACCCTGAATATATATAATGTGTTTAATCATCTCCTAGTAAACCAAGGCAAGAAAAAGGTTCTTGTCTTTGCAAGATTCCAGAATGAAATGCAACTAACCTGGCACCTGGGTGGCATAACCATTCACACAGTTAGGAAATATAACTATCTGGGAGTTTGGTTTGGTGAAAACAGCAAACCCATGGCACACGTGAAGTCTCTGAAAAAGAAAGGAGCTGCAATTATTCAGTGTATGAAGCAACTGAACTTTATATTTGCAGTGCATCTGATGCCCCTATCCTCAGGCTTATGAATGCAACTCTCCTTCCAGCCTTGCAGTACGGGCGTCGTGCCCATCCAGGTGCCTTAGTTTCTGTGTTGGAGCAAATTCACTGTACCGCCTATAGGAAAATATTTCAACAGCCCCGATACGCAGGCTGGTCAAGACTAAGGGGCCGATTCACAGAACTAACTTAAGACAAAATCCTAAACTTACTACTTTTGGTATTCACAGAAGTTAGGATTTTGTCTTAAGTTTGTTGTTAGAGTCGGGGATCTCTGGTTGGTGCAAGGTTGCCCTTGTGTCAAGCAGGAACCCTTTCCTCCACGTCAGGGCGCAGGATAACCCCTCGCGAATGACCCTTGCTCACCCTCTAGGTGCGTGGCGTGAGCAGCCAAGGCGATTCCTCAGGCGTTGTTGGTTAAGCACTTACAATCATACACACAGTAAATACATCAATCCCCCCAGAAACGGACACCAGACTTGGATATGTAGAAAAATACGCTTCTTTATGTAAAAATAGGTATATATATCTCAGCAGACTTATCACAAGACCAATAACGTTTTTGCTATGCCACCAGGTTGTAAAAGCAGGCAAATGTTCTTTGTTCGTAGCTTCAAATAGATACTTTGTAGTCTCTTGCAAATGTTACTTGTGGTTCCAGTACTCACAGAGATCGGCTCCTGCGAACGGGGAAATAAGGCGTTGCGGGCCCCGAGCCCGATACTGGAACTTCTTTCGTGATGTGGAGAGTCGGCACAGGTCGGTGCGACTCTCAGCTTGGGAAGTGTTCTTGGGTCCTCAATCAGCAGGTGTGGGCACGTAGGCAGGCGCGGCCAGCGACCCTTTAGCACGGCGGTGCCGGAGGGTCTCCACAGCGGGGGCGGCGCGGCCTGAGATGTCCGGGGATAGCGAAGCGGGGTCGCAGGGCACGGTCAGTGCAGCTGGATGACCCGGCGTAGATCACAGTCGTCGGACGGTTTCCGGCGGGAGGGGTGATAGCGCGGTCAGCGCGCTCCAGTCGCAGGCGGTGACAGGGATGCAGGCGGCCTGGCCCGGGGACAGAGAGCGGCTCGGGACGGAGCGGGGCTCTCACGGGTTTGAGGCAGGCGAGCTTCTGAGTGTCACGGCCCTAGAAGGGGCGCTGAGGGGCGCAGTCTCTTTCCAGCGGGATGCACACACGGCTCGAATTGGAGGACGAGCAAAAGCACAGAGAACCCACTGGTCCTGGGGTTCAGTTCAGGGGGCAAGCTCAGATCAAGCCCTTGGAGAATGTTCAAGCACAAAGTAGCAAAGTCTTTTCAGTAAGTCTCTTCCTCTCCTTTCTCAGCAAGGCAAGCAGCAGGCCAGCTCCTCCGGCGTCTTCTTCTCCTTCTAGTCGGGCAGAGGTTCTTTGTGGTAAACAGGATTCTGATTTCTTAGGAGCCAGGCTCCTACTTTTATACCATGATTCTTTTGTTCTTTAGCGCCAGGGGGCCTAGGCCTGGCTCAGTCCAGTTCTGGAGCACTTTGTTATGGTGACTCTGCTCTTTCCTTTCAGCAGCAGGGCAGAGACATCAGCCGCCCCACAGGGGGCGGCACCGGCTTTGTGGTGGCAGAGCACAGGGCTATTCAAGAGTCAAGGTGTACTCCTCCCACCCATCCAGGTGTCACCTCTCTACCCACCACCTGGCAGCCAACCTGTCTCTGGGGGATCCCCCCCACCCTGCTCCTTACTGTTGCCAGGCAGAACACACACACACAGCAGAGGCGGACTGAGATGGTCAGGTCAGTAAATACTAACTTTCTAAAAGTAGTATTTACAAACCCAGGATATTAAAATAAACTTGACTACAAGAAGTATTTTATTATTCTGAGTTCAGGCATACTAAACTTGACACTCTACCATGCTCTCTGAGTCCACTGGGGTCACAGCGTTGGCGTGATCCCAGCAGCCCATTCTGGCCTATGGAGAGCAGGTAGCCTTCAATAGTGAAGAACGAAGATGGCTGTAATTCACTACTAAGACATGCCACACACATCAGGGCATGTCCTACCTTATGCCTACAATGCACCCTGCCCTTGGGCCTACCAGAGGGGTGGCTAATATGTAGGTAAGGGAAGGTTTAGGGACTGGCAAGTGGGGGCACTTGCGCAGTCAGCGCGACGGTCCCGGACCGCGCACAGGGTCTGCGGTGGCAGACCCTAGACACACTTTACAAGGCCGCTTCCGTGGGTGGCGCAACCAGCGCTGCAAGCCCACCAGCAGCATTGGCATTCACAAGCCCTGGCACCCCTGGTGCACTTTACTGGGGACTGACAGTGAATCCAATAAACCAATCATGAACATCAATTACAGGTACACTTTACTTAGGGAGCACTTGCACTGCGGCACGGATTAGCCGTGGCGCAGTGCCCTGAGCGGACAACACCAGCAAAACAATCGAGGCACACCATCAAAAAGTGGAAGGGAAACTCACGCCAAGGTGCCAGGTCTAACACGTGTCCCCTCCAGCTGAAATGTGGGGAGAACTACCCTTGCCCAGGGGGTTCCTCGTCACTAAGGCGGAAATACCTGGACAGACCGTCAGCGTTGGCGTGATCTGTACCAGGACGGTGTTCCACCGTAAAGTCCATACCCTGTAGGGAGATGGGCCACCTCAACAGCTTCGGGTTTTCACCCCTCATTTGCATCAACCATCTGAGGGGCCTGTGGTCCGTCTGAACCCGGAAGTGAGACCCAAACAAGTAGGGTCTTAGCTTCTTCAGCGCCCAGACCACAGCAAATGCTTCTCGCTCAATTGCACTCCACCTACTTTCCCGTGGAAGTAACCTCCTACTGATGAAGGCTACGGGTTGGTCCCAGCCCTCCTCAGTCATCTGTGAGAGAACAGCCCCTACACCATGCTCTGAAGCGTCTGTCTGGACTAGGAATTCCTTGGAGAAGTCAGGGGCCAAGAGCACGGGCGCCGTGCACATGGCAGTCTTCAGGGTGTCGAAAGCTTTCTGACAGGTGTCAGTCCAAATCACGTTCCTGGGCTGCTTCTTGGAAGTCAGCTCCGTCAAGGGGGCAACGATCGTTCCATAGCCCTTGACAAACCTCCTGTAGTACCCAGTGAGCCCCAGGAAGGCCCTCACTGCGGTCTGCGTCTTGGGGAGTTCCCAAGCCAGGATGGTCTCGATTTTGGGTTGCAAGGGTGCCACCTTGCCACTCCCCACTTGGTGTCCCAAGTACACCACGGAACCCTGCCCGATCTGGCACTTGCTTGCCTTGATCGTGAGGCCTGCTCGGCGCAGCGCCATCAACACTTCCCAGAGGTGGCGCAGGTGTTCGGGCCAGGTGGCACTGAACACTGCGATGTCATCCAGGTAGGCGGCACTGAACGCATCCAGCCCAACCAGTACCTGGTTGACCAACCTCTGAAAGGTGGCAGGGGCATTCTTCATTCCAAATGGCATGACTCGGAACTGGAAGTGCCCATCTGGAGTAGAGAATGCTGACCTCTCTTTGGCCCCTTCGGTCAAGGCGATCTGCCAGTACCCAGACGTTAAATCAAACGTGCTGAGGAACCGGGCAGCCCCCAGCCGATCAATGAGCTCATCAGCTCTGGGGATGGGGTGCGCGTCAGTCTTCGTTACTGAATTGAGTCCTCTGTAGTCCACACAGAACCGGAGTTCAGGTGTGGCTCCCGGCGCAGCAGCCTTTGGGACCAAGACCACAGGGCTGGACCAAGGACTGCTGGAGGACTCAACCACCCCTAGCGCAAGCACCTTGGAGACCTCCTCCTTGATGCAAGCTCTGACCCTGTCAGTTACCCTGTAAGCCTTGTGCTTCACAGGTAAGCTGTCTCCTGTGTCCACATCATGGACGCACCAATCTGTGACACCAGGAACCAGGGAGAATCGGTCGGAAAACTGGCCCAGCAAGTGGCGGCAATCTTCCTGCTGTTCGGGCGTCAGGGTGGGTGAGAGGTTAACTCCATCCATTGACCCATCTTTCTCAGAGGCCACTAAGAGGTCAGGAAGAGGCTCGGTCTCCTCTTCCAATCCATCATCAGTGGCAAGCAGCATGCCCACTTCGGTCCTCTCTAAGTGGGGCTTAAGGCGGTTAACATGTAGGACCCTCAAAGGGTTCCTGGGAGTCTGCATGTCCACCAAGTAGGTGATAGGACTTTTGCGCTCCACAACCTCAAATGGACCTGTCCACTTATCCTGAAGTGCACAAGGCTCCACTGGGGCCAAGACCCACACCTTTTGTCCAGGTTGAAGCTCTACCAGAGTGGCATTCCGGTCGTACCACCGCTTCATCTCCTCCTGGCTGGCTTCCAGATTTGCCTCAGCAAGTTGCCTGAAACGCCGAGTCTGGTTTCGGAAGGCCAGCATGTAACTATATACATTCTGGGGAGGTTTCCTGGGAGATTGCTCCCAGCCTTCCTTTACCAAACTCAGAGGTCCTCTTACCGGGTGACCATACAGAAGCTCAAAGGGGCTGAACCCTAGAGACTTCTGCGGCACCTCTCGGTAAGCGAAGAGCAGGCATGGCAAGAGGACGTCCCACTTACGCCTCATTGGACCGTCCAGGCCCATGATCATGCCTTTGAGGGTTCGGTTGAATCTCTCAACCAACCCATTTCCTTGGGGGTGGTAAGGAGTGGTGAACTTGTAAGTTACCCCACACTCCTTCCACAGGGATTTCATATATGTGGATATGAAATTGGTCCCCCTGTCGCTCACCACCTCTAGAGGGAATCCCACTCGGGAGAAAATTCCCATCAGTGCCCGTCCCACCACGGGGGCCGTCACTGTCCTCAGAGGGATGGCTTCAGGGTACCGGGTGGCATGGTCCACCAAGACCAGGATGAACCTGTTGCCCAGGGCTGTCTTGGGGTCCAGAGGCCCCACAATATCAATACCCACTCGTTGGAATGGCGTACCGACCACAGGGAAAGGTTGCAGAGGAGCCTTGTGCTTCCCTCCGCTCTTACCACTTGCCTGGCAAGTCTGACAGGTTCTGCAGTAGGAATCTGAATTCTTATGCATTTGGGGCCAGTAAAAGTGGGTGACAAGCCTGTCATAGGTCTTGTCCCTCCCCAAATGTCCTGCTAAAGGCACCTCGTGAGCAAGCCCCAGTAGGAAGGTTCTGAACTTCTGGGGTACCACCAGCACACGGGCTGACCCAGGTTCAGCAGCCTTAGGCTCGGAATACAGGAGGTCACTCTCCCAGTACACGTAATGTGTTTTGGCCTGAACACCATTGGCCTGGTCTGCAGCCTGTTGCCGCATACCCACGAGAGAAGGGCATTCTTTCTGCTCCCTGCAGAATTCCTCCCTGGAGGGACCTCCTTCTTGCTGCCAATGGGTCAGCTCAGGCAGATCTCCCAGTTCGGCAATCTGTTCCCCGGTAGGCTCCAGAGCATCCCCCTCAGGGTCTACTTCCTCCTGGGCCGTGGGAACTTCGGGGGCCGGTTTCCCGCGCCTCCTGCGCCTTCTCCCTAAGGCCGGTTCCTGGACCTCTCCCTCAGGCTCCAGGACCCTCTCAACACCCCTACTGGCTGCCATGGACCGGGTGGTCACGCACGCCCAGTCGGGTAGACCCACCATCCTCAGATGCGTGGTCTTCTCCACCTTTTCCCAAGGGGAACTCTCCAGGTCGTTCCCTAGCAGACAGTCTACAGGCATGTCAGTTCTCACAGCGACTTGTAGAGTACCAGAGACCTCCCCCCACTCAAAGGGAACTTGAGCCATTGGACAACGACTCTCTACGTTGTCAGCATTGACAACCCTACAGTAGGCATTGGGTACAATTTGCTCTTGAGACACCAGGTGTTGCCTCACCGAGGTCACGCTGGCTCCCGTATCTCTAAGAGCCTCAACCTTCTTTCCATTGATGGTCACCACCTGCCCATATTTCTTAGTGTTAGAGGGCAGGTAGGTTACAGGGACCATCTCACTGTCTCCTAGCGAGACTAGGGTCATCTGCCCGGGACCCCCACCCTCCTGGACTGCTACCTCCTCCCCAAAGTTAACACTAGCTACTTGCCGGGGTGGAGCACCAGTGGGTG
The DNA here is from genome assembly GCF_964204655.1 of Triturus cristatus. Classification (NCBI taxonomy): domain Eukaryota; kingdom Metazoa; phylum Chordata; class Amphibia; order Caudata; family Salamandridae; genus Triturus; species Triturus cristatus. The sequence continues at coordinate 428,530,382 of NC_140595.1, forward strand.
CGGTCTTACCAAACAGGCGACACTTAGGATCAGAGGCAATGTGACCCGGGTCACCACACCTATAACAATTGAAGGGCCCCTTTGGAACAGGTCTACCTGTCGGGGCCCCGTTCTGCTGCGGGGGTGGGGGAGGCTGAGAACCCTTCTGCTGGGTCCCTTGGGAATTACTTTGGGGGCCTTTTTGGAACCCCTTCTGTTTACCCTTGTCCCCCCCACTCTTCTGCTGGGGACCCTGCCCACCTTTGGCGGAGTCTCCCACTTGACCCTTGTGGACCCTGGTGCTGAGCCAGCGGTCCGCCTCCTCAGCAAGCTTCCTCGGGTTGGACAGCTTGCTATCTATCAGGTGCTGGCGTAGCTCAGGAAAACATTGACTGGACAAGTGCTCCCATGCAATTAAATCAAGCAGCCCTTGATAATCATTCACTTTGCTACCCTTCACCCAACCATCCAGCGCTCTGCAGAAAAAGGTCACATATTCCACATACGTACTCTCAGGGATCTTCTTGGTCTCCCTGAACCTCTGTCTATATAGCTCAGGAGTTAACCCATACCTGGTCATTAAAGCTTCCTTCATATTGCGGTATGAGGTCTGGACTTCTAAGGGCAAATCTAACAGTGTGTCCGGCCCTTCCGCAAGGAACCTTCCCCACAACCCCGCTCCCCAGTCTTTCTCAGGGACCCGGTGTGAGGACATGGCCACCTCGTAGGCTCTAAACCACTGCCCTATTTCATCCTTTCTAAAATACTCCTTTACTACATCTTTGGGGATGTACACCTTGGACTCTACCTGCGCTGGTGGAGTGCTGCCACCAGAAGGAGCGGTGTCCAAACTTTTCGCCTTCAGCTCCAACTCCTTCAATCTTATATCATGATCCATTTGGCGTTGTTGTGCCTCCAGGGCCAACTTCTGCTTTTCCATTTCCATTTGTCCGGCCAACTTTGCCATCTCCATTGCATGCGCCCTGTCGGCTGCCCTGTCTGCCAGCTCCTCTGGCGACCGGACTCTGCTGGGCTCCTCAAGGTTGTCGGGTGGAACGATGTCCCCCGCATTCCGTGGGTCTCGTGACTCCCTCCAGGCTCTTAGCGCCTTGGCGTACTGGGTTCTCCTCTTGAATCCAGCATGGGGAACTCGGAATTTTACACTGTAGCCTTTCAATTGCTCTATCGTGTAACCTTCCAGTCTCTCCCAATCCACCTCACCTATTCCAGAAATCACGGAGAGCGCTCTTCCAGCAGAGAGTGAGCCAGGCATGGTTGCAGTAATGGCAGATGTCTCAACAAAGTTCAACAATTAAAAACCTGTGGCTGCGTTATTTGGTCTGCTCTCACTATCTGGTGATTAATAATTCACTGTATGCAAATTACAAGTGCAAATCCGAAATCCCAGCCGCTGCCAACAATGTTAGAGTCGGGGATCTCTGGTTGGCGCAAGGTTGCCCTTGTGTCAAGCAGGAACCCTTTCCTCCACGTCAGGGCGCAGGATAACCCCTCGCGAATGACCCTTGCTCACCCTCTAGGTGCGTGGCGTGAGCAGCCAAGGCGATTCCTCAGGCGTTGTTGGTTAAGCACTTACAATCATACACACAGTAAATACATCAATCCCCCCAGAAACGGACACCAGACTTGGATATGTAGAAAAATACGCTTCTTTATGTAAAAATAGGTATATATATCTCAGCAGACTTATCACAAGACCAATAACGTTTTCGCTATGCCACCAGGTTGTAAAAGCAGGCAAATGTTCTTTGTTCGTAGCTTCAAATAGATACTTTGTAGTCTCTTGCAAATGTTACTTGTGGTTCCAGTACTCACAGAGATCGGCTCCTGCGAACGGGGAAATAAGGCGTTGCGTGCCCCGAGCCCGATACTGGAACTTCTTTCGTGATGTGGAGAGTCGGCACAGGTCGGTGCGACTCTCAGCTTGGGAAGTGTTCTTGGGTCCTCAATCAGCAGGTGTGGGCACGTAGGCAGGCGCGGCCAGCGACCCTTTAGCACGGCGGTGCCGGAGGGTCTCCACAGGGGGGGCGGCGCGGCCTGAGATGTCCGGGGATAGCGAAGCGGGGTCGCAGGGCACGGTCAGTGCAGCTGGATGACCCGGCGTAGATCACAGTCGTCGGACGGTTTCCGGCGGGAGGGGTGATAGCGCGGTCAGCGCGCTCCAGTCGCAGGCGGTGACAGGGATGCAGGCGGCCTGGCCCGGGGACAGAGAGCGGCTCGGGACGGAGCGGGGCTCTCACGGGTTTGAGGCAGGCGAGCTTCTGAGTGTCACGGCCCTAGAAGGGGCGCTGAGGGGCGCAGTCTCTTTCCAGCGGGATGCACACACGGCTCGAATTGGAGGACGAGCAAAAGCACAGAGAACCCACTGGTCCTGGGGTTCAGTTCAGGGGGCAAGCTCAGATCAAGCCCTTGGAGAATGTTCAAGCACAAAGTAGCAAAGTCTTTTCAGTAAGTCTCTTCCTCTCCTTTCTCAGCAAGGCAAGCAGCAGGCCAGCTCCTCCGGCGTCTTCTTCTCCTTCTAGTCGGGCAGAGGTTCTTTGTGGTAAACAGGATTCTGATTTCTTAGGAGCCAGGCTCCTACTTTTATACCATGATTCTTTTGTTCTTTAGCGCCAGGGGGCCTAGGCCTGGCTCAGTCCAGTTCTGGAGCACTTTGTTATGGTGACTCTGCTCTTTCCTTTCAGCAGCAGGGCAGAGACATCAGCCGCCCCACAGGGGGCGGCACCGGCTTTGAGGTGGCAGAGCACAGGGCTATTCAAGAGTCAAGGTGTACTCCTCCCACCCATCCAGGTGTCACCTCTCTACCCACCACCTGGCAGCCAACCTGTCTCTGGGGGATCCCCCCCACCCTGCTCCTTACTGTTGCCAGGCAGAACACACACACACAGCAGAGGCGGACTGAGATGGTCAGGTCAGTAAATACTAACTTTCTAAAAGTAGTATTTACAAACCCAGGATATTAAAATAAACTTGACTACAAGAAGTATTTTATTATTCTGAGTTCAGGCATACTAAACTTGACACTCTACCATGCTCTCTGAGTCCACTGGGGTCACAGCGTTGGCGTGATCCCAGCAGCCCATTCTGGCCTATGGAGAGCAGGTAGCCTTCAATAGTGAAGAACGAAGATGGCTGTAATTCACTACTAAGACATGCCACACACATCAGGGCATGTCCTACCTTATGCCTACAATGCACCCTGCCCTTGGGCCTACCAGAGGGGTGGCTAATATGTAGGTAAGGGAAGGTTTAGGGACTGGCAAGTGGGGGCACTTGCGCAGTCAGCGCGACGGTCCCGGACCGCGCACAGGGTCTGCGGTGGCAGACCCTAGACACACTTTACAAGGCCGCTTCCGTGGGTGGCGCAACCAGCGCTGCAAGCCCACCAGCAGCATTGGCATTCACAAGCCCTGGCACCCCTGGTGCACTTTACTGGGGACTGACAGTGAATCCAATAAACCAATCATGAACATCAATTACAGGTACACTTTACTTAGGGAGCACTTGCACTGCGGCACGGATTAGCCGTGGCGCAGTGCCCTGAGCGGACAACACCAGCAAAACAATCGAGGCACACCATCAAAAAGTGGAAGGGAAACTCACGCCAAGGTGCCAGGTCTAACATTTGTCTTAAGACAGACTTAAGACAGACTTAAGACAAAATCCTAACTTAAGTCTGTCTTAAGTCTGTCTTAAGTTTGTCTGAGGAATGTACACTGTGCAGCTACAGATATGAACTTTGGCTGCACTGGTTATGTTGCTGCCCCAAATTAGACACCCAATGGAGATTACTGCTCAATCAGACCTTTCTCGCACATGGGCAACCTCGCTATGTTTTGCCCATTCTGCACCATGGGACCTGGTGAGATGCATGAAATTTGTTGACAAACTCAGGTTCCAGAAACATGCAGTCATTGAAAGTGGAACCCTACAGAAACTAGCACCTAACCTGCTATCCCCAATTTTATACAAACAATGGGAAATACCCCCAAATACGTGTGCACACAATGTAAGCACCCACTGTCATGGTGCAGTCCACAACTGGACTAACAAAGTTTAACAAAACAAAGCAGTTGGTGCACCACCTTATGAACAATATCACAAAATTATAAGATCTGCGTCCAAGGTTTTTCTTCAACTCATCCTATTTATTTAATTACAATTTACTTTAAACGTATCAGACTGGCTGGTCTACCCAACACAGTTTTTTGATATGTGTAAAGTATATTGTAATTAAATAAAAAGGATGACTTGAAGAACAACCTTGGACGCTGATCTTATAATTGTGTGATATTGTTCATAAGGTGGTGCACCAACTGCTTTGTTTTGTTAAACTCAGGTTCCAGCGCTGCCCTCCATCCGTAGCTTCGCCCTGCCAAAAGCAAGCCCAAAAACTGATAACTCACTACTTTACCCGGGGCGGAATGGACTGCCGGCCTGGAGCCGACAAAGTGATCTTAATAGGGAACAAGGCCAGGCTCAATATTTTTAAATTAGAACTGAGGGGGCAAAAGTGTTTTTTACATATTTAATCTGACTAAGGATCTAATCTACCAACAAGGACAATGATGCCGTAGGCAGACATTTTACCCTTTTAATTTGGTTCTTAATAACAGTGGCAGCCGACTGCGATGCGGCGAGCGCAAGGTGAGTGGTTTTATTTATTTATTTATTTATTTTTCATTTCCTATCCTGTCATTTGTCACTTTTACCCCCAAACCCCGCCCTACCGCACTTACCTGCATGGGGCGCCACTGCTTAATAACTCCCTGAATCACACTAATCTTATTGGTACTATAGTCTTGCCAGATGTTGTAGAGGCAAATGGAATCGCCTTCGGAATAAAAATTTCAGTGGGGGCTAATTCTTCCAGCAATAGGCAGAGTGGACATGCAGGGGCTCTAAGAAGGAGTGGAATACAACAAAGCCTCGTTAACAAGTAAATGGTCTTTTAAAGACCTCTAAAGTACTCGGGTGCGGCTGCAATAAGAGGGACGCCAGACCGGCCAGCCAGCCCACAGCAGCTCAAAAACTGTTTGTGTGTGCGCCCGGGAAGCTGATATCCTATGGGCGTTGCGTGCCTGGTATAAGGCAATAGTCATGAAGCTCAAAACGGTTTGATAGGATTTACACCACATAATGTCCGACATTTTGGTGGATTTCCAATGCTACATGTATTGACTAATACAGAAAAATACGCAACCTCGCTATAAAAAAAAAATTCCCGGAGCATTACCCATCACAGAGGCATTCTAGTAAGCAATTGGCAAGTGTAACAGTAGGATAGAAACAGCAGCACTGAGGCCTATGAGTCAAGGTTCCACTGTGTTTTATCATGAGTTTCAGTAATCTGCCTCTAGAGGGCAGTCAATCCAAGATAATAAACTGTTTGAAAAGCATGAAAAATCAGACCGACTTAACAGGACATCTAATAGGGACTTTAAGCATGGTAAACTCATGAAAATGACAGTTGGCAAGGATCAAGTCTATCACCAGAAATCCATAACTGATCAGGTCTATGAAATTATAAGCAAAGTTTCCACGTTAGCTAAAATGAATGCAAAATGCAGTAAGCAAAGATCATATTAGATTCCAGAATGATACTCAAGAATAAAGCCACATTAAAGGGAAAGTGCATTTCGCTGTTTTCCAGCAGTTTCAGGCCCTTTTCGTAGCTACAGATTGCTTCCCCAGATGGAACACGGGTCAAAATCAGCGGGGGCCTCCTGGTGAGAGATCAACCCCATTTGTGAAGAGTTCAGGTGAGGCGCGTGCCGGTGGTTGCTCGACAGTAGGACATGCAACTATGGGGCAGGGACAGGGTGGTGACAGGCTGGAGGGGGTGTTAGGCACTACCTTCACTGCGCATGTGGGTTTGGCCGGTGTCTCAGGCCGGCCAAACGCACATTTGTAGTGAAGCTCTCTCCGACCCCAGCTGCATTGCTGGGTTGGAGCGAGCAGGCACAGGCTCCCAGTCTGTATGGGAGCCTGTTGGAAAGTGGGTTATTGGTAGGGGCAAATGTAGGTCTGCCACTGGCAATAAGGCCACTAACACAGGATAGGACTCAGCATAGGTCTTGGAAAATTATTCCTATGCTCAACCCTTGGTAACGTGGCTGCGAGCAGACAGGCTTAACTTCAAAGACAGGTATGTAAAGCATTTAAAAACACAATTTTAGTAAATAATTAAGACACAACACATAATAAAAAATCAAACATCAATTTATAAAAATAGGACATATTTTTATCTTTAAAATGACACCAAAACAACAAACATCCAATGTAGGTAACCGGAGATATGAATTTTCAAAGGTTTAATAAAATATAGCACTTGGAAGATTATATCACCCTATTGTGATACCTGCTCGCGATAGACCGGGGCAAAGTCAAAGTTTCAGGCCGACCGTGATGGAGCCCTGAGCGGCTGCAGCTTGTGGCAGGTCCCGGTCTCAGTTTCTACCTTCACACTTAGAAACTTTTCTGGAGCTTTATCTCGCGAGGCCCCTCGAAGCTCCCAGCCTGTCCAAATCCGGTGAGGGTTTGTCGGCTTGACTTGTGACGAGTCCCAGTCAACTTCCCTGGAGCGGACTTAGAAAATTTCTCAAGATCGCTTCAGCGGGGCAACCCAGGAATCCAGGCCGGTATGCGATGGAAGTCAGGCGGCTTGGCTCTCGCGGTTGCTCCCGGTCACCTTTTCTACGAGCTTAGAAACATTTCTAGAGCTTTTTCTCGCGGGGTCTCTCGATGCTCCTCATATAGCCGGATCTGGTGAGGGTTCGCCGGCTTCAGATTTTCTCTAGTCCCGTTCAATCTCTGGAAGTTGGACCCATGGAGCTTTTAGCGGGACGAACCTGGATGGCTTGGCCGGCTCGCGGTTGAAAGCAGGCGGCCGGGCTGGCCAGGTTGAGTCAGTCCCTCTAGGGAGCTTTTTTTCAAAGTTTGGCCAAAGTTCTCCAAACTTCTTGAACTTTTTCCTGAAGTTCCTCAAGGGGTCCAAAAGTGTCTCAATCTCACTCCAAGGGTCTGGAAGGTCCAAGAGGGTCCTTGAAAGTTGAGGATGTCAGGTCCCACAATCCACTGGTACAAAACCCTTACAAATCCACTGGTAGTTCTCCAAGGCGTAGATTTAGTTGGTGATGTTCCAGTTGAGCTCTTTTAACCTGTAGCTTTCAGGGAGTCCACTCTTTAGTTCTTTTTCAGCAAAATAATCAACAGGGCTGTAGTTTCAGATGGTGCAGTTTTCAGAGGTCAGGCCTTAGAAATCTATGCACAGCAAAACCTCTCAGCAGGGCACTTCTTGATTCAGTAAGTTTCAAGTAGCAGATCTGGAGGGCTCTGTCCCTCTCAGATACTTATTCCAAGTTCTCTGGGTCATGCAGGAGTTCACTTCTGACCAATGGGAGCAGGGTAACTCCTCAAAGTTATGACCACATCCTGTAGAGTGTGGCATTATTTTGTCCCAGAGTGCATCAAATCTTCCAAATCCATAATGGCTGATTTTCCAGCAAGGAGGTAAGAGCTGGCTAAACACCCCCCCCCCCCTAGGATGGCTATTTCCATAGACTCCCCCCTACCATCTGCACATACCTTCCCTAATGCTGGGTCTGATGGGGGTCAAAAGTGTAACCCCACTCTGGTGAACACATCAAGTAGTGCTCTAGCCACCGCAGGAGCATCAATGGTTCTAAGAGGTATGGCTTCAGGGTATCTAGTGGCATGGTCAACTACCACTAATATATACCTATTCCCTGATGCAGTAGGTGTGTCCCAGAGACCAACAATGTCCATCCCCACCCTTTCAAAGGAACCCCCACCACTGGCAGTGGTATTAGGGGAGCCTTTGTCTTGCCCCCTGCCTTGCCATTGGCCTGACAGGTGACACAGGAGCTACAAAACTCCTTTACCTTTTCAGACATATGGGGCCAGTAGAAATGGTTCACCGACCGGTTCCATGTCTTTGTCTGTCCCAAATGTCCTGCCAGGGGGATATCATGACCCAAAGTCAGGATGAACTCTCTGTACTTCTGGGGCACCACCAACCTCCTGGTGGCCCCCTCCTTGAGGTTTCTAACCTCAGTATAAAGCAGTCCATCTTCCCAGTAGAGTTTGTGAAAACCACTGTCACCCCCCTCCTCTTGCTTAGAAGCAATCCGCCTCAAGCTCTCAAGGGTGTGACAGTCAAGCTGTCCCTGACTGAACTCCTCTCTGAAGGGTCCACCTGCTCCTGTCAGTTCTGCCAAATCTGACAGCTCTGGCAGGGATGGAGTCCCTCCCTCAGAGGCCAGATCCCCCCTCATCAGGGTTAGATTCTTCCTGCACCTCTGAAGTTCCCAGGGCTGGCTCACCAGGCCCAGTACCCTTGTCCTTGGATGCTTGGCCCTTTGTTCCAGGGTCCAAGTGTCCAGCCCCTCCCTTCTGGCTATTCTGTGACCTAGTCACTTTCTAAAGACAATGGTCCCTAGATAGTTTACGAAATTGGAGCAAACAGTAAACATATGCTAGATAGACTATATGTTCTTTGCCCAGCCGGACAGGATTTTAATAATTAAATAAATGCATATAAGGGAAATCAAGTAAAAATTCAAGTCGGACACAACCTGCATCCAACTCACAACCATAGACAAACAACAAGAATAGGGGGAGGGGTTTTTTCAGGCAAGGGGAAAGTGTCTGCAAATCATACAAGGTAACAGACTTGAATCGCATGAGAGTACCATTGCACACTACAATCCACAGTGTTTATGCATATGGTATACAGGGTGTCGACGACGTTTCAATCCCTAGGGCAAATTCGTGGGATCATCTTCAGGACAATAATTATTTACATGCCTGTGTACGAACAATTCTAGACATTCGAAGTATGCATGTCTAAGTACATTTACACAAATTATTTGGCACATGGTCACATGTAAGGAAAAATAAGGAGGAAACATGCGGGAAAAAAGGAAGGAAGAAATTAGAGAAACCGGCATTAGATAATGTGGTGTCAAGGCTGTCAGACTGTCAGTAGCTCACACTAGCACACACCACTGACCTGCTGTCTTGAGCTCAGCAGGGACGATGATTGTAGATAAGATCCCCAAATCCCCAGAAGTGCAACCCCGGCAGGAGAACGGAACTCGACTGCCGAGGGCTGGACTCCGGGGGAAAGGAAAACACACAGGACCGGGAGGAGGAGGATCCCTTCAGAGACGTGGCAGGACGGTAGGAAGACGCTCCGGGGCTACGGACAACCTGCAGGGATGAGAAAGCGAGAGTCAATGCTGCAGGGATGAACGGTACACAGACGGACTCCGCTTCCCGTTTTCCTGGTAAAGTACCCACCTGTTACGACACAGGTGGCTGGGAAGTAGCACAACGTATCTGCAATACGGGAATTCCTCGAGGGGTAAGTTCTCGGTAGCGTCTCTTGGGGAAACAGGAATGTCTGCCACCGCTGGTCCTGTAGGTAACGAACCAATACGCGAGCACGGCTCGCAATGTTTCGAATCGTGCTCCGGGAAGGAGTGTTGAGTCACACTCGTAAGTAATACCAGGGGGCACAACGTACACGCACAGCGTGCGTCCGTAGTCTCGATCGTGCTCCGGGAAGGAGTGTTGCTTCACACTCGTAAAGAAATACCAGGGGACACAAGGTACACGCACCGCGTGCGTCCGTAGTCTCCTAACGGGATGGAACCAGCACACGAGTGCGGGTCTCGGAGTAACCAAAGTTAAGAAGGAAGCGGACTCGGGAAGAGAGCTCTCAGGCGTCTCTCCCGGGTTACCTTATCTGATTCGCTGGTTCCGTGTCGAATAGCGTCTCCACTCGGCGCCACCCTCTAGGTGGAACGGGGCTGTCCTCTGCTCGAAGCGCTGAAAAGTCTTCTAGCTGAAATCCGGCGGGGAATACCCTCCGCCACAGGTCTCCACTGAAAACAGTTGACAAGCACCTTCCGCTTCCCGCGGAAGTGCTTAAGTAGCCCTTTCCGGGACTTGCGCCCCGGGGCCTGCTGGGAAACGTAGTTTCTTTCGCGCTTTCTTCTCTGTTGGTCCAATGTCGGCGCTCTTGCGCTGGTGATCGCTACATGTGGGCAACGACAGACCAAGGCATAATTAGTGTAGTGACATGATCTGATTAACCGGGTGCTTAAGGCCATGTGCGCATTGCTGGCTTATAGAAGAATAATGGATAGATAAAGGGAAGAGAAAAGATACCTTAGTGAAGGGCGAGTGACGAACAATTTGTGAGATCGAATGAAGGAAAGGTTATACCAGAAGATAGAGGCCGTGAGGTATAACGCCTGTGAAACTTGAGAGCGAACCAGTCGTTGCGCAAGCTAAATGATCTTTACCATAAAATTTAAAAGCGGTTTGTGGCACACGTTGCGGTTGCTAGCCGTGAGTAAATATCAGGCGCCAGGCTTGGTGTCCTATAATCAAGAGAAAACGTGTGAAGCTACTGGGAAGGATATGGCTAAGGTGAGCGAAGGTGTGGGGGAGCAATCCTTACCAAGGAAAAGGGTAATGTTCCAGTCGGCCTGAGTCCACGAGTAATTTGGTGCAAATCTATAAGAAGGAGACAGGGGTCAAGTCTATCATAAGATTATGCTAGGGCAAGGTGGCAGGGAATAGTTATATTAAGCTCACCGAGATAAATTTAGTAAGTCGTGACAGGTAGCGATGACCGTCACGGCAGGGGAGGACCTGTGAGGAGAATTAATGGCAACCATTAGCGTAGGGGGCCTTAGAGAGCTAACGGGAAGGGCCGTCAGCATTAAAGCGCAATTACAAACTTACCAAGAGAATCTCGGATAGGGTCCATACGGCGGGATCCTGGCGGGTAATACAAGGCTCGACGTGCAGTATAGTGCAGTGGTGAAACAAATAGTTAGAGAGGCGGTCAGGTGATCAAGGTCATGTGATCAGCCCGAAGAGCTAATAGAGTGAAAAGGGGAAATAGAGCAGCCATCTTAGAACGGTTTTGGAAACAGATTTAAAAGCATGGACATAATAGACGTGAGTCCCTTGCTCACTTTGCCGCTGGATTCAAGCAAGCCTGGCTGAAGACGGCTGAAATGCCAGAAACCGGTCCTAGGAAGCTTGTTTCCGGTCCAGGGAAGGCATGGCTTGGCAGTTCGGGCTGGACTGTTCCCATGAGGCACAGGGTCAGACTGATTTGCATATGGCCATGTCTGAACTGGGGTGGCAGAGTAGGCTAAAGAACGCTGATGCATCAAACCCAGATCTGTTGACTGGGTGTGAGTGTTTGATTGGTTCTGATGCTCCGTTCATCACCACCCCCTTTTGTACCGCTTTGTTCGCCATAAGTTAGCAGGGTATGCTCAGACGTCAGTCCCTTGCTGACTTTGCCACTGGATTCAAGCAAGCCTGGCTGAAGAGGGCTGAAATGCCAGAAACCGGTCCTAGGAAGTTTGTTTCCGGTCCAGGGAAGGCATGGCTTGGCAGTTCGGACTGGACTGTTCCCATGAGGCACAGGGTCAGACTGATTTGCATATTGCCATGTCTGAACTGGGGTGGCAGAGTGGGCTAAAGAACGGTGATGGATAAAACCCAGATCTGTTGACTGGGTGTGAGTGTTTGATTGGTTCTGATGCTCCGTCCATCACCACCCCCTTTTATACTGCTTTGGAAATAATAGCAATACAGACTTGTATACTTAAAACCATAGAGTTAAGCAGCAATAAAGTTTTTTTTTAAAAAAGGCGTTTTCTTGGACAGTTATTTACAAGAGTCAGTACATGAATGTAGGGCAGCAACAGTGACACATACATTTTTATAGTAGAGAAGTCTAGTCCTCAAGACAGTTTAAACCATTGTGGATACTGTTAGTTTTTAGTATCCATTTTAGTTCTTCCTTATTCAGCAATTGGTGAATATCAGCTCCTCTCGTGGGAGGTCTGATTGCAGTAATGATAGTCCATTTAAAGTCCATTTCACTGTGTCCAGATTCCATAAAGTGGTCCACCAACGGTGCATTCGGGGTCTTGCACCGGATTCTGCTCCGATGTTGACAGATCCGGAGTCTGGCCTTCTGCGAGGTCTGGCCAACATATATTTTCATGCAGGGGCAAAAAAATTGCATAGATAACATTGGCAGCATTGCAATTCGTAAAGTTTCTCCTTTCAAACTTTATTTGATCATACATAAAATCTTTGCCTTCAATAGTGGTATCACATATAATACAATCACCGCATTTGGCATGGCCAGCAAGGGGTGGAAGTCCCCAAAGGTCATTCAGAGTGCTCTTGGGTTCATTGGATAGAAGAGCCACTCGAACCAAGTGGTCTTTAATATTTCTAGCCTTTTTAAAGGCAAAGATTGGGCGTTCAAGATTTAGTACGCCTGCATTTATAACTTTCCAGTGCTTCATTACACTTTTTCGTATGGCATTTGACGCAGGTGAAAAAGTGGTGACACCGACCGGTCTTGTGTTTTCTTGATTTTTGGTTCCAGAAGAACATCCCTGGGACAATACCAAGCCCTCTTTAAAGATTGGCGAACCAGTTTGCGTGGGTAGCCTCGGTTCCATAGCTTGTTGCTTAGAGTTTGTCCCTCATTAAAATAGTCTTCCTTTTGATAACAGTTCCTTCTTATACGGAGGAACTGAGAGTAAAGAAGTGAGTCGCGGAGGGCGTGGGGATGGTGGTTCTTATAGCTAAGCAATGTGTTGCGCTCAGTGGGTTTTCTATATAGGCTGGTTATCAGCTGCCCATCTTGATGTTGAATTCACAGATCAAGAAAAGGAATGGAGTGCTTGCTTTCAGACAGAGTGAATTTGAGTCCACTGCAGTTGTTGTTGAGCCAATGAAGCAGTTGCATAAGTGATTTGTGTGATTCATTCCAGATCATGAATATGTCGTCTATATACCGCTTCCACAGGGCAATGCCACTGTGGAAGGGGTTGGCTTGGTTGAGGATCCATCCCATTTCGAGATCGTCCATGTACAGGATCGCTAAGTTGGGAGCAAAACCTTCTCCCATTGATGTGCCTCGGACCTGGCCGTAAAACTGATCATTAAAGAGGAAGAAATTTTTGGTTAAGCAGATCTCTGAAAGCTGTAGTATAAAGAGTGGTGGTACGGCATGTGAGCGTGGACGTCTGTTTAGTACCTGTTCAAAGACGAGCATAGAGTCAGTTTGGGGAATGTTAGTGTAAAGGGACTCTACATCAAGTGTTCACATTGTGCTGGATGTAGGGTCAAATGGGTACTCCTCGATTAGATTAATCATGGCCATACTGTCGCGTATGTAGCATTCAGTAGTAGGCACGAAATCTTTAATGAAATGATCAATGTATTGGCCCAATGGTTCTAGAATGTAACCACACCCTGAAACAATGGGACGTCCCGGTGGTGCTTCTAAATTTTTGGGAATTTTGGGCAGGGTGTATATCACCGGTATTCTTGGCGATTTGGTATTTAAAAACTGATGTTCTTTTTTACTAAGAAATCCAGCCTCTAAGCCTTCATTTGTAACCTGAATGATTAATTTGTGTATTTCTTTGGTAGGGTTGCAGGGGAGTCTGCAGTAGTGTGTCACAGCACATACTCACTCAGGGAGCTCCAATATTTTCATATGGAGTCCTCTCTCCACCTCTGACCACTGAGAGGCTTCAAGATCATTGCCCAGTAAACACGGGACTGGGAGCACCTTTGACAAAGCTGTCGTACTTTGAAATTTGGGACCGCGTAGGAGGCAGGGCCCTACCCCTGTCTATCCTGGTATTAGCGAACCGCGAATGGTCAATGCGGTATGTACAAGTGCTTTGTATAACGTTCTAGCTATGAAAGCACTGTGTATACGATATTATACATCACTACGTGGGTTCCATCTTAGAGCGGTGGCCATCTTATGGTTGCCCTCACATAGGCTACATATCACGAGCAAATACGGGCCTTTAGAGCACATGTGCCTTCCTTTGACTTCTCTGTGACATGGGCAGCTTGGCTCCGCTGCCCCAGGTCAGTCCCGTCTCACGAGCTCCCCGTCCTATGGCCACCTGTGATTAGCATCAGGGCTTGACACACCATAAAGCCTTTTTCATCCCACACGAGCCTCCAGCTAATCTCTTTCACACCTGACCGTTCCTGCTTTATGGCTTGTTTTCCAAACAGGAGATGCCCGTGTTTATTGGGGCCTGTTGATATCTGATGTGGGATCTGAGCCTCGCTGGGTAAATAATTGTGGGCTGGCCTAACTGGAATGTGGGATGGTCATCATGACTCTGCCTTTTCGTTTGTAATGTATACCTGTAAATGACCATACCGTAAAACAAGGAATGTGTGCCTGAAGCATGATATTTTGTATTTAAGGAGAAGCTCGTTTCTGTAATTTTAAGCAGTCTCCTGAGAACATACACGCTGTTGTACTTCTAGGATGCCTGTAATTGGTCTGCAGCCAATAAACTGATCTTTCACTTCACCCAGAAGACTCTGTGTTTCTGTAGGTCTGAAACAGGAAGAACCCAAAGTCATAGGGTGTGTTCCCCTGCACCGCTGGGCTTAAAATTCCCAGTACTTCAAAGCTACCTTCATAGGGTCTGTCACACCTCCCCATTCCAAATCCACCACAGCCATAGGATGGAGTTTGGTAGTGCTGTCTGCATAAGTCACCTAGTGAAACACACCAGGTAACAACCTCTCTGGAGGCACCAGTTCATCCAGGACCATAGTCACACTAGCCCCAGTGTCTCTGATAGCCTCAACCACAGTCCCATTCACTTTAGGCCTCTGCCTGTACTTGTCCATGTTTGGAGGTAAGGCAGCAAGGGTTTCAATATTCACCCCACCCAGGGACACTAAGGTTGCTTCCACCACCTGACTACCCCTCTCTGAGGGCACCACTCTCCACCCCTACACTGACACTGGCAATCCCTGTGTATGGCCCCTTAGGGGGAGCTTCTTGGTGCAGATAGCATCTCCCTGCTTGTGCCCTGGCTGGTTACAGTCAAAGCACTTACCCACCTTTGAGGGATCAAAGAACCTACCAGGCTTTCCCTGAAACCCCCTCCCTTTGAATTTGGGTTGGATCGGGCCCCCCTCCATGTGCAGGTTTTTGTGGGTCTTTGGAGGATTCCTTAGGTTTTTTACCTTCATTTCCCTGGGCTTTCCCTTGGGAAGGGACCTGTCCTCCTTTCTTCTGGTGACCCCCCTGGTGCTGAATGAAAACCCGGGTTCTCACCCACTCATCAGCTGATTCCCCCAACTCTCTGGGGTCTGTCAGCTTAGAGTCCACTAGATATTGGTGTAACTTCTCCTCTGCACAATGAGTCCAAATATATTTCTTGAACAACAAATTATACAATCCCTCATATGTGTCAACTTTGTTACCAACAATCCAGCCTTCCAGTGCCTTAACTGAAATGTCCACAAAGTCTACCCAAGACTTTGAACTCAATTTCTGGGAGCCTCTAAACTTCAGCCTGTACTGTTCTGGAGTCAGACCAAATCTTTTGACTAAGCATGCCTTCATCTGCTGGTATGATTCTGCATCCTCTCCCTTCAGGGTCAGGAGCCTATCCCTCCCAGCTACTGGAATCAACTCCCACAGGAGTGCACCCCAATACCTAGAGTGAACCCTACTCATGTTAAGGGCCCTCTCAAAAGGTGCTAGCCACCTGTCAATGTCATCCCCCTCAGTGTACTTGGGCACTATGCCCTTGGGAAGTTTAGGTTAAAAAATCTACCACCCCTGGACATCTCAGCATCCTTTTCACTTTTGCTGCCACCATTCCTCTTCTCCTCCTCTCTCTCCCATTTTCTCCTAGCCAATTCCAATTTCTCCTTCTCCAAGGCAATCAACTTTAATTGAGCGTGGAGCTGTCTCTCTGCAAGAGACAGTAGTGGTGCCTGCGTAAGGGACCCTTCCCCACTCCCACCACCACCTTGGTTCACCTGGCTAACACTACTCACAATGGAAGAGGTTTCATCCTCACCCCTCTCTTGGGTGAGGTTGGGGGGGGGGACATCCTCCCACCCCCCTAGGTTCTCCTCAGCTTCCCTGGCACAGGCCTTTGGGGACTCAAGCAACCCTGCCTTCCTCATCTTCTTGGCAGCATGCAGCCCCCTAAACCTACACTGTTCACTAAGATCAGCCAACTTAAACTGGGACAGTTTAGCCAAGTCCATCTCCATGGCTCCCTAGTTTTGGGTCCTAAAAAACTAGGCACAACAGACTTAGAACAATTTGAAAAAATCAAAACAATGGTTAAAAAACAGTTTAGTCCAAATTCCAAAAATCAAACTTAAAGGTTTTGTTCTAAGGCAATTTAGAAGATTTATATAATCTTAAATCATTCACTGAAAGGTGTACTTTTTAAACACAAGTCCTCATCCACACCACTGAGCACCAAATGTTGGAAAGTGGGTTATTGGTAGGGGCAAATGTAGGTCTGCCACTGGCAATAAGGCCACTAACACACGATAGGACTCAGCATAGGTCTTAGAAAATTATTCCTATGCTCAACCCTTGGTAACGTGGCTGCGAGAAGACAGGCTTAACTTCAAAGACAGGTATGTAAAGCATTTAAAAACACAATTTCACTAAATAATTAAGACACAACACATAATAAAAATCCAACAACAATTTATACAAATAGGAAATATTTTTATCTTTAAAATGACAACAAAACGACAAAAATTCAATGTAGGGAACCGAAGATATGAATTTTCAAAGATTTAATAAAATATAGCACTTAGAAGATTATAGCACCATATTGTGATACCTGCTCGCAATAGACCAGGGCAAAGTCAAAGTCTCAGGCCGACCGCGATGGAGCCCTGAGCGGCTACAGCTTGCGGCAGGTCCCGGTCTCAGTTTTTACCTTCACACTTAGAAACTTTTCTGGAGCTTTTTCTCGCAAGGCTCCCAGCCAGTCCAGATCCAGTGAGGGTTCGCCGGTTTGACTTGTGACGAGGTCCCAGTCAACTTCCCTGGAGCGAACTTAGAAAATTTCTCAAGATCGCTTCAGCAGGGCAACCCAGGAATCCAGGCCAGTACGCGATGGAATGCAGGCGGCTTGGCTCTCGCGGTTGCTCTCGGTCACCTTTTCTACAAGCAGACTTAGAAACTTTTCTGGAGCTTTTTCTCGCGGGGTCTCTCTATGCTCCTCATGTAGCCGGATCCGGTGGGGGTTCGCCGGCTTCAGAGTTTCTCTAGTCCTAGTCAATCTCTGGAAGTTGATCCCATGGACCTTTTAGCGGGACGAACCTGGATGGCTTGGCCGGCTCGCGGTTGAAGGCAGGCGACCTGGCTAGCCAGGTTGAGTTGGTTCCTCTATGGAGCTTTATTTCAAAGTTGGTCCAAAGTTCTCCAAACTTCTTGAACTTCTTCCTGAAGTTCCTCAAGGGGTCCCAAAGTGTCTCAAACTCACTCCTAGGGTCTGGAAGCTCCAAGGTGGTCCTTGAAAGTTGAGGACGTCAGGTCCCACAATCCACTGGTAAAAAACCCTTACAAATCCACTGGTAGTTCTCCAAGGTGTAGATTTAGTTGGTGATGTTCCAGTTGAGCTCTTTTAACCTGTAGCTTTCAGGGAGTCCACTCTTTAGTTATTTTTCAGCAAAATAATCCACAGGGCTGTAGTTTCAGATGGTGCAGTTTTCAGAGGTCAGGCCTTAGAAATCTTTGCACAGCAAAACTTCTCAGCAGGGCACTTCTTGCTTCAGTAAGTTTCAAGCAGCAGATCTGGAGGGCTCTGGCCCTCTCAGATACTTATTCCAAGTTCTCTGGGTCATGCAGGAGTTCACTTCTGACCAATGGGAGCAGGCTAAGTCCTCAAAGTTATGACCACATCTTGTAGTGTGTGGCATTATTTTGTCCCAGAGTGCATCAAATCTTCCAAATCCATAATGGCTGATTTTCCAGCAAGGAGGTAAGAGCTGGCTAAACACCCCCCCTAGGATGGCTTATTTCCATAGACTCTCCCCCTACCATCTGCACATACCTTCCCTAATCCTGGGTCTGGTGGGGGTCAAAAGTGTAAAGTGGACACTGACACTGTGGCCATCCCTCTGCCTTTGGTTTACGACTCCTCCCCCTGGCCTGGCATTCCTATGGTACAGCACAGTGCCCTCCCAGCAGAGCTGGTTAACCCCAAGGGCTCTTTATCACCTCTTCAAGGCAGCCTGGCTAATCCACTTAACTCTGACCAATCAGGGCAGACCACTGGAAGGCTGCATTTGGACGTACAAACAAGAAAGTCTTATAACTTCTTGGATGTACACTATAGGAGAAATTCAACAATATGATATTGTTGGATTTATTAATACCATTCTGGGAAGTCTTTGAATGGCATGTCTAGTCCTCTCCTATCAATAGTTATTAATCAATAACTTCCTGCCACGTTAACCTATGTAACAAGGGATTTGCAATGGGAAAATGACTTGGGCCATTTTTCCAGCACCAGGGCTTGCAAAAACATATTTTATAAGTACTTGCCTTATATCTACAGGGACCCCACCCCATGTGCAACTAGGGGCGACTTTAGGGGATCTGAATATGTAGAAAGATTGCAGATGTTCCCTTTACAGTGCTCCTAGCATCAAAGTCGAATTTGAGTAGCACTGTACAACAATGTGGGGAGTGAAATGTGAAAGTTCACTTTACCCAGGCATATACAAACCCATTTTATAAGGGTGTACCTTATAAATACCTGCCCCCCACCCCTGGGATACCTAAGGGGACCCTGGGGGGCCCTAATATGCCAAAACATTGTAGGTTATCCATTTGTAAGTGCCCCAAAGCCGAGTTTGGGCACAATTTTCTTTTTAAAAGCAGTCCTGGCACCCAGTGCTGCTTTTAAACTGACCTCAGGCTTCAGCAGTGCACACATGCAGGTGCCTAAAGGGCTGCTGGCCTTTAAACTGCCATGCCCCAGGGTACTAGGGACTTGTAGGTAGTTTCAATCCCCTTGCTCTATTATATACTAGGGGCTTATAGGGTAGGTCATGCCATTCACAGGGGTACCCCACCATACCAGTGTGTACCCTAGTGTATGTAGGTGTTTTAACTGTATTCTAATGTGTTTCCTTCAGCATAGCACTGGCCCTGGGCCTGGTTAGGCAGAGCCCAGAGTCAGTCAGAGTCAGTTACCACCAGCATCAGTCAGCAAAAAGTTGGGGGGTGCCCAGGGCACAGGATGACTTTGCAACAGAGCCCAAATCATCGGCACTCAGGCCAATCCTGATGCTGCATTCAGCAGCATGAAAGGAGCGTCAGGAGTGGCCACAGTGCACTCTGGGAGCCTGCGCCTGGAGAAGCGAGAAACGCGATGCGGGAATCAGGTAAGTGTTTTCTTTTTTGTCTCCCTGTTACCCACCTCCCTCCCCCGCCCCGTCCTGGTTACCCACTTCCCCTCCGCCCCGCCACTCTGCAACTTGCCGGCCGCAACTGGACTAGGGTTGTATCATAGTACTAGTACTGAAACTGTTAGGAGCGCTTGCTTATAAGCGTCCTGTATGCAGGCCCGTACTGACCTATAGGGCAATCAGGTAGTACCCAATGTTCTGGTCTCAGAGGTCAGTGTGTGGACTCTTTTTTTAGCCGTTCGTGGGCCTGTTTAGAATCTGGTGGGCCAGTTTTACTGTTGCGTTCTCTGATGTTACCATAGACTGCCTGCAGTGAACCAGAATGCATGCGGTCTCCCATACCTTGTAAAATACCAATACAGTCTTTGAAAGTTCAAAATTGGCCTGATTTCCAAATGTGGGCCAATTTTTAGCTGGCTGGAGTGCCAATTGGGGCCAATTTTATTTTGGGGCCCTGGCTTATTTTGTTATCCCAGTCTGACCCACCTGTGTGTTTTCTTGGTGTGAAATTGCTATAATCCTTGGCACTGAAAATAAAATGAAAGCCAAATGTTTACAGTAAATACACGTGTACACAGAGTGACAGCCAGATATGGGAAAGACGGCTAGATACTGATCGTTCCATTCGTGTGGTACATCATGCAGTCGGAGAATGAACCTGGTGGTCTTTCTACCGTCACTTTCCCTGCATCTAAACTTGGTACGAGCGTGGGGGCTGCGGTGCTTGATTAGAGGCAAGGCGGCTGCCTTTTCTATGTTTAAAATATTAGCAAGTCTGGTAAGGTTTTATCACTGGAAAATGCCGAATTTAAATGTGATTTTCAAAGTAAGAGCATGCACTTGATTTTAAAAATGAGACAACTTTATTTAACTAGTGAAATCTGGAGACAAGAACGATTCAGTACAGGCTGGGCTCCATTGCATAATAGGCCAATATTTCTCAAATGCAAATAGCGCAATGCAGTGTGGACACTTCCACAACCTACACAGCATTTCAGTTGAATGTCCCAAGCCCCTTTTATGTTCTGGAAACTTGCAATCGGCGAAAGCCACAAAAGGGAACTGTGTGCTGAATTAGGTAACACAATAACACCACTACAATTCACAAAATGCACTTCTAAAGTTACAACAACCCTAAAAGTGTCAAACCAGGCTTAAATGTACTCCAGCCCAGCACTAGGTCGAGTCAAGCACCGTGCATGGCAACTCCTGGGGCTGCAACACACTCCTATAGAATTCACAGGAAGGAGGTATTTAAAATAACACCCCAATGGAATTAAGGAACTAATGTTAAATTGCATACATTATTTTGACATTTAAATTAACATATAATATAGATCGAATTTGAGAAGTTGATGTTCTGTACAATTGTATTTTGTTTAAATAAACTTATTA
The DNA here is from genome assembly GCF_964204655.1 of Triturus cristatus. Classification (NCBI taxonomy): domain Eukaryota; kingdom Metazoa; phylum Chordata; class Amphibia; order Caudata; family Salamandridae; genus Triturus; species Triturus cristatus. The sequence goes on from NC_140595.1 coordinate 428,551,082, forward strand.
CATTTCCCTATACTTTCTTATAAGGAATTTTTCACCCCGGTGGTGGAAATTTCCACCAACGGGTGAAAAGTTACTTGTAGTAAATGTATACTTGCAAATCCTGCTGTAGGAGTCTCCACCCTTTAATTGGTGGGGGAGCAGATAGGCAACTTTACACCTTGATATAAATCTCCACTTCGAAAAGGTGAATATAAAGAGTGGAAATGCACCTAAATGTAGGAGTATATCAACATGCGAGTACATCTACACATGTATATTTACCTGTGTAAATTGGGCCCTGTGTGTGAAAAGTTGTTATGCTACAGTACGACTTCACATCCACCATCTGTGTCATGGTTACCAAATGAACGTTACCAACTGCCGAGCTTACGGTTCACGTGAGTTCAAAACTTGCAGGTTTTTTTTATGTATACCACCTTTTTTTAGTATAAAGAACCCCTTCACTGTGGATATTTGTTCTCATTTTGGGGAGCTCTTGTAAACCAGCCTCTCCATTCTTGTGCCATCCTGATTTTCTATATGTATTATTGTTGACATGCGTGTGACTCTTTTAGGCTGAGTCCAGTACACTAGCATTACTACAAAAGTATTGATATGTTAAAAGCATTAATCATTTATATTCTTACAAACAAGTTATGCTCTTTGTCTACATATATTATGTAATAAGTCCTAGAATTTATGTTATTGCCTTATTAGGTGTTTTTGTTATGTTTTTATTACAGTGAATATGCACACTAAAATACCTCTCCTCACTTAGGGGCAGTGAGCACATCTTTGTCGGTCTCTGAGTTTTTTATTCTTGACAGTGAAAGCATGTTGAGTTACTTTTAGGTAGCAATAAATGTGCACCACACTTTCAGCACTAGTACTGATACACCTAAGTAAATCATTAGTGTGATCAGATACATATTTCACTTCCTTTCATTTACAACCTTCTGCTGGTGTTTGTTACCCTTTGTTAAGGTCAGTGTATACAGCAGGGTTCACCCATTCCATCTTTGCACATATATTATAGGGGCAATCATTTATACCAGCCATTCCTGACATAAAAACCTACAATGAGAAGGGTGATCCACCTAGGATCTAGGAATACAACCTTTGAGCTTTGCGGGCGGACAGCAGATTCACTCCAACATTCAGATTTTTTTTTATTTAACGCACCCTCAGGGGTATCAATGCAACAATATTTTGACTCAACCCCTACGGATATTTTTACACTGCTCCTACCCAATAAATTATGGAGATGGCGTCTGCTATCATACTAAACACATTTTGGGCAGGGTCTTCTCGTTCAGGTTCATTTTGTTTTGGGCAAACCTGGATGTCTTGTCCTTTTGACCTTTATATGTTTTCGGTTTTTTCCAGTTCGTTATGCAGTGCCTAATTTGAGCCAGTGGTTTCAGGCACAGCACTAAATGGTCAACAGCGGAACTTATGGGAGCAGCCACATGGTGGCCATGTCTGTCTAATTTTATAGATGAGCAGAACAACAGTTTGTCATTCATATAATAAATATATAAAAAAGACTAATAGCTGCCTTACTAGCCATTCTAAAAGCTTTGAGGGTCTGGAATAATCTGAATTGTTACTGACAGCGCTGACAGGAGCAATGGGTGGAGCAAGCTGCAGTGGCCTTCTGCCAAGGACCCTGGCACTTATTAATATTATTATTTTTTTTTACAAATCGAGCACTGTCATGGTGTCTGATGATGTGAAAAATTCAATCCTGGCCTACTCTGTACATACCTCCTCTGACCCCCAACAACAACGCTAGTGCTTTAACATGACTCTTGAGCAGCATATCAAAACAACATGAAACGCTTCAAAGACTGATGGTTTTAATAAACTTCCCTTAAGGCAGGACAACAGGTTGTGCACTTACAAATGTTGCTGGAAAGGGTAGGAGGCACCTACTCCTTCCTGCCCACCAAAAAAAACTGGACATGACTTTAGCTTGCCCTCATGTTCCCTTGAATTCAAACCAAATTCTCCTCTGCGGAAAATCCAACGACGTGTTACTTATGCACATGGGTGTCATTTGACAACCTAGTGGTGTGACGAACAACCTGGGCTAAAATATGCATAGAAGAGGAGAGTACTTTTGTGGGCGTTCTGCACACTCCGAGCGTCCCAGGCCCCAAGGTGGCGCTGTTGAGGGCGATGGAGGGTTAGGCGGGCCTTGCATTTCTATTAGCCAGGAGAGACATTGGGTGTTTGTGGAAGTGTGAGGAGCGCCCTTCCCTGAGGGTCTTGACAAGAGGCATGGACGATTGCGCAAGTGTAGAGAGTGCGATTTATAAATGGACAGGGTGTGAATAGATTTGGGGCCTGTGGTAATCCAGATGCACCGATTCATAAAGGCTGCACACTATTTGTGCTATGCTCGTCTCTATGCAATTTGGGACTTGCTGTACGGCGTGGCGATGGTTCCTTGGTTTTCCAGCCACTTTTGTTTTGTTGTACTATTTTTACGTACAAAATAATAAACTGAAGTATAAAAAGGCTACAGAGAAGTCGATTACAAGGAATGAGGAGCAGCAAGTGCGGCAAGTAAGAGAGTTAGCAATGTGTGAGAGAAGACTTAATGGGGGACAGAAACGACACTGCAGAGAACTGAGTACACTGAAGGCGCAGGGACTGACAGGAAGCAGAATGGATACAAGGCCCATAGAAAAGCTAAAATTCAGGATTTGTCAAAATCAATAGACAGATGTAATTGGAATGGGAAACACAGTCTTCAAGGTTAGGAGTCTGAGTACAACTATGGAATGCTTCAAAGGGTGCACACATCAAGAAGTTGGAACCAAACTGAGGATCCACTGAGACTTTATAAAGGAGGCAGGGAAACATGTGAAATCTCTTCAAAGAAAACCATCACAACGGGTAATTTGAATAACAACGGCTGATCAGGCAAACAAAAGCTCAAAAGGGCAGATATGTAACTTTTAACGGTGCCCAACACAAAGTGTAGCCAGCCAAAGGCAATGCGAACAGAAAAACACCCAATACTATAGCCTAGAAAGGGTCATATTTATTTTCCTCATACCAGGCAACAAACTGAAACCAGTGGCCTGAATAGATTTGCTAGGAGGGTGACAAGCAACCAAAATGAATTCCACCACCTCAGGCAGTAGATCAGAATGTCTCAATTGGCTCCCTTCAATCTCCAGACATGAATGTGTAGGCTTGAGGTTCTGGTGCGGCACCCTGCGCTGCTGCGGGACAGCAGATCAGAGAAGTGGAGGCAGATGATCTGAGTTCTGAGTATAAGACCATTCGGGACACATCTGGGGCCCATGGAATGTGCTGTGTACAGTCTGATCTGACTTTCTTCAGTATAAGGATAAAACGTGAAAATGCATATAGGAAGCCAGAATCCTACCGAGTGGTGAGCACGTCCCCTAAAGACCCTTGTGGAACATTCTCTAGCTTGCAGTGGGATTTCGCTAGGTGACTGACCGTTACCGAAATCCTCTGGAGTGCCCAGCCACTGCCAAAGTCTGAGAGCCTCCGGAGAGAGCACAAGACCCCACACTTCCCTGCATGTTGCAGTAACACACAACCGTCTTTATTCAGCACTCGGCTCGATCTGCCTTTGAAAGAAGGGAGACAGGCCTTTAGGGCCGTTCAGGGGGCTCGCAGCTCCAGAGGATAAATGCTGCTCAATTTAAGACCAGAGACCTCGGATCTCCACCTTGCCCAGATTACTTCCTGAGCTTTGTGATGACACATCTGTCATATTCTGGGCTCTAGAAGGGGCACAGAGAACAGCCAGCTGCACATCACCAGCCATCCACCATCGAGGTTCCTGAGCCACCTCGTAGTATACAAAGACCTTGTCAGAAAAACATCTCCAGTGCTGAGCCCACAGCAGCAGCAAATTCCTTAGATGGGTCCACATGTACCATTTGCCAAAGACACCAGCAGAATGCATGATGCCGAGAGCCCAAGACGTCTCAGGACCATCAAGGCTGGAATAGGAGCTCTCGCCTGAAACATTAGGATCATAGCCTGAATGCTGTGGACCTGGTATGAAGGCAGTGTGAACAATGGCAATGGTATAGCGAATTGTTAACAAAAACCAGAAGCGGGATTTTTGCTCATAGATAGAGCACCCCAGAGGGAATAGAAATGGCCCTGTTGCCTGTAGGTGGTCTGAGACAAGCTGAGACGAGCTTTCTTGAACAGCTAGTCATCGAGATACGGGTATAAGTATATGCCTGACCTGTGATGATGTGCCACAGCTACTGAAATGACCTTTGGAGAGACCCGAGAGGCCAAAGAAAGGCCGAAGGGCAGGACAAATTTGAAGTAGTCTGACCTCTTCCAATATGAAGGTACTTCCTCTGGGACTTCTGGACTGGCACATGAAAGCACATATGAGGTCTAAAGAAAACACCTACTCTCAGGGTCCAAGCACAGCAGGACCAGTGCATCTATCATTTTGAACTTCTCCTTTTTTAGGACAGCAATCGAGAATCCAGAACCCAAGGTCAAGAATTTGTCTCAGCCCCCCCCCCCCCACCCCCCACCCTCCAGCCATCTTAGAATCCAGAAAGTACTGGGGAAGTAGCAACTCCGCCCTCTCTGCCTGGGGCTTGATTTTATCACGTGTATGGCAAGCAACATTCACACTTCTTTGGACAGAATACAGACATGATCCACTGATGTCTGAGAGTAAACTGGTGGAACATGGTGAGGTATATCCAGAAAGGGAAGAGCACAGCCAAACTGCACAATTTGGAGGACCCATGTGTCTGACGTGATGTAGAGTGAGAGAGGCAGGCAGTGCTTGATCCTGTCACATGTAGGCCTCCTAAGGTGGCTGGAGAGCAAAGGAGAGAGATTAAATTAGTGATGTAATTATAGAATGTGCCCAGTGCACGCATCCTTTGAGTATCCTCTGAATTTTCTATATTGCAGAAACAAAGGACTCCCAGAGGGGGTGGAGGGGGGTGAAGAGGTGGGAGGGTTCCGAGTAGCCCCTGTGAGAAGGCAGTAGCTCTAACCTATAACATCTCTATTTCTGCATACGCCTTTTGTAACATCAAAGGGCATGTCCGCAATGAAGAGTGAATGTCCCCAGTGAAGGCCATGAAGCGTGCCCAGATATGTCTTCTGATAATGACAATGATGTCCATCACGCGGGCAACAGAATCTGTAGTGTCCAATTGAAAATGTACAATATACTTTGCAGCATCCTGTGTTCTCGAAGCATAAGCATTGCACATATCCTCCAGCAAAGCCATCACTACCTCGCAAGCCATATCCTCAAGGGCACTCATATGCCAGCAAGAGGCAAATTGCATTAAAGGGACACAAAGCAAAGACACTTTTTGCAATTGGCATCAAGACCTTTAAGATTCCACGTCTGCTCGATTGGTTTTAAAATAATTTATTTTCCCCTTACTCATAGTCATAGAGGATTGTACAGAAGGGCTCTCAGGAGTCAGATGCAGTTTCAAAAACTTTGGATCGCCTGGTGGTGGTTTGTGATGTCTTGTTATGGGGCGACCCACTGACAGATCCAAAAACTGTTTTAGGTCAAGCGGCCGTGTTTGGGTCAGACAGGGCTTCATGAAAGGCAACAATGCCTCGAATAAAGCTGGACCAAGTTGTAAAATATTTGCTTGGAGGCTAGATCCAGTCTCTTCAGTAGGGACTGTAAGTCCAGGATTTTTTCAGCCCTGCAACCACTACAGCAATAAATAGAATTTTATTTGTGGGGAGTCCCAAAGGGAATCCAGGGCAGACTCGAGAGAAGCGATCAAAGCCAATAGCTTTTTGCAAGGATACATAAAAGCCAGCATCTGCATAGTGAGAAGAGAGCAAATTATCTCCCTCCTCAAAGTCATCTCATGGAACATGTTAGAGGCCTTCTATGTCATCCGAATCCAATCCAAACATTTGCTCCATCTGCCATGCTGTCTAAGTGGAGAACCTACAGGAAACCCCTTGTCAGCTTAATCATTAGCTTTGGTGGTAATTTATCTCTATATAAGATGGGTTTGTGCTGAGGATGGGGGTGGATCAGAGATCTGGGTCAGCAGCTGGCATCACTGGACCTGCAGGCAGCACCAACAGAGTGGCAAGGCCTGATGAGGAAGAGTTGGGACACAGCCTGGTGCCAATGGAGTAGCAGGCAGACTTTGTCCTGAATTAGTCAATGCCAGGTGACGGCCCACTGGCAGAAGTAACCATAGGCCGCAAAGCGTCAATGAATCCAGAAGGTGCATCAGGGGGACCTAGAACCATTAAAATATTTTGCTGCATGGCTTCCTTGAAAGCCTCAACTTACTGCAGACCAATTGATGGCTTTGGGAGCTCAGAGCGCACTGGATCCAGATTCTGCACAGTTTGTAATCCGGATGCTGGAGTCAGTCGTCACAAGATGTGTTATATCTCACTGGATCGGGAGCATCGAGACACCAAGGAGCTTTGGGTGTGCTTCTTCTAAAATTTGTCTCTGGATTTTACTTTTTTTTTTTTCGGCTTTTACCTACTTGACCAGGGCAGTGCAACTGAGATAACAATCACCCTTATGTCCGCGACAGAGCTTAGCCTGTCATTCATTGCTAGCCTTTAGATGCATCATGGAGCTTATGTTGCTGGTCTTGGAGTCATGATTGGTCCAGAGGCACCATAAGGAGATGTCACGTATGTCCGCAACAGACATCTGCTTCTGATACAAGTCACACAGCTTGAATCCTACAATTTTTACAGGAGACCTCAATCAATACAAACTGCCAAAATACGATTTAAAAAGATTTAATGAAAAAAAAAACTGAAATCTTTAGGAGCTGTGCCCTAGATCTGCATTTTAGGGTCTGGCAAAAGCGGAACTCATGGCAGCAGAGGAGTGATGCCTTTATATGGCTCTGTTTTGCCATGTCTGAAGGTGGGACAGAGTGGAGACAGAAGACATTGATGCCACCTGTCAGGTCGCAGAAACTATTGGAAGAGTTTGCTGGATCCAGTCTGGTGCTGGGGAGATTCGCAGGGTGAGAAACCTGCACTCAGAAGTATCTATCAGAAACAAATATCTCTACTCCAGTGTCTAAACTCCAGTCCATTCAGAACATTTAAATATATGGACTAAATATGCTTCACAAAAGATTAATCAACATTCCCTTTATCATAAAGGAACTACAATGACTTCATAACTGTTGATAACCAACACAATTTCCTGAACGCAAATCTTCTGCTCATACATAGCTGCTAATACAAAAAGTAATACTTAATACATATTATAGAGACTCTTAAAATTTTCCTATCAACATTCCCAGCATAAATGAAGCAAATTTCGTGAAGACCATTAAATTTGTTGGACAATTTACCTGTAAAAGGTGTAAACTTCAGAATGGATTCGAGCCGAGTTTAAACCTTCCAGGCACCCAAAGATGATCTATCAATGTTAAAATACAAGTAATATACTAAGTGTGAGGAGTTGGTCTGGTATATGCTGTCCAATATTTAAAGTGGGCACCCTGCACCAGTCCAGACAACCCTTATGGTGATTTAAGAGGTCTCAGACAACCTTAGAATGCTATCCAAGTGGTAGCTGTGGAGAACAGCCTTCAGGCTAAGTCTTGCAGGAGTGTAAAGCAGCTTGTTCCACCAGAATGCAATCTTATACTATAGATTAAATGAAAGAGAACCACACAAGGTATTTATAAAAATATGTATTTATTATATAATACTCTCTAGTACGTTTCAGTATCTTCTACCCAGAGATAGACACAAAGCACACAATACTTAAGCAAAGAAATGACAGTAAATAGCACTAATACTCAGTGGGCCCTGGGGGGACCTAACCATATACTAAGAAAGTGGTATAAGGACCACGACTTCAGTCAGGACGATGTTGAGAGGATGTAGAATCACTGGGACCCCAAGGAACCACCCAAGGTGAGTAGATAGGGACCCCACGGAGAAAGGGTGCATTGTGGGAACACGACTGCATGCTCCGTACAACTCTATGTGAAAGTCGCGGTTGGAGTTTTAAAGATTAAGGACCCTTCCCAGTGGACTACGAAGAAACCCCATTGAAGACAGAAGGTTGGAGAGCCCTCCATGGATACAGAAGTACCCAAGTTACCTAACCCAGCAAGCCAGGTGCATAGGTGTGAAGTGGCGTCGGAAACCGCAGTTGAACCCACTGGAGGACTTCGAAGAGGAGACGCTGCTGGAAGAAAGGACAGTGTCCATTGGTATCCAAACATGGATTCTGGTCGAGGAGTACCTGAAAACAGAGGGGACAGAGTCTGGAGTCTGGGTCACTTGGGAGTGACCAGGGGCTCGGTAGACGAATACCCACCGATGTCGGGTGCTTCAGGATAGTTGATGGTGACCTGGACTCTGCAGCTATGGGGACCAGGCGATGTTGAGGACAACCAGGAGCCAGATGTGAGCTGTCCCACAAAGGATGTCGAAGGCTGAGGGGTTGATGTCCGGCGGGAGCACCAATAAGCCTTGGCAACAGCAACCTATGCAGAAAGTGTACGGTTCGGACCAGCAATGTCCAGGAGACTCACCACAGACAGGGGAGTCAGGGCAAGACTGGAGCAACCAAAAGAGCCCAAGAAAATCAAAGTTTACCCTCAAATGGACCCACAGGATGGAGGCACAGGAGTCGCGAGGGGACCTCAAGCAGCTTCACAAAATGACAGACCACGGAGCACACAGTGCGTGGTGGATGAAGATCTTAGTGGAAGAAGACGCCAGAGGTAGGGGCTAATGCACTTGTTAAAGATTTGCAACAAGCACATGCACTTGCACTGCACTTGCAAAAGTACGAGGTGGACAGGGGTTCGGGTATTGCAGCCCCCACGAGGGATTCTGACCTCATACTTGGTGAGAGGGCAGCTCAAGCATCGAGGAATGTGAAAACCCGCCTCCTGTGTTGCTGGACCCTTTAGAGTCTGTAGGAGCTCAGGATCAGCAGACCGGTCAGCAGTGTTGCGGTGCCTGCAAATGCAGGGGAGTGACTCCTTCACTCCAAGGGAGATTATCTTCAGTTGTCTTTGATGCTCCACAGGTCCTGCACAGATCCTGTATGGTGCACAGGCACAGACTATGCAGCAGACTGATAGGGAGATGGAGTCAGCCCCAAACGAAATCCAGCGAAGTTCAGAGTGCCCAGGTTGTCAAAGTGCTGTGGTTTCAGGTTGGAATCTTGTCCATGATGAATTTAAGGTCCTACTGCCAGGTAAGCCCTTAAGTACCCACGGGAGAGGGTTGGAAAGATTCAGTTTTCCAGACAGAGGCGAGGTTACTCCCATGTTCTTTGTCCAGTTTCGCACCACAGCTGGAGCCAATGGCTCCCAGGACTGGTTTGAACTGGACTATGCACAGGGACACCAAATGTGCCCCTCATGCAGACTTTCCATTGCTGGCAAGCCCACCCACCCAGCCCTAATACACTAAATCCTGTCTGGGAGGTGGTCACACCTCCCTATGACAGGATGCCTATTGTTCTGCCTTCCCCTGCTCGGGCTTGGCTCAGCAGCAGGAAGGCAGAAATATGTCTCTGGTCGGCAGCAACCATTTTGTGCTGTCCAGAGTTAGAAGGCTGGCACCGGGAACACCATGGACACCACGAAGCTCGCTTCTGAGGGGTGGAATCATACCTCCCACAACGGTTACCGGTGTGGGGGTATGATTCCAACATGTTTGACACCAAACACGACAGGGTTTGTTTCAGCCATTTTAGAGTTGGTCATCACACGGTCATGTAATGCCCATCTATATATCGTATATGGCTGCTTCATTGACAACCTGGGAGAATGGACTCCATAGGCTGCAGGGGTGTCCTGCTCATGCAGGGGCACCCTCTCACTTAGAACCAAGCACCCTGCCTTCAGGATTGTAAAGGCCTGCTTTAGGGGTGACTTATAGGTTTTAGGTGCAGTGCCCCTTAGATATAGTAAACCTATATCTTAAGTAAGTGGTACATGCATTAACTTACACAGGCTGCAATAGCAGGCCTGTAGTTACATTTTGCATAACCTCCCTTGGGTGGCATAATACATGCTTTCGCCCAGGGGAGGCCTCTGGGGGACCTATGCCCTGGGTACATGTGTACCATATACTAGGGACTGACAAGGGTACCCCAGTATCCAATCTGGAGTGTACCTAAGTACATATCATTACAGTTTAGGGAATAAGCAGATAGACTGGGGTCCTGATTAGCAGGATCCCAGTCAGACTAGTCAAAAATGGTGTTACATCAAGCAAAAAGTGGGGGTAACCATAAGAAGCAGATCCTTCTTTCCTACCCTAATTAAATGCTAGAAACAAGAATTCAAAAAGAGAGAAAGAGAAAAAACAAAATTGTGAAATTATACATTCAGGTGTTTTGTCATGCAGTTATGATTGGAGATCTTCTGGTTCCCTAATCCCATGGGACATGGTCAAGAAGGCACTAGACCCGAATTCATGACTTGTAACACAAATGTACAAGTCTTTTAAGTAGCATTCTCTTATATCTTATACTCCCTCCCCCCCTCACGAGTTCAAGCAGTGCAATGTACTCAATGCAAAGTCATAAAATGAGCTTACTGTGTAGTGCATTCCTTGTCTGATGGGATGCTGCGTTTGGACTGGGATTAAGCAATCACAAGGGATCATGCAAGTACCTACAAGAGGAAAGAATAGGATTAAAAGCAGCCCTAAGAGAAAGCTCTGTGAGGCAAGATGTCGAAAACTATGCGATGAACCTCTGTGCACTATTAAACATTGGACATCATCAGAGCAACCCTGTTAAAGGGGACATACACGAAGTTTGTATTTTAATTATCAATTGATCATTTTCATACATGTTTCTACTCAATTTAATGTAGCTGCAGGAAGATCATCTCCAGCATCAATTCAAATAACATTACATTGGAAATGAGAAACCCTGAGACGAGAGTTCGGTAGTTGTGGCAGACAGAGAGAGACTCAGAAGGGCATTTTTAAATGGGACTGGCATAGACTAATACATATATTAACAAGCTTCTTTAACATGTTTAATATTCTTTTTTTTAAGTTTGAGTTTATTGAAACCAGAAAAAATAGAACAATGGTACAATCAAAGAACAGTTGAAACATAATTAAGAATCAAGTACATATTGAAGGATAAGAAATGTAAAGGTTACAATAAACACTGTATCCTAGAATAAAGAAAAAAAAAAAGTAGGAAGAAGGGGGTAAACAATATTTCTATCATCAGAAAAGGTTCTAAGAAAGATGAAACTATGAGGTTAAACATTCTATGTAATTCAGAAAAACTAAAAAAAAAAAGAAGAAAGATATAATCATATATTCATGTAAGTGTGAGATATAATAACAGCATTAGTTTGATAAACGAAAAGACAACGTAACACCATCATGGCGGTTTACGAACATTGTCCGACGTACTCACAATAGTAGTAATATAAGTATTTGAAGAGGCAGAATCAGATAAGTATGTTGTGAGAGGAAGCCATAATAAATCTCTTTTAATTGCTAAAGAAATAGGGGTGACATAGTTAGTATCAAGTCTATGATGGAAGCACAAGACTTTATATGCATGCTTCCAATTGGAGGTGATTAAATGTAGAGCTATAGCTATTAATAAATCTATCAGCTGAAAATTTTATAGGGATTGAGGCCAAGAAGGGGACAAGGAACCAAGAAAAATATTTGGTAAGGAAAATGGGACCTTAGTTTTGAAAATTTTGTTAATTTGAGACCAAACTAAATGCCAAAATTTGTCAGTGTTGGGGCAATCGAATAGCATGTGTTTTAAATCAGCAGTTGAGCAGGGACAGGATTAGCATGTTGACGGAGTAGTAGAGGAGAAGCAAGCTAAAGTCGCAGGTGAGTATAATAAACGTTGATACACAAAATAAAGAGTTTGGGTAGTGTTAGCCGCCCGTGAGGTTTTATGAATTTTTAACCACAATTTATCGCAAACAGAGACAGTCCAACATTGCGATAGATCTCTTTCCCATGCCAATTCAGTCTTTGATTTAAGCCTTCCCGAAGGTGATAATAGACACTTATAAAGAGAAGATGCAGAAGGGGAAGTGTTTAATAAAGGGAATAACGTAGAACATGTTATAGGGAGAGATGGAAGTAATGAAAGATATTGATGGAGAGAAGGGAGTAAAAGATCATATTGCTTCTTAAAAGAATTAGGAAGAGCAAATTTATATTGAAGCTCCGAAAAAGATAAAGGGCTGTTATCAGACAAAAGTTGAGAAATCCATATCAGACCTTTGGATTTCCATGATTTCCAATAGAAAGCACGATTTTTAATGCGTAGTAATTTATTGTGCCAAATAGGTTGTTGAGATAGCGAAATAAGGGAGGGATAGAAGGATGGCAGGAGAGGAGCCAAAAGTTTATGTGTATGAGAAATAACAGAAGGACGCAAAGAGGAGGTGTTAGTGGTGAAAGCAAGGGTTTCCAGAAATTCAAAGGGGGAAGTGAAGGACTTCTTTATGGACAGCCATACCGGAGGATGTGTAGGGGAGACAGAAGAAAGCCAGCGGGAAGCTTGTTTTAAAGAAAATGCATAGTGATAGGACTTGAAGTCAGGAAACTTAAGTCCTCCATTTGGTTTATCTTTCTTAAGAATGGATAGGGCTATGCGAGAGGGTTTGTTCTTCCAAAGAAATTTAAATAAAATGCGATCTATTCTCTTGAAATAATATTCCGGTATATGTACAGGAATCATTGAAAGAAAATATAAGATAAGGGGAGAAAGCATCATCTTAATAGAGTCTAACCTACCTCACCAAGAGAGAAAAAGGGGGTGCCATTTAGTAATTGAGTCATTTAGTTTCTTAGTGATATTATCAAAATTTCGTTTTAAAGTTTCTGAGATAGTTGGGGAAAACCATAATCCTAAGTATTTCAGTTTAGAGGATTGCCAGGAAAACCCTGTTTGACTAAAACATTGCTCGAGACACAAGACATTGAGGGGTAAAACTTCACATTTATCTCGATTGAGACAATAACCCGAAATCTTCAAAAAAGCATCGACCTGAGAAAGAAAGTGAGGCAGAGAAGTGTTTGGGTTGGAGCAGTATAAAATAAAATCATCTGCGCAAACAGACAATTTAACTTGATGAGAACCCAGTTGGAAACCTGTGATCTGAGTATCTTGTCTAATTTTGGTTAAAAAAGGTTCTAATGCAACTACAAACAATAGAGGGGATATAGGACAACCCTGACGTACTCCTCTAGAAAGAGAAAAGTAATCTGAGACCTTACCGTTAGCAAAAATAGACGCTCTGGGACCACAGTATAATAAAGAAATCAAAGAAATTAGTTTAGGAGGGAACCCTATCCATTTTAGAGCATGGAACATAAAGTCCCACCCAATCCTATCAAAGGCTTTCTCAGCGTCCAGCGCATTGGCAGCAAGTGGGTAATCTATGGAAGGGGCCTTGCTAAGAATGTTAAAAAAGACTCTAGAATTATCAGAAGACAATCGACCTTTTACAAAGCCCGATTGTTCAGGCCCGATAAGTTCAGGCAAGACAGAATCGATGCGTAAGGCAAGGATTTTTGCAAAAATGTTGTAGTCTGTATTAACTAAAGATATAGGGCGATAATTTTTAGAAAAAGAAGGGTCTTTATTATCCTTTGGGAGTAAACAAATCATAGCGTCTTGAAAGGTACCTTGAGAAGATTCATTCGCAATAAAGGAGTTGAATAAGAGGAGAAGTTTTGGGAGAAGAAGCTTCGAAAAATGTTCATAAAATTCAATGGTAAATCCGTCAGGACCAGGGGTTTTACCTCATCTCAGTAATGAAACAGCATGGGAAATTTCTGTCAATGTAATATCTGCTTGTAACGAGTCAAAGTCAATATGTTGTGAAGGGGGGGAGTTGATTGATTGAAAATATGAAGATAGATCAGACTGAAGTGGTTGGGTCTCAGGAGTGTAAAGATTCTTATAGAAGGAGACAAATTCATTTAAAATATCTTCGTCTTTAAGAAGAATGTCGCCATTGGAATTAGTAAGGGAATCTATTCTAGTTCTGTCTCAACGCCGTTTTAAATAATTAGCTAATAATTTCCCCATTTTATTCTGACCTCTATAATAACGGGCACTACTCTTTAGGAGCTAAGAAGAGGCCGCCTCTGTGGATACCTTATTAAAAGTAATCTTGGCTGTAATAAGTTCTTTTAAACATGTTTAATATTCTAATTGACAGATGGACTGCTTACCCTTATTTGCCTAAAGGCATCACCAGAAAACCAATATCGCTGCATTATAATATGTGGAAGCCTGCAATAGGTATAAAACTCTCCAATTTTATTTCAGTCTGATTGTGACCACTCTAATCATCTGTAATAAGTAAATGACGTAATTACCCTACTGTAATTATGTATTACAGTTGAGCTGTTATATCAAAAGGTTGCTTTTTAGGTCTGACGTGACAGTTCAGCTGTTGCCATACCTTACATGATCAACAGAAAAAAGAGCTTCGGGAGTACCAGATAGAGGGGCTGTGACACTGTCCACATTTTGGTTATCTTGAGTATAGATTTTGATTGGACGGGAGATGTGGGGCTCTACTGAAAAGGAGTGATTGTATTGAACTTTTTGCCTTTTGGGAAAGCTCATGCTCAACACAGCAAGACATTCGTATTGATTGCGAGTTTAGGTGTTATTTATCGCACATGATAAATAACGACAACAGGGGGTACGTTATTTATCGTGTGCGAATAATAACACCTATCATGAGTTTGTGGGGAATAGCATGCAGATTTTGGTGTTTAACACACCAAAATCTGCATGGTACAGTAAATACCGTACAATTTCCCCAGTCGAAAATTAATGACAGTTGAGGTATTTATCACATCCTATAATTATCAGATGCATAAAATACAGCCAAACTCATAAGTCGAATCGTGTGTAAACAGGGATTTATGCATGGCTCGGAATTTACAGGCCCACTCGTAATAAGGGCTAAGCTGGTAATGGCGACAAGTGCCTTGTGGTAAAGTGTATGCTTAAAAGAGCAGAATTGAGTTGATTACAGTGACAAGGCACTTCCCAAAGCTATAAGCCTGATCTGTTTATGAAAGGGTATGACAAAGTCAGTAGGCCTAAATTATTTATTATACAAATCATATGTGGAAGCCACTGAACCTTCAAGGGACGAATATCATTAAACGGTGTTAAAACTTGTAGACAGATTTTGTTACAAGGACTCTCACAGATTACTCTAAGAGGTAAGAGTTTTGTTGTTTGTTACCCCCGTGACAAATCCTAGCGACAGCTATGTACACTTTAAGAATCATTCTTATGCCACTTTAGGAAAGGTTGTTAACAGTTTTTCCAACTGCAATTTTGTACATATTTATAATTTTATTTTATTCAGATAGGTGGCTTGTTTACAAACGTATTGAGAATACAGTTTGCCTGAGTTAGTCATGGTGACAATCCAGTGATAAAGGCTAAAAACCGAGTTGTACCATTAAAAAATGTTATGTTAGAGGCCATAGGTCTAACCTCTTCCTTCTGGAAGTTTAATTGTAATTTTGTGTAGATTTATATAATGTTTCCAGTGTATGCCTAGGGGTTGTCTTGTGGGAAAGCTCATGCAGAATTCAGCAGTCTTGAGCTGGTTTTGTTGGCAAGCCAATGATGAAGGCTACATGCCTAATAGTGTTTTTGGGAACTTGTATGCCAGGTGCCAAAGGTCTGATATATGTATTATGAAAAGTGACAACAAAGTCAGTAAGCCCAACACATTTTTTTGTGAAAAGTATGTGTTAACGCCAACAGATCTTTAAGTGTGGATTGTCATTACACTGTGTTATAAACTGAAAACAGAGCCCCGGTATATAACTGTTCTTTGGGTGAAGAAAGGTTGGAAGTGGTTAATAATTACAGCTACATAGGTAGAATCTTGTTAACAGGACAGGTTGTACACTACAAATGTGTGCAATAGAGCTCTAGCACATACAAATTCTTTGCAGTTTTTTAATCGTTTCATGGGGAAAGGGCACTTTTGACTACCTAATTCAAATTTATAAAACTAAAATCCCCCCTACTCTATTTTACACATTAGCACATACACCATTCAGTTCCTGGAAATTTTTCAATAATTGTGAAGGGAAAATTTAAAGAACATTTCGTTCTGCGAGTTAGTCTTTGTCGGTACAATTGCTAAGATTGGAACTTGGCCTAGTGGGTACATTTGTGCAGGCCCTAGCCAACATAATTCATTGGGGATATAAACTGCTTCATGCTCTTCTTTCCTCTTTGAGATCAAAGGCAGAAATAATGCAAGACTCATAGCTTTCCATAGTTTATGGAAGACATTTTAACTGAGCCATGGGGTATTTTGAGTGCAATATGGTGTTAAGAGGATGGTCCACAGGGCATCTCCGATTCTTCCTCATATCCCAATCTTTGCAACTTGCTTATACCCTGAATAAGTGTCATTGTGCATCTTTGAAATTATATAATACAGCATGCAATTAATGATATTCCTTTTGGACTGGCCTAGCTATGTTTCACATTTTTTGTAACCCACATAGTTTTAGACATTTTATTATGTCCTTTTGTTCAGGGAACGTCTTTCAAACATCGTAATGGCGAGATTGAATAAGAATTCGCAAAAATCTTCACTTTGCGACATTTGCTATAAAGGAACCCAAAATATGTTACATATTTTGCAGTTATGTTAGGCACTAAAAGGGGTTAGATTTAAATATTTATTACCTTTAATAAATAAATACAATCTAGACACACTAAGGTTTGGAGGACCTGCTAAAAAATCCACCCAATGAACTTTCTTGTTTTATAGTGTATTCATTTTTAAAAACATATTTTAGCTATTTTCTAATGAAAGGGATTTCACGAGTAAATTTGTGGCATTTTATGTGAATATTTTCATTACTGTGGTGGTGATTTGTCTTGATGGTATAATGATAATCATTGAAGACCTCAGCTAAGGTCAATAACAATGTTAAATAAACCTGTCCTGTAGACAGAGATTTTGTTGCTTCAAGTCTCAAAATTACTGTAGTAGGCACGGGTTGTGATGCTGGCTACCCCCTTTGACTGACACTTGCAGTTGAAGATTTGCAATTGATAATCCTTGTTAGGCCCTTTTCATAGGGGTTGTCTAATATTTTGCTATTCACATGTTTATAAATATTTGCCATTTTATGGCTGTTCCTGATGGTTTCCTGCTTATGTGCCTCAGAGTATTATGGTGAAGTTTAGAGGCTTCATTCATTCACTGGGAAATGTCTTAAGATTCAACACATGTTGATACTAACAGTGGACTCCAAATTAATCGTGTTTACTTAAAGAGCATTTGTATAACGTAAAGTGACTGTATAGTGATTTCTTATTATTAAGGGGAGGCAGATTAATACTTAGTTGCTTTTCTTTTTTCCCTGTTCCGCTCTCCGTATTCATTTAAGGGCCCTCGTCCCTAATTCTACTGATTCAAGATAGCAAACACATTGCTTCTAAACGTGACAGCTATGTTAAAACCTTAAAACAATAACACACTATGTACAATACCATTGCAAGATGCCTACCCGCTACTATGTTTGCATTTATGTTTGTATTGCAGGTAAATGACCCCTAAATTTAGGTGGTTGTATGTTTTGCTATTTTTATCCTTTTAATAAATCTTTCATAGGTTGTGGGAGCTTGAATATCTGTTTTATTGAAAATATGCAACATGAGTTTAAATGCAATAAGTCAGTGGATGA
Source organism: Triturus cristatus (assembly GCF_964204655.1). NCBI lineage: Eukaryota > Metazoa > Chordata > Amphibia > Caudata > Salamandridae > Triturus > Triturus cristatus. The sequence continues at coordinate 428,568,803 of NC_140595.1, forward strand.
ATGAATGGTTGTTTGTGTGCAGGAATAAATGAGTGAGTGCAGGAATGAATATTTAGTGAGTGCCTGAACTCCTCAGTGATTGAAGACACTTTCTGTTATAAGCCAGGCCTGGTGACATTGCAGTACTTCTTATAAAATCGGAATTAAGAGTTATTCGGCTCCTCTAAACTGTTTCCATGAAGTGGGTACTCATTAGCTTTAACCCTTTATCAGAGTATGTTAGTTGTTTTGCAAGTCTAGATTTCATTGCATCAAAGTAAGGCTCTGTTTGCAGGTTACAGAGCATGCTTATAAGGCGTTCTTCAAGTCACTGGTAACAAGTTACTGGCTGCATACTGGTGCGTATAATTTGAAGTTAGGGAAATGAGTGACGGTATGAAGAAAATACCCCCTGCCATAAGGTATGAGGAGACCGCAAGTCGCCTCAAGTTCCACGACTTTATAAAGGAACTCTGCAGTGACTTGCAACACCCTTATAAAGTATGGTAGAGGGTGTGCTGTCCCATATATCTGTAACTGAATGGGGATGCTACTGGGGATAGAAAGAACTACGAAGTATTCCAATCTCTGTATACATTAGTTTTGTACATTACATGATGACCAGAAAAATAGCACTCCAAAAATTTGCATCGAAGGAGGAAGAGGCAATAAAGCAGCACAAGTCGCTATAGAACAGAATGAATATTTGTGAAAATGTATAATGCACAATATGACTATGAGCATGAGTAAACTAGTTTAGGTGTCTCTTAAAACAGTAATAAGACCGGTTACACAAAATTATGCAACACGCCATTCTACCTGCTGAGACAAATGGCTGAACAAGGTTGAAGTGTTACGTGGTAATCCGGATTGTCACATTAAATCATCTAGCACACAACTTGCATGTTTATATGCACATAATTCAGATTAAAAACAGATGCCATCAGGTGAATGAATAAGAAAACTCAATGTGACACAGTAAGCGATCAATTTACAGCTAAAAAACACACACCACATTGCAGATGTATACCTGCTTTGATTTGCGAGGAAAAAACATGATTGTCCATATAAGATGGAGGCCTTGTTTATTGTAACATCTAGGTCTGATGTGCAGGTCAGAATAAGCAGGATACCAGGCAATATTCTACAAATAAAATTTTCAGCAAAATACATTAAACACACACACAAATAATATCCTTTAGCAAACAGGGAAATGGCCTACACGTGGTGTCTCAGACAATTCATTTTGACAGCATGGGTTGAAACAGGAGAAAATAAACAAAGTGAAGAGTTGAGTAAAATGTCAGAGTGTGGTGGAGTCTCATGGACTTGAGTAGAGGGGAGAGGCATAGAGTGGCAGTGCTAAAGAACAGTGAAATAATATGTTGTAGAGTAGCGTAAAGTAGACTGCTGTGGAGTGGCATGGGGTGGAGTAGAGTCGTGGAGTGGAATAGAGTCATGGAGTGGCGTATAATGGAGTGGCGTATAATGGAGTGGCATAGAATGTAATGGCAAATAGTGGCTTAGAGTAGAGGGGAGTGTAGTAGAGTGTCATAGAGTGGAGTAAAGGGTCAGAGTGGAGCGTAGTGTCAGAGTGGAGCATAGTGTCAGAGTGGAGCATAGTGTCAGAGTGGAGTAGAGTGTCAGAGTGCAATGGCATTGAGTGGTGCAGAGTATCATAAAGCAGAGTGGCTTGGAAGGGCATAGAGTGGAGTGGTAGAGTGGAGTGGTGTAGAGTGGAGTGGTGTAGAGTGGAGTGGTGTAGAGTGGCGTGGCGTAGAGTGGCATGGCGTAGAGTGGAGTGGCTTATTGTGTTGTTGAGTGTCATAGAGTGGAGTGTTGTAGAGTAGAGTAGAGTGGCCTGGAATGAAGTGGCGTAAAGTACAGTGGCGCAGAGCAGATTGGCATAGAGTACAGTGGCTTAGAGTGCATTGTTTTTTAGTAAAGTGGTGTAGAGTGCATTGGCGTAGAACGTGCAGTGGCCTACAGTAGAGTGGTGTAGAGTAGAGACGAATGGTGAGTATAGATTGCAGTAGCGTAGAGTGCAATGGTGTAGTGTGGAGCGGAACAGGGTGGAATGGCACAAGGTGAAGTGGTGCAGGGTGGAGTAGAGTGGCTAAGAGTGCAGCGGCGTAGAGTAGATTGTTAAAGAGTAGAGTGAAGTGGTGCAGGGTAAAGTGAAGTGGTGCAGTATAGAGTGCAGAGGTATAGAGAGGCATAGAGTGAAGTGGCATAGAGTCACGTAGAATGCAGTTTGGTGAAGTGCAGTGGTGCAGAGTAGATTAGAGCCACTTAGAGTGTACTGGCATAGAGTGCATTGGCATAGAGAGGAGTGGTGCAGAGTAGAGTGCATTGGCATTGAGTGCAGTGGTGCAGAGTTACATGGAGTTCAGTGGCGGAGAGTGCAGTTTTGCAGAGTAGAGTGTCTTTGAGTGTAATGGTGTAGAGTGCATTGGAGTAGAGTGCAGTGGCATAGAGTAAAGCGTTGCAGAGTAGAGTGCTGTAGAGAACAGTGGTATACAATATAGTGGTGCAGAGTAGAATAGAGTAGCGTAGAGTGTAGTGACGTAGAGCACAATGGTGTGGATTGGTGTAGTGTGCAGTGGCATAGAGTTCAGTGGCGGAGAGTGTAGTATTGCAGAGTAGCGTGTCTTAGAGTGCAGTGGTTATAGTGTTTTGGCACACAGTGCATTGACAGACTGCAGAGGCGTAGAGTAGTTTTGCAGAGTCGAGTGCTGTAAAGAGCTGTGACGTACAGTGCAGTGGTGCAGAATAGAGTGGCGTACAGTGTAGTGACATGGAGCACAATATCACTGCTTCCACACTTAAATATGAATCATAAAATAATTATCTTACACAACATATATCTTTGCTTTCACAAGCTCCCCCTTCTACAACTGAAGGCACAATCACTCCTTTCCTAACCCTTTAAGGCCTCCTACATATATAAATAGCTCCATTACTCTTCATTTAATTGTCCCAAATATAAAATAGAACTTTTATGGGAATCAGATTTATAACATTCTTTTCCCACACAAACATGGAATTCTATCTGGCAAAAAATACATCACACCTCATGTAATGCTAGCACTACACAAACATTATATTATTTTTCTCAAAGACTGTTCTTCATTCCTACTTCTATTTGTAAATATAATTCAAGCTTGTTGAACTGTTGTTGGACCTGCACAAACACGCCAAGCACATATTTACATGCACTCTTTCATTGCCCTTACATTGGCTCTTTCTGGATGAGGATTTGTAGAACAGTTTCACTTTCCTTTTGGAATCAACTCTATTTTTTGGGAAGTTCCTCACCTACCTGGATTGGTTCTCGTAAATTGGGTAAAATTCATGAGCTTGCTTATTACGTTTGCTTTTAAAATCATTACATCTAACTGGAAAGACGCTACCAAAGTTATTTTCATTGGATGGTGGAATCTACTCTGTCACCACCATTGACTCAACAGAGCATCTGCCTTCAGGAGGACATTTTTTGGTCTCCTCTTACTACCTACCTATCTACTCCTCGAGTGCAGATCCAGGATATATTAGTAATTCCATTTTTCAAACCGCCATGAACTTTTTATTATTGTTTATAACATCCAAAGGTTATTAATTGCTGTTATTCTTATGTATTGTCAAAAGAGGGGGACTAGTGGGCTTTTGAAGGGAGGTCCAGCATACAGGCCCAGTAATTCATTTAGAAGAAATGAGTATGCAGTTCCTCAGGCCAAAGGGAGAGAAAGAGTGTGAGGTGGAGACCGTGTACAGAGGAAGGGAATTCCTATAGTCGGAACTAGTGTCCTCACACACCCAGCAAGCTAGGTGTCATGCTTCATCATATGGACCTGCTCCTCGTCGGGACGGCGCTGCAATCCCTGACGGGCACCCTTAAAGGGGCTCTTTAGCGGAGATCTTTTGTTCCTGGCCGTATGATGTGATGTGTGTGTGGGGTCTAGTGGTGTAGATGTGGAAGAGTGTATGTGATTAAAACAAGTTGGATAGTCCAGAAACAGGACTTTATTAATAATGGCTATCCACTTGATTAAAAAACAACAGGAAACAGAGTGGCAGCTGACTGACGTTAGGGTTCAGCTTAGCTATGCTCTTCTGTGATGGTCAACATGTTTCATGCCTAGTGGTCTAATGATCCATGGCAATTCTTCAGGACCTAATTATCCAATAACTATCTACACACTGTGGGAAGTACAATAGTTACCTGCCACGTGTATTATGGGATAACGGTCTCGCCATATGTAAGGGGGAACCTCTATGGGTGTATATCCCTGCTTCTATCCGTATTCGTAGCGCCACCCGTGACACCAGACTTTTGGTGTCGTCTAGGTTGCTGACGGGATGGGCCGTTCACCTACCCTGGCGCCACACGAACCGCTTTTGCTAATTCACAATAATGATCCTCGGTTAACCTGATTGCCTGTATTATTCCACTTTTCTTTTCCTTTTTTATCTTTTCCTCCCTTTTGTTTTCTTCTTTCCCGTCCTAATTCAAAATATAAATTGTGTTATTATTACGGTACTGTTTTGATACAATTTTTCCTCATTGGTATGTAACCTTAATAATGCAGTGGTTCAATATTTGTCATGCTCTATTACATTATATTGTTCTGCATTACTGTGTCAATACTGTCTTTCTCCTCAGTTACTAGACACGTTTATTAAGATGTACCTTTTGGATGAAATAATTTCAATAAAGCTTTCTTAAAGTTAAAATAAATAAAAACACTATGCATTATAGGAAAAGCCTTTGAAAAGAATGTCCTGCATAAATGAAATTAGTAGGAATTACACCGGGGATTGGATCCTCAGAACATGCAATTCATTGATCAGTGAAACCAAGTTCAAGCAGAACCCTTTCATCAAAAACATTCACACTATTACTTCACTCTTTGGTAATGACTTGATTCCAGCCTTTCTGATAGAGTGTTCTGCAGTCATATCCAGTTCCACGAGACCTCATTGACCAGACCCACAAAGGGTCCCTGCCCACCCTATAACACATGCCATGGAGGATTGGGCTCCATGTTCTGTTAAGAGAACAACAAAGTGGCAAAGAAATCCCAGCATCTTACCCTACCCTCTGTGTACATGCCAAGCCATATTTCTGACATTTGTGGCGAAGATCAGCACAGCAAGTCACTCTGCTGGGTTGCCCTGCATCACAGAAAACAGGCAGGAAAGCACTGTATTTATCCAATATCACGCATTCCTGTCCTTTACCCCTGTACTGGTGCCGTTTTGGCTGCCTAGCACCAACGCAGAATGCAGCACACATAAAAAGAGTAAAAAAGAAAGAGAAATATATTTCTCCTCGTTACGCCTCTCATAGGAGGCGTATGTTTTTGGCGCATTCCCAGGTTTACAAGTCTTTTAAAACTGTGAATGCATCAAAAACCATGGGAGTTACGTGGGAACATCCACTGTAACGGCCATGGAACGCCTCCCTTGCACAGAGTAAGGAAACGTATCGATTTGCACTGCGTTGACTTACTCTACATATTTTAAGCCATTGAAAGCCACACAAAGAGGCTTTGTATGGCCTCATGAATCTTAGAGGTTTGCGTCACGCACGTACCACATTGCGTGGACCAAGAATGACGCAAAGCCCTCATAAATATGCCCCTCAGTGTTTTACAGTTCAACAGTCACAGGTCGCAATAACCATAGCTACAGATTTAAAGGAGCATCTACTGCCAACAGCATAATTAAGACATTTACTGGAAGAGCATACATGCCAGTGTGAAGAGCAAATGAAAGACCAGTTGCCAACCGCAGGGAATAACGTCCACCAGCACACTTTAAAAAAAAGCAAGACAAAACAGCTGAAAAGTCAAAAGAAATAAACAGAACTCAGCATTTGCAATATCTCCTTTTCTTATTTGGGAAAGGCCACCTTTGAATCACGCATACACGCTCTGCATTTACTGCACAGGGCTACAGGATCTGTTGAATTATGACCTTTACACGACACAGCATCATCCCCCGTGACCTCCACCTTGACCCCAAACTAAAATGTCACAGCTCAGAATAAACTGCTGCAGCTCTCTGGAAACCATAGGCAGTCTCCAGTTACGCAAGCAGCTGCCATGGCAGTTCAGCACACAAGCGGCCTTGTAAGCATCCAAGCGCAGTGCATATGGAGATGTACATCATTACAAGGCCCAATGCAAAGATTGCACAAAAATTCATGACCTGGACATGTTAACTCGGCAGATCACAAGATGCGCTCAAGTATTTTGAGTATTACTTACTTCCTAAAATTCAAACTTGTTTGCAGTGTCAATTCCAAACTCCTTCACTTTAGGCTACAAAACATTACAGGATTAAAAAGATTTCTTATTCAAAAGATACGCGAGGGTAATAAAATAGCAGTATACTTTGTCATAAAAAATGGTTTGCCACTAGTTATTTAGATGCCTACATTGAGGCAATATTGTGTGAAAAGGTTCCAAGAGTGGTTGAGGTGTTTGGCCAATCACTGTGTGACTTTGCTCAACTTAGTGGTATAAACTAATCACCACATGAATACTTTTTCGTAATTCCAAGTCACAAATGTGCAGGCTATGAATGATTAATTGGATAGTATATATGTACAGACACTACACGCAGCAGCACATTCCATAGAGAGCAGGACTCCTTGTGACACTGCATGTGCTGCTACTTTGTGCTCTCTTCAGCTCATGCCGCATGCCCCACAGACCCCATTCCTTGTCCGAAAGTGTCCTCATTTGGCTGGTGGCTAGGAGTATCCAGTCCAGGGTGGAGCATGGCTACTCATTACCACTAAGGGGTAATCACTAGAAGTGGTCCCACACCATTCTCTTTGTTTTAGAGTCTCTTCATTATGATGATAGTGAGGCCCTCACTAACCACTTTCCTCAGTGTTATATTTTGTACACTGGCGTACTACGACAATACACTTTGTGTTGGTATTGATGGAGCGGGTAAAATGTTTTCCTTTTATGTACCCAATCCATTTATGTATGTTTGTATTAAAACGATTAATAATTAATCATAATAATTAACAGTTTGTTGTATGGAAACTAATCAACCTTATTAACCGAGAGAATACACGTGGGATTGCTTTGCATGGCTAAAATAATATGTAAACTAAGTTTGTATGCATATTAATAGGATAAACGTTGCTTATGTGATGTTATCGTGAATTATGCTTAAATAAACAAGTATTAATGGCTTTGAGCGTTGCATATGGCTAGATAAATGCACACACATATGGGTATTAGCAAGGGAAATAACACTGTTTAACCATTTCAATGTATTAATTACGTTTTATGTTTCTTTGCTTAAGTTGACCATTTGGGCCTGCTATAAAATGGCCGCCGACTGCATCAGACATTTACGAAGTAATATCAATGAAGGGAAAGGAGAAATGCGCCTGCGCAAACTTCAGCAGCTGCGACCTGCCGGTGAACTGTCATCACTGTGCCCATCAAGGCTGCTCTGGGCGAAAGGCCAACCCTTCAACAGAAATTGTTGCAACCTGAACTATGGATTGCTAATATTCCCATACATTCGTTTTGGAACTTTTAATATGTGGGAACGACATCGAATGTTTCCTGATGCATTTGAATGTATTTCAATTAACCAATGAGAATCTCTGAAAATGTCAATTGCAACATTTGGAATCTAATTTTTAGTATAAATAATGGTAGACTAGAGAGGTATTAGCGCGCCACTTCTTGAACGTCATTTCCAGTATCCTGATGTTATGCTGACGGAGAGGACGGTAACTTTGCATGATAGAACAGAACTTTGACGATTTGACTGAGGACCAGATTCTGACTTAGAAAACGACAAATAGCCAGAATAGGTAAATATGACAAAAGATGAAACTTATTAACTAGGATTTGAACTGCATTTGATTTAGATAAAGAAATATGAATTGAATTCATGTGTCGGGTTGTTCTTTTATTGAAATGTATTATTGAATAATTTTAGAGAATTAAGGAGTCATTAAGCTAATCCCAACTAAATGATTCATTGACCTATTTCTTGATGGGAAGAGAAGCGAGGGTTTGATACAGAGGGAAAGTGATAAAGTTCCCATCAAGGAAGCAGTGTGGTTCGGAACCAATGTTTTCCCTTCTGAGTAGGTGCGGATAGATTGATAGAATGAATGTTGGTGTTATGGGCCCCACCAGCGTATGATGTGTATGTGTGTGTGTGACTGCGAAATCACTCTGTCCGTGGTAATAGGGGGAAATTGAAGAACCCGAACTGCACCAGTATCACCACCCAACTGGCCAGAAAACAGTAGACCATCAAAAATACAGCAGCCAGATTCACACTCCGACACTTTCCCCAACACACACATCAGCCCACACCTCAAAGGCCTTGACTGGATCCCCATTCAGAAATGTGCACCCATTACAGCTTTTTATACACACACATACAAAGCCCTACACAACCTAGGCCAGCCTATCTCAACAAATGCATTAACTTCCACACATTCACCAGACACCTCTGCTTAGCCGTACTCCTGCCCGCACATATCTCCCGCACAAGCCTAACCAGAGCAGACGGTTGCTCATTCTCTTACCTCACTCCCAAAGACTGGAACAAGCTGCTGCTTCACATAAGAGCTGTTGCATCAGTACTTGAGTTCTGCAAAAAACTGAAGACTTGGCTCTTTTCCTAGGCTCCAAGCCACATCTGCCTCATGTTTTCAGCTGCAGCATACCCTCGCGGGTGACTTGAGCACTCTACTAGTACTCATAACATAACATAACCTAACAGTTCCCATTACCTTTACTCTACAAGGTCGGTGACCGACACCAACAATCACTGATCACTCAGCCTTCCAGGAGGGGGTGGAGCGAGGGAAGATTGGAAATGCAGATTCTGCATCACATAGTGTGGTCCTTCCTCTTGACTGGTATGAAGCAGGATAAAAATAAAGATTTTAGAAGTGAACTGAAGGAAAGCCTTAGGGGGTATGCATCAAAGTATTTGAGGGTGCATATCAGAAAATGATAGAACACATCTATGCACTAGAAAATGCTTCTTCAAACATAGCATCACCTGTGCAGAAGCTTAAATCTGATACATTTGTTTCCACTTTATAAATTCTACTAACTGGTCCTGGAATAAACTTGAAATTATAGGCAAACTCCCTGAAAACCCTCCCCTAAAATACAAACATATAGGCCAATTTCTGTTCAAATAGGGATGTGAAATAAATGGAAAAATACAATTCCAAAAGTCATTTAAGTCACAGGCAGTTTGTACTTGAAACTGTTTATGTGCACTGTTACAGTAGTGGGTTGAGAACTTAAAATACAAATCTGAATTTAAAATGGATGTTTAAAAGATCCCGGCCAAAGGGGATTGGCATAGCTGGAGCTTTTAAATTTTGAGTACTTACTGCGTATGTTCAGGAGCATAGCTACCATTGGTGCAGTCTGTGTAATGCACCAGGGCCCAGAGGTTTGGGGTCCCAGTCTGCCCAGGGCCAGCTGTTCTTTTAGATGCCTGTTCTTAGACTGGTGCATGTACAGGGAGAAGTCGGTTTTCATTGCTAGAGGATGCCCTGGGAAATGGCTTAAGGTGTGGGGAGCATGGAACCGATATAGAGGTGACATCTGTCTTCCGCCTGATCCGCAGATTGATGCTGACACTCTTGATACCCCTTGATCTACTTAAGATTATAACTGTAACGAATTTTGTATAATATTCAATGTCACTGTAAGAGATGAAGTTGCCTCCTTGTACTCAATTGATATGCCTTTGCCGAACTGTACAATAAAAAGAAATATAAAAAAAAAAAGTTGCCTCCCTTTCGTATTACTCAACAGTGGCTAGACCCTGATGGTACCCATGCAGCAGTACAGGGGATTTGGAATCGTACAACGTTCTTACTCATTAGTGCTTATGCGCCCCGCGCCTGCAGCAGCGTACACTCGACAGGCTGACAGAGATCCTTATTGCACTCCGGACCCGCTATACATATCATAGGTGGCGACTTCAATGATGTGGTCGAGCCTTTCCTCGACCGAAAACGAGTACGACCGGGGTCCCATGGACCCACAATGCTGGTGAAATTTCAGGACGCCCTTGGACTAACATACTTGTGGAGACGGCACCACCCATATATGCGTGCCTAGTCCTACTTTTCAGGGGCCCATAGGGTATTTTCGAGATGAGACTTTCTTTATGCTCTTGCAGGGAAGGTCGGGCCGGTGGAGAGGGTGGAGTACCTAGCCAGGGGCATCTCAGATCACTCGCCACTTTGGTTAACGGTGGGCGGGAAGGTTGACCATCACATAACAAATTGGAGGCTGAGCTCATGGGCCTTGAAAGATGAAAGGGTGGCTGATGAGATCAGGGTCAACTCCGAGCTCTACTATAAAGAGAATGTAGTTTCAGTTCAGTCAGCAGTCACCCTATGGAAAGCATTCAAGACGGTGCTCAGAGATAGAGCGCAAAATATACTCTGCTTATAAAAAGAGATGAGAAACCCAGGAATTGGAGGCCATAGAACGCAAGCTTCTGAGTCTGGAGACCAGTGGTGGCTCTGCAATCACTGGTCAGACACTTCGCCAACTTGAAATGATTAGAAGGGAGTATCAGGCACTGGTGACCAGGAAGGTGAGGGCTCGCCAACTGGCAGTCCAACATCGACTCTATGAGACGGGCGACAGAGCGGGGAAACTGCTAGCATGGCTGGGCAGGAAGGACATGGAGTCGAGATTGGTAACGTCAATCACAGAGCAATGCACCACTCATACCACACCCACAGATATTGCAGGGGCCTTTGCGCGATATTACACAAACTTATACGCAGCTGCTTCACAGACGGATGTGGCGCAAATCACTCACTATTTGGACACAATTGAGCTACCCTCGCTCTTTCGGGAGGAGAGGGACAGACTAGAGGAGGACCTCACTCTCGGGGAAGTGACAGAGGCCATCACCCGCCTAAAGTCGGGGAAAACCCCGGGTCCAAACGGCCTCCTGGGAGAATTTTTCAAATTAAATAGTAGTCTGCTTGCACCACACTTACTAAATATGTTCCTAACGGCAAAGGAGCAATGGCTTCTTCCATTAGATCTTCGGATGGCAACGGTATTGGTAATTCACAAGACTGGGAAGCCTCCGGAGGATTGTGGGTCATATCGACCCATATCTAAGCTTAATATTGAGACCAAAATTTTAGCTACCATTCTCACGACACGGCTCCTGACTGTCATTACCCCCTTGATCCATAGGGACCAATCTGGTTACATGCCTAAGCGAGCCACACGTTTGAACCTACGACGCTTGGCCAATTGGATGGCCACGGTTCAGGGTCGGGAAAGTCCTCACCTACTCCTTTCATTAGATGCCGAGAAGGCATTCAATACCATTCATTAGCCCTTCATGAGATGCACCCTGGAGAGGTTTGGCTTCGGCCCCATCTTTAGAGATTGGTCAGCACTCCTGTATAATGCTCCTGAGGCTAAAGTCCGAGTTAACGGGGCGATCTCGGAGAGTTGGCCGATTCAATGAGGTACTAGGCAGGGTTGTCCCTTATACCCCCTATTATTTGCTCCTATATTGGAGCCTCTGGCCTGTGTGGTCCGATCCCATAGAGGTCTCTTGGGTTTTGTAGACGACTCACACTTTTTAGAAGAAGAATGAATGTCATTATATGCCCATGATATTTTATTATATGTCACTGACCCAGTAGCGACACTCCCCAAACTGCTACAAATTTTGGGAGAAAATGCCACCACGCCGGGTATCAGGTTAATTAAGGCGAATCTACCCTGTACCCTATAGCCGAAATGATGGAGCCCCATGCTTATCCGATCTGCCTTCGGTTATCTACAGAGGGGTTCACCTATCTGGGACTCTATATTACCACTGAGTTGGAAGCCAACTTAGACCGTAATATCAGGAAGATCCTCGCGAACTTCCAAGGCGACGTCAAGAGATGGCGGAAACTCCCCTTGACGATTATGGGAAGGGCGGTGCTGTACAAAATGACTACACTCCCGCAATTGCTATACATCTAGCAAAATACCTATTGTAAAATACCAGAGACCGTGTTTGCAACTCTCAACAGCAAGCTACGCTTACTGCTGTGGGACGGAGCTCACCCGTGTATAGCGTTACAAATACTACACCCTAACCCATACAATGGTGGTCTTGCCCTACCGGATATCAGAGCCTACTACAGAGCAGCCCATCTAATTGTAATTAATGAATGGAACCACGCTCCAGGGGACCATCCCCCCTATAGGTTGGAAAGGCTACAATTCAGAGAGCGTACGCACTTACACTATGGGGGCAAAGGTAGTACTCGACTCCTGCCTGCAACCCAACGTGTACTGGAGGCATGGAAAAGTGCTGAGAAGTAAATGAAATGGGATATGAAACCAACAAGGGAGACCCCTCTGTGGGACGGAGCTAGATTGCTCGAAATGAGGAAATTAGGAGGATTCAAACAGTGGGAATTAATAGGGATTTTAAAGGTAGGGGATGTACTGCAGGTGTGCACATTGGCCTGGCTACAAGCCACATATCTACTACATGATAATCAAGTTACGCCTATCTTAGACTGAAGCATGCTTGGCAGGCGGAAGGATTGGACACACAGACACTGCCGGAATATGCCCCATTGGAAGGCAGGCTTTTGTAGGAGGAGATTCAGACTCAGGCCATCTTCCTAACCTATAAAACACTGATTAACAATATGCCTGACACACTTGGCCCTCTTGGCACTAAATGGGAACTTAGAGGACTAGACTAGAGGACATCGACTGGGAAGCAGCCCCTGTGCACCCACGATAAATAGCGATTAAACTGCGCCTACTTCTCATTCAGTATAAAATTCTGCATAGGACCTATTTTGAGAGTGCACGACTCCATTCCATGGGGAGAGCAAATAACCCTGACTGTCTCAGATGTCGCACACACCGGGGCACAATTATACACACCCTTTGGGAATGCGCTAAGGTTCAAACTTACTGAGGTAGGATATTGCAGGAACTAAACAGCATACTGGAGGCCCAACTTGAGTTAGACGCAAAATTCGTAATACTAGGGATCCCAACAGATGTAGAACTGACAAAGCAAAAACTTATATTGGCTAATTTGGGGCTGGTGGATGCCAAGTGGGATATAGCTAAATACTGGGGTGATCACCGACTCCCTACACTCAAAGAATGGAGAGCAAGCCTGGACCTATTTATGGTCGCAGAGAGGGTGACCTATAAGGCGAGAGGTTGCCCCCGGAAGTTCCGAAAGATATGGGCGCCATGGATAAAATATTATGGGTTAGAACTGGGCAAAGAGGAGGGGGAATTACCCTTACCAGAGGTTGGAACAGGGAATGGGTCTTGAGGATGGCAAAACCGGACCTATCCTTGTTGTCGGGTATTCAGTTGGTTCTGACCTTTAGCGTATGTATATGCACTGTGTTGAAATCTAACCTCGTGTTCTCTTTCAGGGGAAATGTAGATGTACTTTTTGCCTTATGTAAATTGTGATTGCCCAACTGCCAGACTGTATTGTGCATTCATGACTTTTCTTTTGATTTCATGTTCAAATTATTAAAAGCAAATTAACATATTTTTTTAAAAATGTATTCCCTGGTGGTAGCATTGGGCATAAGGAGCTTTTGGTACCCACAGAGCTGCAAAGTGAAAACTGTATGTGGTCGACCATAAAAGCTTTCTTGGGAAGGATGGTGGCTATGAATGCTAGTGTCATTATTGTGGTAAGAACAAAAGGTTAAATCGGCACCAAACATAGTGGCAGAAGTGGAGGTATTCGAGAAATTTGATCGAAAGGGTCAATTAAGTTTGTATCGGCTTCACGTTTCCACCGATTTGAGCAGACCAGTCTTTTTTTGTAATTAGGGTATCCATCCTTTATTTGATACTTTGCCCAACCATAGAGCAGGGCACTGTGGAAAACATGGCTAACAGTTTGGAGATATTCTTAGGAAATATAAATTGTTCTTGCTGAATTAAATGTAAAGATAGAAGGGAAGTGGCAAGATAGACTGCAAAGCTAGAACTTTCACCCATAAACCATTCTACCTTACCCCACCAAACAACTTCTATTGATGCAAAAGAACTAAGGTTTCTCATTACGAGAAATGTAAGAGCGCAGTTATTGATTTCAGACCTTAAACTATCATTTATACAACAGCAACCACAAAACGACTCCAAGCCAACTGCAAACCATACAAATACCATCATGCAAGCCAGCTCCTCAGTAGATCCCCTCTGGAGCCCAACCCAGTAATACAAAGAAAAGAAACATGCAGTCACTGTATGAAACAAGGTATTGTCTTTGAACATTAATCATTGAACAAACATTGGGCAAGGAGCCAGAGCAGTGCGCAAGGATAAATACTTTGCAAATAATTCTTGTCTGCTCCAAGTGCATTCTACAGGCATGTTTCATATACGTCATTTGAAATTTCACTCAATTATTCTGTGGTGGTTATCAAATAAATGCACTGTAAAAACAAACAGAAATGGGCAAGACCAACCATCTCAGGTGAAGTGCATTTCAAATCATAATTCCATAGAGAGAGTGGCATGAAGATGTAGGTTTTATATGTTTCACTGGCATTTCTGAAGGGACATCCAAAAGTAATTTTTTGTGGGACGGGGCAACTGATCTTGAGGAAGAAGGAAGGTGAAATGAAGAGTAAACAAATCTGACAATCATGTGAGGTGAGTAAGCTTTATTTGATCTACAGAATCTTAAAGGCAGCATAAAATACATAACAAAACAACAATAAATAGTTATACTTAAAATTATGCATGGCTGCATGGTTAAAACTTTATATAAAATTCGAATTCCTAGTCGCGCTAGCCATAATTGGCAGAGAGTAATCAACCTAAAAGGACAATCCTTGTACAAATATTCTTACTCAATACAGGGTCTCTCTCTTATATGGATTATCTAGGCTAACCTTACAAGTATGAAAATAAGAAAAAAACAAGAACTACGACCTGCGTCTTACAACCTTTTAAAAGGATAAATATCACTGTGCAAGTGCAGATTGAAATTAAATATTAAGAAAACCCATGTGCAAATAAGCAGAATATGATCTCCAAAACCTTGCATATGGTAGAAGTTTTAAAAAGACATCCTATTCAGAGAACTATTGTAATCAAGATGGAGCTCAGTGAAGGCAACCACTTATGGCCTACATGATATGTAAGGTCATTACAGTAATCAACAAATTGAACAATTTACGCTTCGTTGCTCCTATCCCAGTCAAAAGTATAACATTTAAATATTTAAAATATACACTTGGAGAAAAGTCCCTTCTAAAGTGAGGTAGCCATATGATGAGAATTGAAGCAAAGTTATTCTAAAGTACGTAAATGTTCACAGTCCATCAAAACCAGAAAATTGGATAGCTGCAAAGCGGTAAGAAAACCTCTAAGCAAATAAAAAATTAACGGCATGTTGCCACTGCAGGGGATTCCAGATGGCACTCTGCAGAACACATCATTGATGAAAGTAGAATGAGATCAGTCTAGGGTTAACTATTGGGTCTTTTTAGCCTGGTTCCTTGTAATGAACTTTAATTGGAGGGTTCTAGTTTTACAAATTGAATCAGCAGCTACTTTTTGGGTCTCGGCTGGCGTGGCTGCGCACATGCGCAGCTCGCTCGGCGAGATTTAATGATTTTGAGTAACTTCTGTAATGTGCTTTAACTCGTGCCCCTCTTTTCCATTGGCTGGCACCACCGTTTATGCTAAACGGTAGCCAGCCATTGGAAAAGAGCTTTTTATGACGTGTACTTTTGGCTTTTCTGACGGCCCACTTGGACGGGCTCGTCTGCTTTCCGTGCGTCGCAAAAGGTTTCTTATCTTTATGGGGCCATGTGTTCAAAACACATGGCCTCATAAAGACAAGGAATCCCCATGCTCCGGACGAAAGTGAAAGCGGACCATGCTTGTTTTTAGGTCTCGCCTTGCTATCGCGAAAGCGATCGCAAAGCGAGACTATTGTAAGGGGCTTTTAAAAGTGCTCCCAAAAAGCGGATTGCATGGCTAGCACACGCACAATCACGCCCATCGTGCCGCCATGCAATCCGTTTGGCATCGCACTTCAAAGGATCCGCTCCCCCGCCTGGAATGCGCTCCCCCGCCAAGCGCGCGCGCCACGCTTCGCCCGGCTTGTCTTGTGTGTGTCACTTTGCCACGTTCGAGAGGGTATTCTCACGCTTCAGACTGATGATAAATGGCCAATTGTAAAAGGCTGTGCCCATCTCAAGTTTTTGTTGGTGCTCGGAGATAGTGAGTTGCACAATTACTAAGCATGCATGCTTAATCTGTTTATATATTGCCAGTGCTAGAAATACTTTCCTCTCCTTTACTCTAGCCACGTGCTGTGGCGTATTTCCACTGAGAGGTACTGAGCAGAAAATGGAAAATGTTGTAAGGCTTAGAAGTAGTTGCCACATTTGAAGTCAAACGTATCTGTGGGTATTGTATCCATCTGTACGTATTTTTTCTATGGGCAATTTAAAAAAAGGTATTCATTTGGATGGTTAAATATCACCCTTTCTGTAAGCATTTTAATGGCATTATATTTATTCACCAGTCAGTTGTACTTTATTAGTACTCTGCAAACTGCCATTGTAGGAAACATGGCAACGTAATTGTTGAACATTTGGTAACATGCGCCTTTGGTTTTGAATGTAGGAATGCTATTACTATTTAAATTAATATATTGATAACACTGAATCGGTGTGATTCTTCAAGGCATACCCAGTGCGTAAGTAGGTTATACCCGGTGCGTAAGTAGGTTATACCCAGTGCATAATTAGGTTATTCCTGAAACTCTTTCTTGTCCACAGTTAGGCATCAGACGAACAGCATCTTTTTGAACAACTCTCACAACCGAATTTGTAGGCGAGGTGGTGGTGCGCTATTGTTGTTTCTTATGAGAGCTGTATTGCTTTAAGCTTAATTGAAGTGTGTCCTGTTATTTCTCTCTCCGATAGAGTACGCTACGCTGCGAGTTTTTTCAGGTGCATCAAATATGACAGGGCACTACAGACATGTTAAAAAAAAAACGCATTATACATAGCATACATTTGACTATCTGTGAAGTAACTTTTGCCTGCAGCCAGTATTGTCTGACATTCCAAATCCTGCTGCACTCTGGAGATGTGTGTTGCATTGAGGGGAAGCTTTAAACAAAATTACCGTAAAGGCTCTAAAACGAGCCCTGATGATTTTTTTGTTCACTGCTGTAGCGGTGAAAGTTCGTATCCTGTAACTAACGTAATAGTATTATTTTTATCTTCAGACAGCATTTTACTTTTGTTTTATATGTGCTTCTGGCCTCTGCTCATTCAGCGGCTGTTTGGTCACTAACAAGTAACAGGAGGTTATACGCATTAAGAGACTTTTGAGCCTCGATAAACAGGCTTTGTTTAGAAGAGAGCAGACACTTAGCCGAGGCTCCGTTAACCCGAGGTGCGCAGCCAATTATTTTATGGAAAGTTGTTGCCTCGATGCACCACGTGTTCGCTTTAACGCGATTATACGGTAACATTTTATCGTTCCCTTTCAGACTATTGGCGGGGTCAGATGGGAGTAAATTGACGTCACCTGATTCCCCGGATATTGGCGAATCCCTCTGTATCCGGTAGAGCGGCACCGCTTCTTTAAACACTGGTAAAGCGTCGACCCAAGCTTCCACCCCACCGGTAACAGGGAGTGGGGGTTTGCGAATCCCAGCTTCTTTGTGCTGTGTCCGCTCTCTGCAGCCATCCACCCTTCCCTTGTTGATGTGTGCAAAGGGTGTAGTGAAACACCGGCCAGGCCGGCTGCTAAGAAGGCTTTGTGCATTCACACACTGCAAGTGTCAGGGTGGCAGAGAAAGGGGCTTGAAAAGACGCAGCTGTGGGGTGTTTATTAAAAGAATAAAGTGTTTGCTAAAGGACATGTTGTTCTTGGAAACTTTTTCTTGGAAACTTAGACACGGATGCGCTTACTTTTACTCAAGAACAGTGTGAGTTTTGTTTAATCCACGTGGAGTTCACGAAGAGTGGCAAGTTAAAAACAAGCATTTGCAATGCATTAGGTCTCGCATTTACGCGAGTTTGAACTATTGACATTGCAAATAACAATGCCTATTGGCATTGTCATTTACAATGCCAATAGCTTTAACTTGTGTAACTGCGAGACCTATTGCATTGCAAATGCTTGTTATTGAAATGCTTTAGCTGACATGACCACATTAGGTTGGCAGAAACTGTATGTAGCACTGAGTCTTTAAAAAATAAACAGGCATGCTTTTATTTTAATCTGGAGTCGGAATTGATACTGGTGGATGTATGTATATTGTGAAGTATCTGTGAAGCAAGTGGGTGGGTGAGATTAAAAGAGCTCCTGGGAGTGGCAGTTATGGGGAGGGGCTATGCTGGCATCCGGATCACAAGCTATTCAGGTGACTTTCCTGCCCTTTATAAACACCGCCTCGTTGTTACCCGTCACACACAAAGCTGAAGCGACTGACTGGCGGGCAATGGGCCTTGTACTGCTTGGTAACAGGAAGGAGGCATTATATTTAGAGGGGCTTGGTGAATAGTGAGTAAGGAAGAGAAAGGCACGGCTCTCCCGCGGAGTGAAGAGACAGAGAGAGGGGCAGAGAATAGGCAGTGAGTGGCCTGAGGTTCTAGGTGGAAGAGATTCTGTGATGAATGGAGGGTCGTTGAGGCGGGTAGGAGAGAAGCAGAGAGTGGATGGATGGACATGGGTAGACAGAGGGCATCCGGTGAGTGGACGCAGAGCAGAGGCAGGGACGGAGCAGGCATGTCCTCACACCTCTGTGCAGCATGAAGCTGCCTCTAGTTGTCCGGTTCGGCCCAGGGCACGCCGGACTGCAGAGCCTTGTGAATCCCTGGGCAGGCTCCTCCACCGGGTCACTCAGAGGTAGATTCACTGACACATGGATTGGGAAGTAACAGGGTGGACATCCCGCGAGCGTGCACGTGCACTCTAAAGGCAGTGAGAAACCAGTGCAACTGCATTTTCGGATCTACGGCCCCAGGGACAGAAGAGGCAGAGCTGGGCGTAGCTACCACGCGTCCAGCAGGTGCAGTGGCACCGAGGCTCAAGACCCAGAGGGGCCCACTGATCCCTGCAGGGGCGTATCTACCACGAGTCCGGCGGGTGTAGTGCCACCGGGGCCCATTAAACTACGATAATTGCTCTATTTTACTACCCCAATAACAATCGAATGGGCGATTTCCCCTGCTTTCACTAGTGCCCAGAGCATCCTTTCTATGCTAACTCACAATGGTACAGTTATGTGAGCCGGTGCAGTAGCACAAGGGGTGAAAACGCTATGATTGTCACAATACACAATAGTCTCGGGAAAGTTACTGCACAAACAATACGTGCTCGTATATCGGCCAATCAGGTGCTCTGCTCTCGAGCTGCCAATAAAGTCCCTGCCCATCATCGCATCTCTCCAGTCCAGCAAAGCAGACATCTTCTGCTGGGGCTCGCCTACTTCTACCTGGGGATTAGCGTCATCCTGGGGGAGGTACCATTTTATACAGGTGAGATGCTAGAAATTCATCTTATCCTTTGAGCTCGTCCCCCAAAATAATGCACTGCATTGTGAGCAGCAAGTCCTCTGTTCCTCTAAACCTGTGTACTCAGTACAAGAATACCCAATGCCCCCCCCCCCCGCCTTCCTCCACACTGTTTCGCACATGTTCCTCGCTCACTACATGTCCCAGGATCCCCTGCGAGATCAGCCTAAGGAAATATATCATGGGGTGCGAATGAGAGTCAATTGCTTGAACTGCACACATTATACCTGCAGCCCCCAAACCCACTATATTTACAGAACGACTGAGTGATTCATAAAATGCAGTTATCCATAAAGTAGCTCAGTGGGTCAAAGAGGGCCATCCCGTGAAAAGTAAGATTCTTGTCTTCTTACCTAAATTTACATCATCAACAATCGACAATAAGCACTCAGGAATGTCTCTGTTCGGTGAGGTCTGGTTGGGTTATGACAGCCATTGTGACATCATTCACCAGATGGCCCTTCCAGGTTTTTGCTGCAGAAATGTATTTTCAACATGCAGAGTGAGGGCTTCTGAACTTAACCGTGACCTATAAACTGAATGCAGCTAAGTTGGATAGGACCGACAACCAGTGCTTCCTTTGTGAAACAATACATGCAGGGGTTGCATAGCAATATACTGGTATATATATTCAAATGGACAAGCAGACACACACCAGTGCAGAAGCCGAGCAGAAAATCACCTTTTCGACACATTTTTGTGAATTTTACTTGTTAGACACCGGGATGAGACACATGGATTGGAAACATACCTTCTAAAAAAGTACATACCCTACACAGACCTGGGTGCTGGCTGGCACTTCAGCAGGGTGAGGTTTGACTACAGCCTGAGGGCCACATGTTTTGTGGCGACCAATTGGTAAAAATAACTTGAGAAAATTACCCTTTTAGTGTATCGGGAGTACTCCAGCTGACAAAACACTATTTCGCCTGGAGCGCTATTTTTTTTGTTTTGTTTTTAAATGAATTTTATCCTTATTGTTGAAAGGGAGCATCACCTCCCAAAGGTTTTGCATGAAAAAAAACCGAAAAATTAACAAAACTCGTGCACTATGTCTTTCCTAGCGCACACACCACTCAAATTACTTTCATATTTCACTATACTAATTCTTCACTAATCCTCATATTTCACTATACTGATTCACCACTGATCCTTCATGGGTTCCGGAGAAGCGTGTTACTCGCCAAAAAGGTGTTTCGACACCTCATAAGGGGTAGCAAGCGCTATATATATATGCAATTACAATACAATACATATTCTAGGGTTGCATTTTCCTTCAAGCCTCTCCCTGTCCATGCTTTTCCCGCTGATGGCCAGAGCGGAAGGCCATTCGAGTGCCCATTGAGCAGCACCAGTGGAAGCGATGCCAGCAGCCGGCTCGCCTATGCTTGTGATATTTTGCAACATGATGCTACAATTTGATCCTTGTTTTTTTTTCAAAAACATTTCTTAGAAGAGGAAGAAGGTGGCTCCAGTCTACTTAATTTTTATTTTTATGGAAGACAGTGAGTGGTGTTGCTTCCTTTCATACTTTCAGGTTTGACACTTCTCTATTTCTTAATAAGAAGCAAATCAACATTTTTCTATTGAAAAGGGAAGACCGGTATATTTTCTCATTTCATCGTGGGTTGCCTCTGAACCCCCCACTTAGACACAAATATATTTATTTACTTTGAGGTTTTTATATAGCGCTAACAGCACATGAGAGGGTCTCAAAGCACTTTGCAAAGAGAACAGGCAAATATGAAAAGGGGGGGCTCTTGGCCCCCCCCGCCCGCATGGCGGTGCGGCGACCGCCCTTACCTCCTGGACCTCTCGGTGGGGGGGCGCGTCCTCTGGGGGGCGCGCCCTGCCACTGATTGGTTGCCACCCTCCCTTGACCCGGATGACGCTAATCGGCATCCGGGTCGGGGGGGAGGGGGCGGGCTGCTGAGGGATAAAGAAGCGGCGAGCGCCCAGGTGACCCCCTTGTTGCCTGGACGCTCCCCCACACCGGACATGCCCTGCGCTCGGGGCTTCTTGTTTTTCTTCCTTCTGCAGGTTTCGTGTTGGCGGGAGCCTTCGTTAGCCCAGCTGATAGAGCGGAGGACCGTTGCGGGGAAGCTGGTGCAGATCCGGCTCGAAGGGGCGTTTGTGTCGAGGTCCGGTGCAGGAAAGAGGTATTGCGAGGCAGCGGGTGGGGTGCGGCAAAGAACGCCGGCAGAGCGGTTTTCCCGCCCATTCTCCACTGGTGCCGGGGTAAGTTTCTGGGGGCACTCCTGGGTCCCCTTTATTTTCTGCTATAGATACGGCAGCTCCCCGTGGAACTCAGCCAGATAAAGATCTTCTGCCCCCCCCCTGGTTCTCGCCCGAGCTCCGTCTGGTAGTGGTCAGAGAGGGGCATGGTGAAATGGTCCGAAACTGCGGGCGAGTCCCTCGTTTCAAGCCTTCGGCACGAGGGGAAGCTTCGGCGTCGTTGGGGAGCTGTATTCATGGAGGTGGAGCCTGCGAGAGCAACCGGAGCATGATTTTCGAAAGTTAAGTTGCTGGGAGTTGAGATGTCGTGGTACAACAGGCACGGGCAGTTTTATCGTGTTTTATGGATGCGCAGGAATGGATATTTTCACAGTTGGTGTGCAGTCCAGGGATAGGGGGGCTGTTGGGAGAAATGGTAATTGCATTGCTTGCGTGTGTGTCCTCGTTTGAGGAGTACTGGTATTTTAGTCTTAATACCGTTAATCGGGGAAGGCAGCCACCTCGGTTCTTTTCGCATGTGTGCATTTATCACAGCGAGAATGAAAGGTTACTTTCACTGCATGTTAGACTGCTGGTGCCCCCTTGGGGGGCATTGAGAACCTCGCCAGCCCCGCGCGGAGCTTACTAGTGATTTTTCTGTAGTACCAATGGGGGCAGGGAATCACCCCGTGACTGCATGTGTAGATACGGGCTCAGGCATGCTCTTCACGACCCTGGGGGCGATTTCGCGCTATTTTGTTTTACTATCGATCTGGGTAGGGAATTACCTGCGGCCCGCCTAAATCTTGTCTTGACCTTAAAGCGCATCACTAATTTGAGGGCACACATAATGAATAACTTCTAGGTAGGTGTTTGTTTTTGGTGGGTGTTGATAGAATGTGACCTCGTGGATTATGTTCAGTTATGGTAGGCAGCATTTTTTCCATCCATACCTGCTTCCCAGGAATGCGAGCAGCTGCCAGGGCGAGTGGAAAACTACTTGCTGTAAAGTGAGAAAATATGTCTCGACCTGGAAATGGTTATTACACATCATTTTAAATATAGAGTGATTCCCATTTGAACTGTGTAGCCAAGTATTTATAACTATAATTTTGTAACCATTTGCTTAAATTACCTTCTTATAGAGAAAGCGTGCATGGCCGTCCATTTCACTATATGCATTTTCAGGTTTTTTAGCCTTCGAATTTCATAAAAGTCGCGCCCAATGAGAAAAGGCATCACAAATGTTGATGCCCCAATATATACACACATATTACGTACCTCTTTCATTTCGGTCATTGTGGTTATTTGTGTTTGTTCAGATGGCTCTGTTTACAAGTTCGCGTGTGGAAAGAAAACCCAAAGATTGGATCTTTTGACTTCTCGAAACTTGGATAAATGTGAACGCACAAAAGCTGCATTAAATCACTTGCTAGGCACCCCGCAGGAGCTAGAATTACATTCGGAGCCCTCTGCACTCCACACCGTGACTGCTGAAACCAAGTTTGTGTGCAGGAAGTGGCTCTTCTGCTACCCGCGTGTCAGGAAAACTCCGGCAGCCATTGTGCACACATTCTGCCACCCAAAGGTCATACAGGTTCATTTGGGATAATCTCTTGCATTACTACAGCGCACTCGGCAGAACATATGGGACCACATCACTTGCTCTTCAAATCTTTTATTGAAACACGCCTTCCAAAATTTACCGACTTTGAAAATCACTTGGTTTTGAGGTTGTTCGTTACTTGCATGGGCACAAGTTGTGCAGTCTACTCAGGTTCCTTCACTTGCAAGCTACTAAACAAACTTAGTGTTTCGTGCATTTTTAATGGTCCTCATGGGAAAATCTGCAAACGTAGCTAGTTTGTTTTGCTATTAGCATATTTTTTCTTGCTTCTTCTGTCATCTATCTGTTTGCCTCTGAGGCATTACATAGTAAGTAAGGTGCCTTGGTATATTTGCTTCAGAGTAATTCTTTTGTTGTATCCACAGAGCTCTTAGAATCTCAACTAGAGGTAGTACTTTCATTTGTACGTGTTTCAGGTGCTAGGGGACAGGTCTCCATGAATAATATTGGATCTTTCCCTTCCAGCTTTCCCAAGACCACATCTTCTCGATCTGCGGCAGCATCAATGAGTTCTTCCCTTTTAGAAGTATTAAGAAAGCTGTACAGTGTATAACGTTTGGAGGATGTGTAGCATCCATGTGTAGGGCCCCCGACTCTTCCCAGACTCCTAGAATGTGTTTGGCGTCTAATTCCCATCTGGGCATAGTGGCCAGAGTGTGTCCTGTGGTCTTACCCTCCCTATATGCCCTGGCATATTTACTGCAGAGGAGGCATTCTCTATTAGCCACTTCATGAAATTCAGACAATACTATCGTAATCTGCTGAGCTACTATAGGATCCTCTGTGTTCCCCATTTGGAATTATAATTGCTTACGGTAGTCTTCCAGGTGGCCCAGATGATTGTGCAGGGAACGCAGAAATCTCCCATTTTTTGCAAGGCATAGCCCCATAACCGGGTCCTGGAATGCTTTCTATACCATACCTATCTGTGGTACCGAGACTGCGTTTCTGATAAAAGAAATCCGAGATTTCTTGGTGAAGTTCCTCAAGAAATTTGTGATCCAAAAGCTCGCACGAGGACAGGTGCCGGTTCGTGCCACGGGGGGTCTGGGTGGGAATGGACATCACAAGTAGGACTGGAGAGTGGTCAGAGTATGTGCATGCAAGATGACAAACCTCCCACACCCAAGACTCCACTCCCCTTGAGATCAACTAGTGAGATAGCCTAGACCACTTCTCATTTACACCTAAATACAAAGTGCCTTCTTTAGTCTTCGGGGGATGTGTTCTCCAAGCAGATTATGCTCCTCCCTGATATCGCGGAGGTGATGGGCAGCGATGTTACAGTAGGTGGGCGGTATGCATGAGCTGTCACTTCCACAGATAAAGTTGTGTTAAAGTCATCGCCCCACAATAGCAAAGATGGGCCAATGGATGTAACTTGGCTCCAGAGACAGTCACCAGGGTCATCTGTATTAGGCACATAGCAATTCACAAATGTGATGGATGGGTGTACAACTTTCCCCACATGATAGTGTAGCATCCCTACACATCACAGAGGGATCCCTGCGGTATGTAGGCACCCGCTCCCTGTGTATATGAGGAGTATGTGGAAAATAGTCTGTGAGAAGCCCATCTTTCTGCAAAGGACATACTAGTGGCAGCACTCAAATAAGTCTCTTGTAAAGGAGCAATGTGAATGCTATGTCTATCCAGATATAACAGTATGTGTGGTCGCTTGCGTGGATTTCCCAACCCCCTAATGCTCCATGTGATGCATTAATAGGGCGCTTGGGAGGAGATAACATCAACAGTGGGCATGGTGGGCATGGTGGACATGGGGAAAGGGAGCAGATGTGGCAGGTGATGAGTTGTAAGTCAGTGGAAACAAGATAAAAACACTGCACAGTTCACATTGTAGTGTACTCTGCACAACTTAAAATAATAAAAACCTATCCCCGCCTTCTCTCACACTGACGGCCCAATCCCGCCAGAAATATATTCCGTCCTCATTCATGCTCTCCAGAGGTCTAAACTGCAAAGCAGAACATGGATGGCATTTAACAGGACCCTAGATACACACATTTTATAATCCCTGATAGCTCCAAAACTACTGAATGGCTTTACACCAGATAACAAAAAGCACTCTTTCTGGACCATGTGTGTGTGTATATGTATGTATATGTATATGTATATATATATATATTCACTGAAAAAACCATAGGTTTCACACAAGTTATAGTTAGCTGGACATTTTACTGATAAAAAACCAATGAAATTCCCCCGTTATAGTTACTGTAGGCAACTATAACTCACGCGACCGCAATCCTCTGCTGATGCTAATACTGTATTTAGACACTTATTTGCCCATATCTTCTTCCATTAAATTTTAGCTATACATATATTACAAATATTTTTTTTTCATAAAGACACATATGTCATCAGCAGAGGATTACGGTTGCGTGAGTTATAGTTGCCTACAGTAACTATAACGGGGGAATTTCATTGGTTTTTTATCAGTAAAATGTCCAGCTAACTATAACTTGTGTGAAACCTATGGTTTTTTCAGTGAATTAGCAAGGTTTTTTAAATGCTATTTCCTAACTATAACGTGTGTGAAACCTATGGTTTTTTCAGTGAATTTGTACGGTTTTTTAAATGCTAAGTTACTTTACGCCATTTGTGGCGTGCGCGCCCACTTAACGCAGTTCGTTCCGTGCACGGTTTTTATCAACTTTAATAAGCCCTGTACATTTGGTGGCCTTCGGCCACCAAAAGCACAGGGGGTGAGGTCAATGTGGATAGTGTTTTTTTTATTTCGATTTTATAATTTCATGTTGCCAAAATTACGTTTTTTTTCTCTATTAATAAGCCCTGCACATTTGGTGGCCTGCGGCCACCAAAAGCACAGGGGGTGGGGTAAGTGTGGATAGTGGTTTTTTTATTTTTATTTTTTTACCGTAAGCGTACGGTAAGCTTACGGTAAGCGTACGGTAAGCGTACGGTAAGCGTACGGTAAGCGTACCCCGCGAAATTGCCGAAAAAAAAATAAAACCGTTTTTGCTCTTGGGGGATGTTTGGGGACTCCCTCAACATGACTATGTGGGAGGGAGTTGTCAAAACAGCCCCGTAACATGTTTTTGGCCATCATGTTTGATAAACAACACTCAGTGCGAGAGACAAAATGGCGGACGCCGCTTCCTGGTTTCGGCCGATTCGAATGTTTACTAAGATCTAAGAGCCAATCAGAATCGCGCTCGCGCACGCCACCGTAAGCTTACGGTAAGCGTACGGTAAGCGTACGGTAAGCGTACCGTAAGCGGGCTCAGATATATATATTGATTTAAAGGCTATTTTCTCAGAATCTACTGAACAGATTTACACCAAACCTACAAAAGGCACTTCCTTGACCTAGGGACTACCTCTCTGCCAAATTTCTAGTAATTCTGTTCAGCCGTTCGGGCTGTAGCTCGTTCTAAAGGTCCTATGGAAAAATGCATGGGAAAAACGCGTTTTGGGACCCCCCTTTTATCTCAGCCCCCGCTTGACGAATCCCCCCGAGACTTTCAGGGTAGGAGCGGAGCGTAGCGCCCCACCTATTTTGAGAAATTCGCGAGGATTCGTCGACCGGCGCCAAAGTTATTCAAAATAGAATGTTGAGGTTTTCCTATGGAAACGTGGTCCTAACTATAACTACCTACTGGCGACCGCCAGTAGGTTGGATATATATATATATATATATATATATATATATATATATATATATATATATATATATATATATATATATATATATATATATATATATATATATATATATATATATATATATATATATATATATATATATATATATATATGGACCCTCTGCTTCCTTATATATACAAATTTTTTTTTTTTTTTCTTAATATTTCAAGAACTACTGGAAAAATGTACATCAAATCACAAGAAGGCACTACCCTGGACCAACATCTACCTTCCTGTCAAATTTGGTGTATTTCTGTTCAGCAGTTCAGGCTGTAGCCACGTCTAAATTTCCAATGTAAATTAACATGCGGAAAATTTGTTTGGGCACCCCCCCCCCCTTCTCTGCTCCTGCTTGATGGATCACTCCAAAACATTTGCGACAGTAGCTGAATTGAGTGTTGAACTCGTTTTGAAACTTTGGTGAGGATTCGTCAAACAATGCCAAATTTCTCCAAGGCAGATAGGCAGGGGGGTATCCAATTCCTGAACACAACAATACAGGGAGACACATTGTGGGTGACAATTTTGAGATCAAAAACTGATCAGGGGTCACGGGGGGAGACTGTGGTACTGCACAGGGCGAGGGATAATCCTTGCTGCCAGGTACACCGTGTAGAGGCTTTCATCAAGCAGCGAGGTGGACAGTTGGGTGGGTCGCTCCTACTACAGGCTGACGGCCCCCCCTTTAACCAAATACCAGTTCAGAAGAGTCATGGAGTTGACTATTGCCAGGGTGGGCCTTGACCCGAAGGAATTTGGCACACACTCCTTTAAGGTAGGCGCTGCCACGGAGGCAATCACAAGGAGTCTGCATGTGAACAGTGTTGGAAGAATTGGGAGATGGTCACCCAATTCCAATTGCTACAAACGGTATGTGGGGGTACACATGTTGTAAAGTACCTAGAGTTTTTCTGACAGTGGCGAGGGGTCTCTCAGTTGAGAATGTGAAGAGACTGGGGAGATGGTCGTCCGAACGTTACAATAGTTATGTACGAATTGACATGTTGTGACAGGACGTTGCTCACGCCTGGTATGTTTCTGGTTTTTTGCAGTTTCTCAAACCTGTCACGCAGGGGAGGAACTCGCCACCGGGCACCAACGACCGACAGCAGCACAGCACAGAGGACACAGGAAATTGGTGACTTGGATTGTGGGCCACTCTTATGTTAGGCGTGCGGAACATGTTTTTCTTTCAGGAGACCGTAGGATGAAGGCGGCGTAAAAGGGGTTTGATATCTCATTCTTCGGGAGGGGGGGTTTATGCCTCAGCCAGTTTCGGAACTTTTTCCAGGGACTCTTAGCTCAGCTGCCCGCCCCCCCGTCAGTGGTGATACTTCACCTGGGGGAGAATGATTTGGTCAAATTGGGGAGGCACATGCTTATTGAGGAGATCATCTCCACTGTGGGGTGGGTGGCCAGGACTTGCCCGGGTTCCACAGTAGTTTGGTCGCAACTTATCCCTCGGTGGCAGTGGCGAGGGGGGGACTCGGTAAGGGCGTTGAATCACTCGGTACGGAGGATCAACACACAGTTGGACAAACTATTTCGAGCCCCCCGGTTGCAGACGATTCCACATGGGTGTATCTGGGGCGAGCAGATCTACCTGAGGGACGGGGTACACTTGACGGAGGCAGCGAACGTCTTGTGGTCTAATAATGTCTGGGCCTAGTTGGAGGGATTTGCAAAGTAAGTGCGCTCCGGGCTTAGGTCTAGGTAAGGGGGAGGCCAGATTGTCGGTTAACAATGCTGGCCTGTGGCGGTAAGGTCATGACCGGTGAGCAACTATTTTAAGGTCTGAGGGGGCGGGCATCATCCTATGGAGGTTCCCGCCCAGGGGGAGGGGTCATTGGCCCCTCCTAGAACTTCAGGGGCAAGGTAACTGGTGCTTCAAAGGGGCGCGGGTTGGAGAGTCACGCTTTCCTTAGGCTGGTAGCCACCCCGCACGCGCATACTCATGACGTCACCGGATGGCGCAGAGTAAGGGCCCTCCTTTAGTGGGTAAATGAAGTTCACGGCGTGGACCGGGTTAATTACCGGGCCCGGCTGCGCATGCGCACATCTTTAGGGGAGGCGCAGCTAGTAGGACCTGACACCGGTTAGCGACCTTGCCATATGGCCCAGAAATGTTAGTATACAAAAATGCAGAGGAGGATGTTAGACTCGGTTAGGAAACAATCTGTATTAGAGTTTTGGTTAAGGATAGTCACTCACACCTGTTGACAATAATGTATCTAATGTCCTGCTGATTTTTGTATAACTGTTTATCGTGCAATTATAAAGTTTATTGTTTTATAACTTAATAAATACGGCCGGGGGGTCTTGCGACCTCCCGCCTTCCAAAGATACCATGTTTTTATGTTCCTGTGTCCGGGGGTTGGTGAGGTCATAGGGAGGGGGCGGTAGCCAGTCACTGACCATGTGAAAAGGGGGGGCTCTTGGCCCCCCCGCCCGCATGGTGGTGCGGCGACCGCCCTTACCTCCTGGACCTCTCGGTGGGGGGGCGCGTCCTCTGGGGGCGCGCCCTGCCACCGATTGGTTGCCACCCTCCCTTGACCCGGATGACGCTAATCGGCATCCGGGTCGGGGGGGAGGGGGCGGGCTGCTGAGGGATAAAGAAGCGGCGAGCGCCCAGGTGACCCCCTTGTTGCCTGGACGCTCCCCCACACCGGACGTGCCCTGCGCTCGGGGCTTCTTGTTTTTCCCACCCACCATCCCTGGAGTACGCGGTTGATGCGTTACTAGTCCGATTTAGTGTGTAAATTGCTAGGATGTTGTTAGCTTAATTTCCCAGGCGTAGTAAACTGTATCTGGAATGTTTATTTTCTGATGAGGTTTTCTTTTAGGACTTTCTCTCCCATTGTAGTGACCGATACTGTATCTGGAATGTTATGTTGCTGATGATGCTTTCTCGTAGGCCTTTCTCTCCCATTGTAGTGAATGGTACTGTATTATGTGTTGCTGGTGCAATTGTGTTTAGGCCCTTTTTTCCCTTGTAGGTCTACGGTGTTATACATAATGTATGACTTAGTCAGTGTAGTTGTCCTTTAGAATTTTTCCCATAGGTCGTCGTATTTATTAGGAATGGGGCATGCGGTAAGGTCATGACCGGTGAGCAACTATTTTAAGGTCTGAGGGGGCGGGCATCATCCTATGGAGGTTCCCGCCCAGGGGGAGGGGTCATTGGCCCCTCCTAGAACTTCAGGGGCAAGGTAACTGGTGCTTCAAAGGGGCGCGGGTTGGAAAGTCACGCTTTCCTTAGGCTGGTAGCCACCCCGCGCGCGCATACTCATGACGTCACCGGATGGCGCAGAGTAAGGGCCCTCCTTTAGTGGGTAAATGAAGTTCACGGCGTGGACCGGGTTAATTACCGGGCCCGGCTGCGCATGCGCACATCTTTAGGGGAGGCGCAGCTAGTAGGACCTGACACCGGTTAGCGACCTTGCCATATGGCCCAGAAATGTTAGTATACAAAAATGCAGAGGAGGATGTTAGACTCGGTTAGGAAACAATCTGTATTAGAGTTTTTGTTAAGGATAGTCACTCACACCTGTTGACAATAATGTATCTAATGTCCTGCTGATTTTTGTATAACTGTTTATCGTGCAATTATAAAGTTTATTGTTTTATAACTTAATAAATACGGCCGGGGGGTCTTGCAACCTCCCGCCTTCCAAAGATACCATGTTTTTATGTTCCTGTGTCCGGGGGTTGGTGAGGTCATAGGGAGGGGGCGGTAGCCAGTCACTGACCATGTGACTTGGTATAAAAAGATAAAATGTAACAAGTCACATAGTATAATGAATAGCCATTTACATGGAAACTTATCTTACTAATGGATGTTAAAAATTGCCTTCTTTCCAATCTCATTACAGATTATCTTTTATATAACGTTTGATCCCACACTTCTGCAGTTTATAAGCGCTGTGAATGACAGGTGCTTCTATTGTTACCCAGATGATTACAATCTGCTTGCTATGGATGGCAGGCTACGGATAACCTCGCCAGCTAATTCAAACGTTTGGCCTGTGGATCAAAGCATATATAAACATCAGGCATATAACTCATCTTGTGGCAGTTGCGAATTCCTGGGCATATGGTACAACAGCGCCTAATTAGTCTTAGAGCAAAGGCCGAGCTTAAGTAAAGACAGCTTGATTGCTTTTAATTCTCTGTCTTTGTTGGCTCGGCATGTAAGGACTACTGTAATTGGCGTTTATCGGCCAGTCAGAAAGCATGGCCCTTCTCTGACTGAAAGGTTGGTCAATGACATTGCTGAATGAACAGCCATTTGATTGGCCACTCTTTCAACCAGTCGGAATAAGACGTTTGATAGGAGCTTTTTGATGTGCTTTGGTGGGCTACCAGAAACACAGTTTCATCCCCGCCCCAATCATAGTGTAGGTGATAGAAGGAAGCCTGGTATTTTTTCATTGGTTATAAACTGTTACATGATTGGAGTTGCACTAGCTTCCAGTTTTGGGACTTTTGGTGCCACATTTTATATCTGACCCTTGAACAGTAAGGCCGAAATGTATGTTTATAATTGTTATAGCAAAACCTAGCTCCAAAGCGCTTCATGTCAAACTGTAAATAACGCATTATGATTTCGCTATTCAACAACCCCAGAAAGATGAGTTGCCCATGCCAAGATTCACATTTTAGACCTTCAGTCCACTCCATGTTTCTGCGTTGATCTTTCATCTTCCTGAGTTATCCATCTTGCCAATACAAGGTGAGGTTTATAATGAGGAAATTAGACTGGCAGGGTTTATGCAGGGGACCTTAGAGTTGGGGGGCATAGGGTAGGAGGTTATGCATGGTGCAGGAAGCGTGCGATGGGGTGGAGTTTAAAGTAGGGGGTTTCATGATTGATAAGAGGGGCGCAGGACACTAGAGAAACTGGTGAGGTTGTTTTATAGTGTGAGGAATGGGGATGGGTTGGGGAGCAGGACCAGCCTTTAGCATGGGCGAGCTGGGCCCAGGGCGCCAATTTTCTGAGGGGCGCATGGAGCTGAGTGCATTATGGTTATGCCAACAGCGACACCCTTCTCATCTTGCTCCAGCCTTGTCCTTGCTTCTCATCTTGCTCCAGCCTTGTCCCTGCCTGTTCGTGTCTGTCTGATTTACCTGTGTAATGTGGTTTTAGTGCTTTATTATCATACTTTGTGCGATGTTTTTAACAGCCCTTCAGCCCCCTTCCTTGCCCTCACTTCACCCATGGACCTCTGCTGGCACACATCAACAAAACCATCATCCGCGTGAGGCAGCTAAGCTATGGGTGATTTAGGTGCACTGGGGGAGGTCCGGGGATGGCTCCACGTGCGGTGCATTAACACAATTTTATTTTGTCATCTGGCAGTGGAGTAAATTAGCTACATATCTGAACGTCAGCTTGTGCTCCAAACATCACAATATTTACAGCAGCCTTCTCAAAACTGACACTTCGTACTAAAAATGAACAATCATTAAAAATTTAATAGGTCTCGCCTTTCATTAAGTTAAAGCCATTTGCTTTGCTATACAATATCATTAGCAAAGCAAATGCTTTAACTTAATCAAAGGCGAGACCTATTGCATTTTCAATGCTTGTTTTTTTTTTTTTTTAACAGATTGTTGTGACCACCTGTGGCGGTTACCTTATTTTCCAGTGATTTTAATGATACTAATGGATTGCTTAAACTTGCATTATGCCTGATGGATAAAGATCATAAACCTAATGTTTAGGGCCTTGTTCTCTGGATTCAAGGCAGCAACGATACCCTGCTTGCAGGTCCGGACTCAGTTTTGATCTACGCAAGTCCAACAGTGCTGGGGGGAGGCATACCACATGCACCAGAGATTTCTCTGGTTGTCCACAGCCCCTACACACCACCGCGCCCGAGGTATGCCACCAGATAGGAATATGTTTGACAATCATGTACCTCAAATAGCCAAGATAGCCCTCAGTTTAAGCAGATTTGAGATGATCTGGCTCAGACTGGCCAACTAGATACATTAATCTAACAAGATGAGACCTCAAATAGCCGTTCTTTTAACCGTGATAAAATACAGTGCAGATTACTAAGTACTTACATCAGCTCGATGAATTATTTCATAGCAGGAAGAAAATGCACTCTGTGACCAAGAAAAAAACATTTGAGACATGAAAAATATGTCAGCATGAACTATTCAAATATTAGGTTGAAATGTTTTAGCATCAGGCAGTCATGATCATGGTGTTGCCCAAACCCCAAGCCACAAGAACAGACGGGTTTCAACCATAGGACAATCAAAGCTACCATGGGGCAGGGAATTTACATCACAGACACATTCAAACATGCTTTACAGAAATACACATGCAGACATACAATATTCCTAACACACCACCCCCCTGCAGATGTCGCTGCCCTTCTTAGTTCTTTTAGCCTCACTGGGAATCTGGGGGTGGACTGACATATTTCACCAGAGTACGGCCCAGCTGCAAGGAGGCTCAGCAGGAAGCAACAGTACTCGTTCTCCCCTTGGTGTAGCCTTACTGGAGGAGTCTACCTGGAGGTCTGAAACAGGAGTAAGAATTACTTCTCTGAGCATTGGAGCATCACCAGACTGCAAGATCAGTGGTAAAGCATGGCTAACAGTTTGGAGGTATTCTTAGGAAATACAAATTGTTCTTGCTGGAATCAATGCAAAGATAGAAGGGAAGTGGGAGTATAGACTGCATAGCTGGTGGCTTGCAACTTCACCACAAACCCTTCCACTTTCACTCACCAAAATTAATTCTACTGAGGCAAAAGACATACTGCCTCAAATAATGGGAAACATAAGTTCGCAGTTATGATCATCAGAACAGCAACCACAAACCGGCTCAAAGCCAATTGCAAACCATGCAAATTCCATCACGCGAGTCAGCTCCTCAGTAGATCCCTTGTGGAGCCCAACCCAGTAATGCAAAGAAGAGAAACTTGCACAGTCACTGTATGAAAAAAAAGATATTGTCTTTTGAACAGTAATCATTGCAAGGAGTCAGAGCAGTCCACAAGAACAAATACTAAGCAAATAATACGTGTTTGCTAAAACAACATTCTCCAAGAATGTTTCCTATATGCCATTTGAAATATCACTCATGTATTGTGTGATGTATATGAAATAGACGCGCTGTAAAGACAAAGCGCAATGAGCAAGCCCAACCACATTTTTCAAATCTTAGTTTCATAAAAGGGTTTTCATGAAGGCTGTCATTTTATTGTTATTTTAGACGGAGGATACCACCCTGAGAATGAAGAGGCAAAAAAAGGGGGGGGGTTATTGTCCAAAAAATGATGCCAGGTATGGACGTATAATTATAATTGTAGAAAAAAAGGAGCAACCTGGCTGTCAGTTTGTGTACCGCTATTTATTTAGGCAGACAAAAGTTAAGACAGAAAAGTTCTTATACTTCAAATGTCATTAATCACATTATTAAAAAAAACATTTTAAGTACATTTATAGAGACATTTCAAGTCATGTCTGAGTCAAATGCGTTTCATTGCACAAACACTGTAAACAAAACATATGTGTAATCAAAAAATAACATACAACAAATGTGAACATTAGACAACATTGGACAGAAATTAAACCAGAATCAAGCAAAAATTAAACAAGCGAAATGTTCATATTGATAATTATAAAGAGCAATTCCTGAAAGGCCCTACAGCTTGGCCTATGTCGGGGAACTGCTGCCACACTGGATTAATATTGCTCTGTGGGGTACATTTAATTTTGAAAGCCCTCTTCAGACATCAGAAGCTTCTCTGTATATCCTTAGTGGCACAAAAAATGGAAATTGCCGACGCGTTTCCAATCCCAGTAATCAATTGAGGGATTTTCATCAGGGCTAAAAGCACGGTGTAACCTGCAAGTCAAAATTAAATCAAAAAGGGGTTACCTAAAATGAATTGCCCCCCATCTCTTCTCTATATTCTATTGACAACATCTGCCTGAAAATAGTATTACCTGAGATTTTAGGAGTGATTTGTGGTACTTCTTGAATGAATGAAACATCTTATATCCAGGACCTGAAAAACCAGGACATCTCCGTGTAAGCATGGCTCTGCTTCTTATCTCATAATTATCATTTCTGGAGATCTACACTCCAGGGAATACTGATTCAAGTATCCTCGCCACTCGTTACAATCAGTAATTGTTTTACTTATGCGGGGCTCGTGCCGCGCTGGCTGAAACAAGAAGAATTATACATGCATTTTATTTAATGGCCGGTAACTTGAATAATGTTAAAAAGCCGAGTGTTTGGAGATTCACTTACTCTATTACGTGAACGCCGATCATTGAATTATGTGTTTTTGAAAGAACGCAAACTTCGTTCTGTAATGTGAAGAGAGTAACACTAACTGCTTATTCAATCCGGTTAATTCTCTTCATCAAGGGCAAGCAACTGACTTTTGGTCGCCTCGTCGTCAGCATTTACAATCCAACCAACGCCTGATACAATCAGAAATGGTCTATAGCGTCGGATTCTTCTGACTATATCCTGTTTAACAGGAAATATTTGACGACCCCTTGTTAGTGCATTCTGGGATATGCTGTTCTTTTTGAATAGGATGGAACAAAACCACAGATTTTGGGTTTCAGTGAATGCATTTCGGGCTGATGCAAGATAATCAACTCTCAACTCAATAATTTGTGACATTTTACATATTATTACCCATGCTGTGAACCATAGCGTTGATTCTAGGTTATAAATCAATTTTTGTTCGCCTATGTAGAAACTATATAAAGTTTTGGAATATTAAATAGCCAAGTGAGTGCATTGCTGGTGTTCTTTTATGCTTAATGGGGATAGTATCGTAATTCTTAAGTGATTTTCGGGGAGTTTCGTATTGAGTACAGTATAACTCAAACTTCTCATTTCAGCCTTGCGTAATACCTGAATTATTTATAGAGAACTTCAGGGTAAAATTTGATGTAGCTCTGACTTCTCGTTTAAGCCATCCATGACACAATTATATTTCATAATCAAATAGGCTTCTCTTTTATGCAAGAGGGTTTCGGTGTCGTAGCCGCCTCTAGGTGATGATTTAATTCCTGACAAGACTGTCCACACAAAATCTTTCGCAGTGTGTTCCTTTTCAACAAAATGAGGTACCATAGGTGCTGTTAGAACTTTTTGCTTTATTCTAAAGAGATGTTGAACAATCCGCTGATTGTGTTGTTTTTCCGATGTACATCTTTGGACAGGAGCACATAATGGCGTACACAACGTTCCTTGTTTTACAGTTCGTGAACTCTTTATGTACCCATTTAATGGAGTTGTATGTGAGTTCGGTACCTTCGACAGTGTTGGTACATGCACAACAAGTGCCACATTTGTGGTGTCCTTCAACTGGTTTGAGATTAAAAATAGGGTTCTATTCCATGAAAGGCTATAATGTCGGAGGACGAAGCTCCTCTCTACACAGAAGACTATATTGCTAAAATAACCAGTGGACCGTCACTTTTTTCTACACATCCCAGTAAACTACCAACCCTAGGCAGCAGCTGCTAGAGAAACTAGAAAAGGCTAAAAAGAAGCACGTTAGAACCGAGCCCCATGCTCGGATGCTAACAGAATACCTGAAAGCAGGCATAATTCCACAGGGGCTACAAATCAGAAATGTTCCTGGAATCTTCAGAGAAGATCCTAAATTTAAGGGTAAATTCAGTAACATCTCCACGACCTGCTCACGCCACTGGATGGTACTAGGCGTGGAGACAGCGCTAGAACACGCAAAAGCAGAACTGAAAGAGATCGAGGAACTCGAAAAAGAACTACAAAGCGGAGACGCAATAACTAAAGCAAAAGCACCACTTGACAAACTCAATAAAACCATTGAAGACTTTGACGCATTTGAGCTTAAGAAAAAAGCAGACAAGGTCTCTAAAGACATAAAAAACTAGCATATCCCTACCTTAGAGAAGACTATTACACTACCATTGGTAATCAAAACAAACAGAATACCTGGGGTAGATTCCGAAGGAACCAACCAATCAAATTCTCTGAATCATCTGGAGGCTCAGACGACTCAGACGCTCAGGCAGGCCCTAGTCGAGCTGACAATCACCCCGGTCAGCCTTTTTTTAGATCGAGGAGGCAAAGCCAAAAACAAAACATGGTATCAACACCCAGGGGAGAGACAAACTCGCAGGAAACATTACCAAAGGGGTCCGCAACCATACTAACACAGAATAACATCCAATCAGAGACTATCCCTATCTTCAATCTGGTGAACAACCTTTACAACGCAACTTTTACACCGCACTACCATTACAACGAAACTATTACAACGCAAAATCTGTTACAACGCATGCCATTACAACGCATGCTATTACAACGAAATGCACTAGATGGCGTGCTAACATTAGAAATAGTGTAGTTTTACTATCCAAATACCTTCCCTACTGCAACGTGGACTGGAGTTAGAATAGTAAATTATACATTTCTAATGTCAGCACTCCATCTAGTGTACGTCGTTGTAAAAGCATGCGTTGTAAAGGCTGGCGTTGTAACAGATCTTGCGGTGTAAAAAATGCGTTGTAACGGCATGCGGTGTAAAAGCATGCGTTGTAACGTCATACATCCCTTCAATCTATCTCAACACATAATGTCATCAGCAGAAATTTCGCTGCTCATCAATGGTCTCTCTTATGTCATCACTGAACGGACCAATTTCTTTACACTAAAAACGGAGATCTTCCAATTTTTTAGAAAAATAAGGTTGAAACTATTCTTTAGAGATAAGGAGCCTCCTGTCCAAGATTCATGTACGGGACTCAGACCCCCTTCTAACTTCTACCCTACCAATGGGATGATGCCACCAGAGCTATTAGCCGTTGGAAAACTGATCATACAAGGCATAGACAACATGAAAACAAAGAAATCATACATTCCATACAACATTACACTAGCACTGAAAAATGATGACTCTATAATTCTGAAACCAGCAGATAAGGGTGGAGGTATTGTAGTACAAAACCGTAAAGACTATGAGGCAGAAATTCACAAACAAGTAAATGAGAAAAAGCATTACAGAAAGCTCAGTACCAATCCCCTTCCCCAAATCTGCAAAGATATCCTGTTGGTCACCACCACAGCTAGAGAAGAGGGCTACATTACCAAAAAGGAATTTGAATTTCTTAATGCTGACAACCCCAGGACCCCGGTCCTGTACACCATACCAAAAATACACAAGAGTACCACCAATCCCCCGGGCCAGCCTATACTGTCAGGGTGCGGTTCCATGCTGGAACCTATAGGCTCATACATAGACCACTTCATTAAAGGTTTTGTTCCTCTACAAGACACATACGTGAAAGACACAATGTACATGATAAACCTAGTGGATGGCATGCCGTTTAACTTAGGGAGTGACCTATTAGCCACCCTAGACATAAGCTCACTTTACACTAACATACCTCAGGAAGACAGCATAGGGATTATAGAGAGTCTTATAGAGAAAAGAGCAAGACCAATACAGGTACCCACCAGTTTCATCAACAGTTTACTACGCATCGTCCTACGGAGCAATTATTTTGTTTCAGAAGGTCAATATTACCAACAGTGCTCTGGCACAAGCATGGGAGCAATTTTTGCTCCAAATCTGGCGAATATCTACATGGACCACGTTGAGCATAAGTTCGCCCTCAACGGCAACAATCTGTACCGTTCCAACATCAAATGT
Source organism: Triturus cristatus (assembly GCF_964204655.1). Taxonomy (NCBI): domain Eukaryota; kingdom Metazoa; phylum Chordata; class Amphibia; order Caudata; family Salamandridae; genus Triturus; species Triturus cristatus. Next base: position 428,607,615 of record NC_140595.1, read on the forward strand.
TGGAAGCGATACATCAACGACATCTTCGTTATTTGGACAGGTACTGCCACAGATTTCAGTAACTTTGTCACACATTTGAACACTGTTCAGACGCATCTTACATTTACATCTACCACGCATGCGTCTACCATAGCGTTTCTAGATCTTAACATCAATCATGAGTACGGAGCACTTTACACTTCCCTTCATAGAAAGATCACGGAAAGGAACACATTGCTATCATATCGCAGCCATCACCCACGGGCCCTCAGAGACAGCCTACCATTCGGGCAGTTTCTCAGAATCCGCCGCAATTGCACTTACAAAGCGGACTATATGAAAGAAGCAGAGATACTCAGAGGAAAACTAGTTAACAGAGGCTATCCAAACAGACTAGTTAAAAGATCACTCAAACGGGCCTGGTATTGTCCAAGAGAAGAACTTCTGAAAACCAAAGAGAAACCAGCCATGGAGAAAATAGTATGCGTTACCACTTTTGGAACACACACAAACCAAGTACGCAACCTCATAACAAAAAACTGGAGCATCATCAGAAGTATAGACCCCACCTTTGAAACACCGCTTTTTTCCTATAAAAGAGGGAAAAACATAAAAGATCATCTCGTAAGATCGGCCACGGATAAAAAAGTGAACTCACGCAATACTCTCACCAACGCATGGGGTTTACCCAAAATCAAGGGACACCACAAATGTGGTAACTGCGTGTCCTGCGAGTTCACATTCAACACCTCCACCTTTGAACACGGCAACCTCAAACACACCCTAGAAAGCTTTTCTAATTGCAATACACGGAATGTCATTTACTGCATTTGGTGCCCGTGTAACCTTCCGTACATAGGCCAGACCCAGCAACATGTTAAGCCCAGGATCAGCCAGCATCGAAGCCGCATTCGCAGATCTGTTCTCAATGCCCCTTTGGTCTCTCATTATAATGAGAAAAACCACACGGCCGACGAACTGAAATGGCAAGTGATTAACATTGCCTCCCTACCAGAGAGAGAGGGTGATATAACAAACATACTGCAACGCATCGAATGCAGATGGATAGACAAGGTCAATTCGATTGAAGGACTTAATTCTGCTGAAGAATGGAGAGGCTATGTAACCACCCTACATTAAGACACTCGCTCCCCCTGTGCACCATCTATCTGATGTCCAAGCCTTAAACATTTCCGCTACTTAGCCCCCTGCATGCCGTACCTACGCAACAGCTCAGACTCCATGAACACACTGACTACTGGAGGCAAGCACAGTGTCCATTCCATTTCATCCGAGGTGCCGCCTTCGTACATTTCACATCTCCACATATCACGCTATGTACAACATCGTTCTCACATCCTTGTATATGGTTGCTGTGAGAAGTTGGCCTGGCATATGCTGGTCACTAGTTATAGTGGCCACCTTGCACCAGTCCAATTCGTCTCTTATGGTAGATAGGTTTAAGACAACCTTTTAAAGAAAGCTATCCTAGTGGCAGCTGTGAAGAGCAGCCTTCAGGCTAAGTCTCAGAGGAATGTAAAGCAGCTTGTTTTACCTTATAATCTCTTGAATTACCAAATGAAAGGACACCACACAGGTATATATATCAAATATATATGTATTTATTACTAGACACACTCTACTAATCTCTTTATGAGATTAGAAACCAGGTACACATTCAAATGTCAACGTTTCACAATAAATTAAGCACAAATATGGCTGGAGTCCTAGGGGCGTACCAGACCATATACTAAGAAAGTGGTATAAGGATGTCGACTTGCAAAATAACAAAGCCTAGGGCCTGGGGAATCGCTGGGGCCTCACTACTGCAGTGTTAGCAGGTAAGTAACCGGCCCACGGGAGACGCGTGCAGTGTGTGAACACAGCCGCGGGTTCCCTATTGATTATAATGGTGCAAGTCGCGGTTAGATTTTTTCAGTTTTAGGGTACTTCGAGGAAGACTACAAGCAAGCCTCTTACAAGGTAAGTACTTTGAAGGCCAACACACACTTGGGCACCGGAGTGCACGTGTTACCTCACCCAGGTAAGCCGGGTGCATAGGTGTCTTTTGGTGTCGGGTCGCGTCACTGTTTTCTATGGAGACCAAGGAAGACTTGCTGCTTGCGTCGACTGAAGAAGTGTCCGGTGGAATCCAAGCCTGGACTCAAGATGGAGAAAACCTGAAAATTGAAGGGACAGTGTTCAAAGTCACTTGCCAGTGACCGGTGGCCAGGAAGATGGATGACCACGGATGTCGGGTGATTTCTGGTCGTCGATGGTGTTTTGACTCGTCGCTCACGAGGTCCAGGTGAGATCGATAATGACCAGCGGCTGGATTTGGAGTGTCCCACAAAGTCTGCAGCTGATGGCGGTGTCGGCAACCGGATTGGAGCAAACAAGCCCTGGCAACTGCAAGTCTCATGTAGACTGAAGAAAGTGGATGATGCAGCCCAGAAAGGTCTGAGGAACTCACCCAGCAAAGGTAAGTGAGGGCAGGCCTGGAGCAACCAGGGGAGCCCTTTGAGTTGATGAGAAAGTCTTCGGGGGACCCACCAGCTAACGGGCAAGTGATTGCAAAGACGCCTCCTCAGGAAATGCTTTACAGGAGCCCACGGTCACTCGGGACTGGGTAGGCCACTGATTTCTGGTGCAAGACCTGCTGGAGGCTTGGGCCATAAATGGTCCAATGCACAAGTTCGTAGAACGTTGTTTAGGGTTTGCACTCAAAAATGGTGCACGGTCCCCGAGTATTGCTGTTCCTCATCACTCGTGGGGTCCACTCGCCGCAGCTTTGCTGGGTACTCACAATGGATGTTGAGAAGTCAGGGAATCCACTTCCGGGGCAGCAGGGACTTTGAACTCCAGCGGGAGCAGGAACATTTGCAACCGTTGATTAAGGTTTTTGGTGCCTGCCAAGCAGGGGAGTCACTCCTTGACTCCAAGGGAGATTCTTCTGTCTGCCAAAGGTAGTGGAACGTCGAAGGGCCAGGATTCTTCTTTGTAGAGCATCATCCAGGGTTATCTGATTTGTAAAGGCAATGCTTGCTATCTTATAGTGAAGATAGGGGAGGGACTAGCTCTATGACCACTACTCTAGGAGGGTCAGGGGAGGGGGTGGTTACACCCACTTCCCTTTGTCCAGTTTCCCGCCAGAGCAGGGGCAGGTAGCCCCTGAACCGGTTTGAGCTGACATATGCACAGAGGAGCCTACTGCTCCCCCAGTGCAGGACTTCAAAGCACTCTAGGAGTGCACCCACCCAGCTCCAATACACTAAATCCTGTCTGGAAGGTGGTGACACCTCCCTGTGACAGGATGCCTTTTGTTGGGCCTCCTCCACTGCGAGTTTCAGTCAGCAGCAGGAGGGCAGCCCAGTGTCTATGCCGGTGGCATCCATTTTGTGATGCCAGGGCTCTATAGGATTTCTGTCGTTTAGTACAGTGGGTACATGTCATCCCCTCTAGAAGGGTGGGATCAAACTCCCACACCAGTTACTGGTGTGGGGGTATGATTCCAAGTTGTTTGACACCAAACACAACATGTTTTGATGCAGTCATTCCAAAGTTAGCATTTACCGCTAGGTTATAATGCACTTAAGAGTATATGGTTTAACCGCATCAACAAACAGCCACAGGGAATAGACCCTGCCAGCTACAGAGGGGCCCTGCTCAGGCAGAGGCACTCCCTCACATAGTAAACCAAGCACCCTGCCCTCAGGATTGATAGGGCCTGCCATAGGAGTGGCTGATAGGTTTATATGTGTGTGTATGGTGAGATATAGGAACCTATACCTCTGTGAGGAGTGCTAACACTACCTCAAACATGCTGCAGTAGCAGGCCTGTGGTGTCAGATTGAGTCTGCTTCCCAGGGGTGGCATAATACATGCTTCAGCCCCTGGTAGGCCTGTGAAGTACCAATGCCCTAGGTACCTAAGGTACCATATACTAGGGGCTCATAAGGTAGCACAGTATCCAATCACTAGTGCATCTAATATGCACACCAAGTCGTTTAGAGAGAACAGAGAGACTGGGGCCCTGATTAGCAGGGACCCAGCCAGACTATAACCAGAAACCAGTGTATACATCAGAAAAAAAGTGGGGGCAACATAAGTGCAGATCCTACTCTCCTACACCCCCCCCCCCCAAACGCAGGGACATTAAACTAACCTTGACCAGTTGAGTCTTCATGTTCTAAGTGGAAATACCTTGAGAGTCCATCTGCATTGGCATGTTGAGTCCCAGGTCTATGTTCCACTGTATAGTCCATCCCCTGTAGGGAAATGGACCACCTGAGCAATTTAGGATTTTCACCTTTCATCTGTTTGAGCCATAGGAGGGGCTTGTGGTCAGTCTGAACTATGAAGTGAGTGCCGAACAAGTATGGCCTCAGCTTCTTCAGAGCCCACACCACAGCAAAGGCCTCCCTCTCTATATCTGACCAACGATTCTCTCTAGGGGTCAGCCTTCTGCTTATGAAAGCTACTGGCTGGTCTTGACCTTCATCATTAAGTTGAGACAGTACAGCTCCCACACCCAGCTCTGAAGCATCTGTTTGAACAATTAACTTATTTTGGTAATCTGGACTCTGTAAGATGGGGGCAGTGCACATTGCCTGCTTGAGGTCATCAAATGCCTTTTGACAGCTAGCTGTCCTCTGAACCTTTTTTGGCATTTTCTTAGAGGTCAGATCATTTAAGGGGGTCACTATAGATCCATATCCCTTAACAAACATCCTATAGTACCCAGTCAGGCCTAAAAAGGCTCTGACCTGTGTCTGGGTTGTTGGAGCTACCCATTCCATTATGGTTTGGATTTTGCTCTGCAATGGTTGAACCTGGCCTCCACCAATAAGGTGGCCCAGGTACACAACCTGACTATCTGGCACTTAGTGGCCTTGATAGTGAGGCCTGCTTTTTGCAGGGCCTCCAACACATTTCTGAGGTGGTCCAGGTGATCCTGCCAGGTGGAACTAAAGACAGCAATATCATCAAGATAAGCTGAGCAATAAGTTTCCATACCAGTCAGAACTTTATTCACCAACCTCTGAAAAGTGGCAGGTGCATTTTTCAAACCAAAGGGCATTACCACAAAGTGATAGTGCCCACAAGGGGCCGAAAATGCTGTTTTGGCCTTGGCATCATCAGCTAACTTGATTTGCCAGTAGCCAGCTGTTAGGTCAAATGTACTGAGATACTTGGCTGAGGCCAAAGTGTCTATAAGTTCGTCTGCCCTGGGAATTGGATAGGCATCCGTCCTGGTGACTGCATTGAGGCCCCTGTAGTCAACACAAAACCTAATTTCTTTCTTACCACCCTGGGTATGAGGTTTTGGCACAAGGACTACTGGGCTAGCCCAAGGGCTATCTGAGGGCTCAATAACGCCTAGTTCCAACATTTTCTGGACTTCAGTCCTGATACAGTCCCTGACATGGTCAGGTTGCCTGTAGATTTTACTCGTGACAGGCAGACTGTCTCCAGTGTCCACCTCATGGGTGCACCAGGAAGTCCGACTTGGGGTCAGGCTAAACATATGTCTAAATTGTTATAGCACTTGTCTACATTCAGTTTGTTGATGCTCAGTGAGGCTGCTTGCCAAAGCAACACCATCAACTGACCCATCATCAGGGTTCTGTGAGAGCAGGTCAGGGAGAGGGTCACTCTCCTCCTCCTGGTCCTCATCAGTTGCCATGAGCAAGCCCATGTCAGCCCTGTCCACATATGGTTTAAGTCTGTTTACATGGAGCACCCTAAGGGGGCTCCTGGGAGTTCCAAGATCCACCAAGTAGGTGACTTCTCCCTTTTTCTCAACAATTGTATGGGGGCACTCCATTTGTCCTGGAGAGCTGCTGGGACCACAGGCTCCAACACCCACACTTTCTGGCCTGGCTGATAAAACAGTCAGGACAGCCTTTTGGTCATGCCAAGCTTTTTGTAATTCTTGGCTAGCCTCAAGGTTGTTAGTTGCCTTCTTCATGTACTCTGCCATCCGGGAGCGGAGACCAACTACATAGTCCATCACATCCTGTTTGGGAGGTTTGAGAGGCAACTCCCATCCCTCCTTCACCAGACATAAGGGTCCTCTTACAGGGTGCCCAAACAGAAGTTCAAAAGGGCTGTAGCAACCCCCTTCTGTGGAACCTCCCTGTATGCAAACAGAAGGCAGTGAAGTAAAAGGTCCCATTTTCGCCTAAGCTTTTCTGGGAGGCCTTTAATCATTCCCTTTAGGGTTTTTTGAATCTCTAAACTAACCCATTGCATGGTGGAAGATAGGGAGTAGTGAATTTGTAATTGACACCACACTCCTTCCACATTGCGTTTAGTTATCCTGACAAAGTTTGTAACTCTGTCAGATATGACCTCCTTAGGGAAACCCACTCTGGAGAAAACTCCAATGAGGGCCCTTGCTACCACAGGGGCTGTGGTAGTCCTGAGGGGTATAGCCTCTGGATCCACTACCACCAGTATACATCTGTGCCCAGATGCAGTTGGAGGGTCAAGGAGACCAACAATGTCAATCCCTACCCTTTCAAAGGGAACCCCCACCACAGGTAGTGGTATCAGGGGGGCCTTTGTTGTGCCACCTGACTTGCCACTGGCTAGGCAAGTGACACAGGAGCGACAAAACTCCTTGGTGTCCTCAGACATGTGAGGCCAATGAAAATGAGGGACAAGCCTGTCCCAGATCATGTTTTGGCCCAAGTGTCCTGCTAATGGGATGTCATGTGACTCAAGAGGAACCCCCTAAACTTCTGAAGTATTACCAACCTCCTGGTGGCTCCAGGGGTAGGATCTCTAGCCTCAGAATATAGGAGCCCCTCATCCCAATAAACTTTATTGGACCCACTAGCACTCCCAGCAGCCTCAGCAGCAGCTTGCTGTCTGAGGGGTTCAAGAGAGGGGCAGCACTGTTGCTCCTTACTCAGATCTTCCCTGGAAGGTCCCCCTGCCCCCAAGAACTCAACCTGATCAGGCTCAAATCCCTCTGGGGCAGCTCCTTCTTCATGATCTGCTTCTCCTCCCTCAGGAGGGGAATCTGAGATCTGAGACAGAGGGGAAGGCACAGCCTTTACCCTATTGCTCCTCCTCTTGGGTAGCATCTGGTCCATAATTTCAGGATCCAGAGCTGGTTCAGCTTTATGCATTTTGGCCCGTGACCTGGTCACAGCAAACACCTCTGCAGGTATGCCCAACATCTCAGCATGAGTCCATAATTCTACTTCAGACCAGGCTGAAGTCTCCAGATCATTGCCCAACAAACATTCGACAGGGAGGTCTGCACTGACTACTACCTTTTTGAGGCCAGTTACCCCTTCTCAGGAGAAGTTCACAACTGCCAGACTATGGTTGGTCCTGACATTGCTTGCATTGGTCACCTGGTACATTTCACCCAGGATGATCTGTGCAGGGTCCACTAGATCCTCTGCCACCATGGTGACACTAGCACCTGTGTCCCTGAATGCCAAAGCCTGTTCGCCATTAATGATATGCTGCTGTTTGTACTTGCCCAGATTACTGGGGCTCACTAGGAAGGACATATCATGGTGTCCCTCACAAACTAGCAATGCCTGTATTGGTACTCTGACTAGGCCAGAGTCCACCTCAGAACCCAGGGTCAACCCTACTACACCCTTATTCTGGTTACCACCTCCACCAATGACTGCACTAGGGGAACAGCTGCCTTAGGGGCTGGAGTGGTGGTGGTGGTTTGGTCTTTGGACTTGGTACAATCAGAAGTCCAGTGCCCTTTCTGTTTACAGAATTTGCATCAGGGCTTATTTTGGCCTTTTCCCTTTGTAGACTGTGAATCCCCACCAGTTGCAGATTTTTGGGGCCCTTGTGAAGACTTCTGGTCTTTTGACTTATCCCCACCTTTATCTGAGCCTTTAGGATCTTGCTTCTTGGTGTCACCCCCTTGGTTCTGGGTGTTCTGCCTCGCCCTGGTTCTGACCCATTTGTCTGCCTTCTTTCCCAATTCTTGGGCAGAGATCAGATCAGAGTCCACCAGGTACTGATGCAAAAACTGTTTTTGGCAATTATTAAGGATCTGTTTTCTCATGATAGGATTATACAATCCCTTAAAATCAGTAACTCTACTAACAACCAGCCAACCTTCTAGAGCCTTGGTTGCACAATCAACAAAGTCAGTCCAATCCTGAGTCTGTGCTTTCTGGGTATCTCTGAACTTCAACCTGTACTGTTCAGTGGTTAAGCCAAACCCATCTATTAATGCACTCTTCAGGGCTTCATAGTCATCAGCATCCTCTTCTCTAACAGTGAGGAGCTTATCTCTACCTTTATCTGAAAAGGAGAGCCACAAGATTGCTGCCCACTGTTTCTGGGGGACCTGTTGAACTTTACAGGCCCTCTCCATAGCAGTTATCCATGTGTGGATATCATCCCCACTCTGGTAGGGAGGAACAACCCTGGACAGGTTCCTATGGTCTGGAATGTAATCTCTGCCTCTAGGGACACTGTTTCTGCCACCAGGGGTATCTAACCCCTCTTTTCTAGAAGCTCTCTGGAGCTCAAAGGCTTCTCTATCTAAGGCCAATTGCTTGGTTCTGAGGGCAAGCCTAGCTTCCTCATACTGGAGCATCTTGTACCTTCTTTCAGAGGAGGTCTCTCTATGTGAGTATGAGTTCCTCTGATGGACAGAATCTCTGTTAGAGTGATATGAATGGTAAGATTCCCTTGAAGGGGACCACTCTATCAGCCCTCTTAGGGAGGATTCCTCTGTCCTGTTCAGACCTTTCTGGGTCTGGCCCTTCAATCACAGACTCCAGGTCATCTTGATTTTCATCATCAAACCCAGAGACTATGGCTGACCCACCCCCTGATCCAGATCCACCAGCTTCTAGAGCCAGTCTAAGATCACCTACTACTAACAGATCTATCAGGTGTTGTGTGGAGGGACTCTGTCCTTGCTTCAGGTGTCTTGCAACACACATGGCCTTCAAGTCATAGTAGGTCATGTCCTTGTACTGAGGCTGGGTGGACCCACTGGCTCCACCTTTTAAGGACATTCTAGTGTTGTGCAGTGTTGTACTACCTACACTAGTTTGTGGCCTACTGAACCTAACTTGAGCTGTAGCAAGGGTGTGCTTATCCCTTCACAAACAGCTCTAAGTTCAGTAGAACGTATTAATACTAAGCTTGACTTTATATGTACCTTAAGTGGTTTTCAGTTAGTAATTCAAATTGAGATTTTCTGGTAAAACAATGGCAAGCTGGAATCCCACACGTTGCCCACCAATGTGAGAAGTTGGCCTGGCATATGCTGGTCACTAGTTATAGTGGCCACCTTGCACCAGTCCAATTCGACTCTTATGGTAGATAGGTTTAAGACAACCTTTTAAAGAAAGCTATCCTAGTGGTAGCTGTGGAGAGCAGCCTTCAGGCTAAGTCTCAGAGGAATGTAAAGCAGCTTGTTTTACCTTATAATCTCTTGAATTACCAAATGAAAGGACACCACACAGGTATATATATCAAATATATATGTATTTATTACTAGACACACTCTACTAATCTCTTTATGAGATAAGAAACCAGGTACACATTCAAATGTCAACGTTTCACAATAAATTAAGCACAAATATGGCTGGAGCCCTAGGGGCGTACCAGACCATATACTAAGAAAGTGGTATAAGGATGTCGACTTGCAAAATAACAAGGCCTAGGGCCTGGGGAATCGCCGGGGCCTCACTACTGAAGTGTTAGCAGGTAAGTAACAGGCCCACGGGAGACGCGTGCAGTGTGTGAACACAGCCGTGGGTTCCCTATTGATTATAATGGTGCAAGTCGTGGTTAGATTCTTAAAGTTCTAGGGTACTTACAAGGTAAGTACTTCGAGGGCCAACACACACTTGGGCACCGGAGTGCACGAGTTACCTCACCCAGGGAAGCCGGGTGCATAGGTGTCTTTTGGTGTCGGGTCGCGTCGCTGGTTTCTATGGAGACCAAGGAAGACTTGCTGCTTGCGTCGACTGAAGAAGTGTCCAGTGGAATCCAAGCCTGGATGGAGAAGACCTGAAAATTGAAGGGACAGTGTTCAAAGTCACTTGCCAGTGACCGGTGGCCAGGAAGATGGATGACCACGGATGTCGGGTGATTTCAGGTCGTCGATGGTGTTTTGACTCTTCGCTCACGAGGTCCAGGAGAGATTGATGATTACCAGCGGCTGGATTTGGAGTGTCCCACAAAGTCTGCAGCTGATAGCGGTGTCGGCAACCGGATTGGAGCAAACAAGCCTTGGCAACTGCAAGTCTTGTGTAGGCTGAAGAAAGTCGATGGTGCAGACCAGCAAGGTCTGAGGAACTCACCCAGCAAAAGTAAGTGAGGGCAGGCCTGGGGCAACCAGGGGAGCCCTTTGAGTTCATGAGAAAGTCTTCGGGGGACCCACTAGCCAACAGGCAAGTGATCGCAAAGACACCTCCTCAGGAAACGCTTTACAGGAGCCCACGGTCACTCGGGACGGGGTAGGTCGCTAATTTTTGGTGCAAGACCTGCTGGAGGCTTGGGCCATAAATGGTCCAATGCACAAGTTCGTAGACCGTTGTTTAGGGTTTGCACTCGACAATAGTGCATGGTCCCCAGGTATTGCTGTTCCTCGTCACTCGTGAGGTCCACTCGCCGCAGCTTTGCTGGGGACTCACAATGGCCATCAAGAAGTCAGGAAATCCACTTCCGGGGCAGCAGGGACTTCAAACTCCGGCGGGAACGTTTGCAACTGTTGATTAAGGTTTTTGGTGCCTGCCAAGCAGGGGAGTCACTCCTTGACTCCAAGGGAGAGTCTTCTGTCTTCCAAAGGTAGTGGAATGTCGAAGGGCCAGGATTCTTCTTTGTAGAGCGTCATCCAGGGTTATCTGATTTGTAAAGGCAATGCTTGCTATCTTATAGTAAAGATAGGGGAGGGACTAGCTCTATGACCACTCCTCTAGGAGGGTCAGGGGAGGGGGTGAATACACCCACTTCCCTTTGTCCAGTTTCACACCAGAGCAGGGGCAGGTAGCCCCTGAACCGGTTTGAGCTGGCATATGCACAGAGGAGCATACTGCTCCCCAAGTGCAGGACTTCAAAGCACTCTAGGAGTGCACCCACCCATCCCCAATACACTAAATCCTGTCTGGAAGGTGGTGGCACCTCCCTGTGACAGGATGCCTTTTGTTGGGTCTCCTCCACTGTGAGTTTCAGTCAGCAGCAGGAGGGCAGCCCAGTGTCTGTGCTGGTGGCATCCATTTTGTGATGCCAGGGCTCTATAGGATTTCTGTCGTTTAGTACAGTGGGTACATGTCATCCCCTCTAGAAGGGTGGGATCATACTCCCACACCAGTTACTGGCGTGGGGGTATGATTCCAAGTTGTTTGACACCAAACATGACATGTTTTTATGCAGTCATTCCAAAGTTAGCATTTACCGCAAGATTATAATGCACTTAAGAGTATATGGTTTAACCGCATCCACAAACAGCCACAGGGAATAGACCCTCCCAGATGCAGAGGGGCCCTGCTCAGGCAGAGGCACTCCCTCACATAGTAAACCAAGCACCCTGCCCTCAGGATTGATAGGGCCTGTTTATATGTGTGTGTATGTGAGATATAGGAACCTATACCTCTGGGAGGAGTGCTAACACTACCCCACACAGGCTGCAGTAGCAGGCCTGTGGTGTCAGATTGAGTCTGCTTCCCAGGGGTGGCATAATACATGCTTCATCCCCTGGTAGGCCTGTGAAGTACGAATGCCCTAGGTACCTAAGGTACCATATACTAGGGGCTCATAAGGTACCACAGAATCCAATCACTAGTGCATCTAATATGCACACCAAGTTGTTTAGAGATAACAGAGAGACTGGGGCCCTGATTAGCAGGGACCCAGCCAGACTATAGCCAGAAACCACTGTTAGAAGGAATGGCATAGGTTGACTCAAGAAATTGACATTTCTCCTGGTAAGTGGTTACATTGGACACACCAGTATATTGTGCATGGGCCAGTCATGTTCCAAATGTTACACTGCAATATGCTTTGGCACCACCGAATGTGGTAAAGAAAGATTTATTTCTAGGTGGTACAAAAGCCTTCACTTAAGACGTATGTAGCTTTAGGGAACCCAGATTCTGTTGCTCTACGGTCTACTTTGTTGTACACTCCAGGGGAGCACTGTTGCAAATCATATGACATTGTGGGTTCAAATGCATGCGTTTCTTTCTTGTCACATGGGCTTGACAGTGGTAACAGAGCTTATTAAAATCCTACATCAAATTTCTTTTATGATGTATTATGATCATAAGTTCCTGCACTTCAGTGATTTAATGCGTTAGAAGAACAATGGTTCTGGTGAGGCCAAGAAAGGTCCCGTTCTTGGCCACACCAGAACCATTGTTCTTCTAACGCATTATTCGCCCCAGGTTCACATATTGGAGTACCCTTGTTTTTTCAAAACTTCAGTGATTCAAGGCAACCTTCTTGTTTGAGCATACAAGGTAATGAGTGATCACATTCAGGCCTAGATTTACTAAACTTACTCACAATGCAGCCCAGCACCCACAAATGCTGCGCTGCATTGTGTGAGAGAAGGGCAGCGCCATGTCTACCGACCGAGATATGGCACTCTCCTTCCCTCACCCTAGCGCTGGCACAAAATCAGAGTGCACACATCTACCAACACACCTTTGTGCCACAGTGCAAGAGTGTGTGCATGAGTCTACCATAGGTATCATGCTGGAAGGGAACTCTTTCAGTACGAAATGCAGTGCATAGACTAACTTTAAAACTTTTCCCACGTTAGATGGGTGCTGTACCGTACAGCACACAAAGTGGGAAGCATTAGGAGAAATACAAGCATTTTTCCTTTTTAACTCCTGCTTCAAAGTAGTGTTATTTTTGAGTGCAAAATCCTGTCCACTAAAGTTAGTAGGTAGTGCTTTGCGACAAAACACATGGGCTCCCCCATACCAAGTACCTCCCATGTAATGCCCCCTTGATTGATAAGTAACACAAAACAGCTTTTTCCGTTCCAGCACACAAGAACCCATTGTGCAAACGTGGAACGTGTATATTCTGAGTGCATGAAAATACTGAAGGCAACTTTAAATCAGGAACACTGACCAACGCTAGCCGGAGAAGACTGTGGGCCACCTAATTATAACACTTCATGCCAATGGCTTGTTACCACAAACTTACTTCGCCATCAATAACTCTTAAGTCGATTTGTCAGTAACATCACTTTCTCATTATATAGTCTTATCATCATTGAAATCAACTTTATTGTAGTACTCTGTACACCCCTGATGAACAGTGGCGGCCGACACAAGTAAGAAGTGGTGAGGTGGGTGGAGGGGGCGTGGGGGAGCACAGATGGGAGAACGCGCGGGGAATATATATCTTAAAAAAAATACTTACCTTAACCTGCCGGCCTCCTCCAGCCTCGCGTCGAGCCTCGGTGAATTTCTTTGTCCCAGCAGGCACTGGGGCAGCGTCACAGACTCCCATCCAATCCCTCGCACTGCTCTCTTATACTTGAGAACAGTGCAGGCATTGGCCTGAGTTAACTGAGAAGACTCCGCTCAGGTGAGGGAGTCTGTGGGGTTTCGCCAGCCTGGCTGCTCAATGCAGCGGGTTGAAGAAACCTAAATGCGCATGTGTGTGTTTGGCTGGCCTGAGATGGCCAGCCAAACACACGTACCCTTAGAAGTGCACACAGCACGCCTCTTGGGAGGGAGGGGTGGGGGGGAAGCAGGCCACTGACAAAGACTTTGAGTGAAAAAGGCCGCTTTATTGGAACAGGTGCACATTACAATTTTAAAAAACCTTGGCAAACAGCCTTCCAAAACTAAACCTCACTAAATAAAACATATACCCAACCCCACACCCCGCCCCCTCCCTAAATTTCTTGAACCCGCCCCCGCCTGTACATTACAACATTACAACAATATCAAACATTACATTCCTGTATAACCCCATCAAAAATCTCTAAATACAAACCTTCCGTTAACCAAAATCCCCTGCCTGCCCCTTTACAGCTATTGATCACCCAAACTGTGGAACCGAGCTAAACTTAACCAACTTATCCTTTCCCTGCCGATAACCCAACTCAACAAATAAATCAACCAACCTCCGGCAAAACTGTCAAAATTCACATAACCCCCGCACTGCACCTGCTCCAAGCGACAAATACATAGTACAAAACCCCTGCGCACCTGTCCCAGAAAAAAACACCTGAAAAATTCCGAAAGAAGAGAAAACAAAAAAGAAAAACAGGAAAAAACTACAAAAAAGGGGGGACCAAATGGAAAAAAGGTGTTTTTTAGTGGGTGGGAAAGGGGGGGACAAAAAACAACAATAGCCAGACTCCCAGCCACCAGGTCACCAAACCTAAAATGGTGGCTGGGAGCAGGCGCCCAAGCCCTTTATAATTGGTCTACTTTTGGGCTACAAAAAATGTAGCCCAAGTTCAAAATGGCCTGCGCAAGGCCAGCCACACCCCCCCCCACACCCACTCGCAAACTGCCCGGGGGGGACCTCCCTGCAGTCGTCTGCCCCCCCAATCTCCCCTTGGGAGGGAGGGGTGGGGGGGGGAAGCAGGCCACTGACAAAGACTTTGTGTGAAAAAGGCCGCTTTATTGGAACAGGTGCACATTACAATTTTAAAAAACCTTGGCAAACAGCCTTCCAAAACTAAACCTCACTAAATAAAACATATACCTAACCCCACACCCCGCCTCCTCCCCTAAATTTCTTCGAACCCGCCCCCGCCCTTACATTACAACATTACAACAATATCAAACATTACATTCCTGTATAACCCCATCAAAAATTTCTAAATACAAACCTTCCGTTAACCAAACTCCCCTGCCTGCCCCTTTACAGCTATCGATCACCCAAACTGTGGAACGGAGCTAAACTTAACCAACCTATCCTTTCCCTGACGATAACCCAACTTAACAAATAAATCAACCAACCAACCTCCGGCAAAACTGTCAGAATTCACATAACCCCTGCCACCCAGAAAGAAAGGGGTGGTGTAACCACTAACCACCCCTCTTTCTGCCCCCCAACAAAGAAAAACCTTTACACCCCTTGACCATGACTCTGCACGTTCATACATCGGGACAGAACTTCCCTAATTTCGAGCAAATATAGATACATGCCCATCCTTGACAAATGCACACCATCACCCCGAAAAAACTCCCCCGCCTCAAAACGGATTTCCTTGTGAGTCACTCTCCCGAAACCCAAATTGCGGCAAAATCTAGAAATCTCTGCATTCACCTTCTTCCGTGCCCTGTCAATAGCTCTGGGGTTCAAAGCCCCTCTCCACACCCTCCGCGGGACCAATTCTGTCCAAAGCACATGGCAACCCGACCAACGCTCCTTCAACAAGGTCAAATCCCTCTTCATTGCCCGCAATAAGACCACCCCTTTGACGCCACAAAGATCATTCTCGCCCAAATGTGTCAGCAGAATGTCAGGGCATTGGCCCTTCACCAAGGCATTATTCACACACGGAATAAGCTCCCTCCAAAGCATTCCCCCTTTTCCTTTCCAGATAATCCGAAAAAGACGTTCATTGAACCCCAAAATTCCCCCGAAATAACTTTTGCACGCTTGTACATGTGCCCACTTGATGAATGAATGCACCACAATCCACACCGTCAATTCCTTCGCGTGGGGCCCAGCCACAGAACCTGAAAAGAGAAAAAAGAATGAGACTCACAAACAGGGGGTTGACGCATGCGCCTCCACTGCATTAACTCTCACATATTTATGAAAACAGTCCTATGACCAACGCCCTAGCCGCATGATGTCACCCTGACACCAACCCCGGTTATGCGCTTCAGTTGCCGCCCGATCCTAAAAGAATGAGTCCCAAACTGAGCCCCATCCAAACCAATCCGCTGCAACCCTTTGCGCAAAACCATACGCAGCTGATAATCTGTGACACGGGAGCCATTCATGTGTTTAAAAACCAAATCGCTCCCATCTCCCCCCGATAGGATTTTCCATTGCTTTGCCAAACGCAGCGGACAAGTAAAACTGTGGGTTCCTGCCTCTAAACCAAACAACAAATTTAAACGAGGGTCAAAATGGGGGACTTGGTTTAAGGACTGAAACACCTCC
The DNA here is from genome assembly GCF_964204655.1 of Triturus cristatus. Lineage (NCBI taxonomy): Eukaryota > Metazoa > Chordata > Amphibia > Caudata > Salamandridae > Triturus > Triturus cristatus. The sequence goes on from NC_140595.1 coordinate 428,623,704, forward strand.
AATCCCAAATAGACACAATGAAACCAGCAGAAGGTGCACAGTCCGTGGCAGAACAGAATAGCAAAACAATAGTTAATGTAGAGAAATGCAGGAGATCCTACAAATAATTGGGGCAACCCCTCACAGGAGGTAGGAGTCCATCAGCCCACCCTTATTGGCGGAGCATCGTCATCTGGTACTCCTGGGAATCACTGTCTAGGCCCATATACGCAGATCCCCAGGGACTCTGCCTAGGTGCACCGACTAGTGATACCCAGAAAAGGAATAAACTCCTGCCAGGGTGTGTACCCAAGTAGTTGAGGGCTCCAGTGGTGTGCAGTGCAAGAAAGTGAAGTGGAGTTAAAAATGAATACTTGGTCAAAAAATATGTTTAATGTGGATCAACCAAGTTTCATGTCTAAAAGAACCTATAGTCTGTTATATATTTTTTACAGGCTAGTCTTTGGTTCATGTGAGAGTGTGGTCAACATGTTTCAGCCGTTACGGTGACTTAACCCGGCTTTCATCAGGACCGAAAGAAAGAGCTACTGCAAAACTAATTATAAAGTGATAAAACTAACCCCATACACCAAATGTGAGTGTGGGATACCGGTGTGGCAATTGCCACCCTACCACAAAAGGCTCAAACTAGAGCGTAAGAACGATGTCTTCATTCCTAAAAAAGAAAAATATATATGAACCTCATGCATATCAAAACACAACTACTGAATGCCACAAGGCAAAGCTGATTCAGCATCACCCAGGTTAACAACTAAACTCCGAAATGATGTTTTTAAATACTAAATTTGTATAGAAAGTTGAAAAAGACTCACCCAGCTTTGTGTGGGAGAACAGCCTCACCTCACCCGGCTGACTGCTCGGAGAAGGAGGCACCGCTCTGTTTAGATGTGGAGAAAGAAACCAGACAGATTGCCAATGGATACCCATCTGCTCAAAGCTCAACACACATATTTTAAACAAGTTAAAAAGGAACCAAAATTGATTAAAAAAGTCCGAGACCTCGTGACCGCCCATATAAGTCTAGTAGTGTTAAGGTGATGTCTCTTTAGAACAACCTATCAGACATCCAGTATGACCAGGGTCAAACATAACTATGAATGATTGTTATTAAGTTGTTGAAAAAGCTGTCAACAGAATTCCAACAACCAATTCTGTATTGGAAAACATAGAACAAGCTGTCTTCCACCTTGCCTATCTGTCGACATCTCTGACTAACTCGCAGGCTGTCTGAGAGGCGTTTGGCAGGACAGAGAGGGTGCTACTTAGTAGCGATCGTGTTAGACGTGCGCGTTCTAAAATTACAATCAGCTGTATGTGCGCGCTATAAAGAGACAAGTCCAAGACCTCAATGACTAGGTCTATGTAGTTAAGTTGATGTCTCTTAAAAAGAACCTGTCAGGCATCCAGTATGACCAGGGGCAGATATAACCATAAAAGATTATCGATGGATAAAAGAGAAACCAACCCTGGAATCTGTCACCAGAACTCAACCAACCAGTTCTATGTTAAGGAGTAAATCTAACAATGAAGTGAGCACAGAGCACACGCAGCCTGCCTCCTCACCTGTCCGTCGATACCTCTGACTGACTCGCAAGCTGTCTGGGAGGTATCGGCAGGAAGGGGAGGCTGCTATTAATAGCGCTCGTGTGAGACGCGTGCGTCTTAAATTGAAATCAGCTGTGTGTTCACTTGCACGGAAGCAGCGTCTATGCACAGTAAAGCGTAATGTCTGGCACTAACGCATGCGCGTTTCAATCAGCATTTGCCCTAGGCGCATGCGCTTTACTGTGCATAGACGCTGCTTCCGTGCAAGTGAACACACAGCTGATTTCAATTTAAGACGCACGCGTCTCACACGAGCGCTATTAATAGCAGCCTCCCATTCCTGCCGATACCTCCCAGACAGCTTGCGAGTCAGTCAGAGGTATCGACGGACAGGTGAGGAGGCAGGCTGCGTGTGCTCTGTGCTCACTTCATTGTTAGATATACTCCTTAACATAGAACTGGTTGGTTGATTTCTGGTGACAGATTCCAGGGTTGGTTTCTCTTTTATCCATCGATAATCTTTTATGGTTATATCTGCCCCTGGTCATACTGGATGCCTGACAGGTTCTTTTTAAGAGACATCAACTTAACTACATAGACCTAGTCATGAGGTCTTGGACTAGTCTCTTTATAGCGCGCACATACAGCTGATTGTAATTTTAGAACGCGCACGTCTAACACGATCGCTACTAAGTAGCACCCTCTCTGTCCTGCCAAACGCCTCTCAGACAGCCTGCGAGTTAGTCAGAGATGTCGACAGATAGGCAAGGTGGAAGACAGCTTGTTCTATGTTTTCCAATACAGAATTGGTTGTTGGAATTCTGTTGACAGCTTTTTCAACAACTTAATAACAATCATTCATAGTTATGTTTGACCCTGGTCATACTGGATGTCTGATAGGTTGTTCTAAAGAGACATCACCTTAACACTACTAGACTTATATGGGCGGTCACGAGGTCTCGGACTTTTTTAATCAATTTTGGTTCCTTTTTAACTTGTTTAAAATATGTGTGTTGAGCTTTGAGCAGATGGGTATCCATTGGCAATCTGTCTGGTTTCTTTCTCCACATCTAAACAGAGCGGTGCCTCCTTCTCCGAGCAGTCAGCCGGGTGAGGTGAGGCTGTTCTCCCACACAAAGCTGGGTGAGTCTTTTTCAACTTTCTATACAAATTCAGTATTTAAAAACATCATTTCGGAGTTTAGTTGTTAACCTGGGTGATGCTGAATCAGCTTTGCCTTGTGGCATTCAGTAGTTGTGTTTTGATATGCATGAGGTTCATATATATTTTTCTTTTTTAGGAATGAAGACATCGTTCTTACGCTCTAGTTTGAGCCTTTTGTGGTAGGGTGGCAATTGCCACACCGGTATCCCACACTCACATTTGGTGTATGGGGTTAGTTTTATCACTTTATAATTAGTTTTGCAGTAGCTCTTTCTTTCGGTCCTGATGAAAGCCGGGTTAAGTCACCGTAACGGCTGAAACATGTTGACCACACTCTCACATGAACCAAAGACTAGCCTGTAAAAAATATATAACAGACTATAGGTTCTTTTAGACATGAAACTTGGTTGATCCACATTAAACATATTTTTTGACCAAGTATTCATTTTTAACTCCACTTCACTTTCTTGCACTGCACACCACTGGAGCCCTCAACTACTTGGGTACACACCCTGGCAGGAGTTTATTCCTTTTCTGGGTATCACTGGTCGGTGCACCTAGGCAGAGTCCCTGGGGATCTGCGTATATGGGCCTAGACAGTGATTCCCAGGAGTACCAGATGACGATGCTCCGCCAATAAGGGTGGGCTGATGGACTCCTACCTCCTGTGAGGGGTTGCCCCAATTATTTGTAGGATCTCCTGCATTTCTCTACATTAACTATTGTTTTGCTATTCTGTTCTGCCACGGACTGTGCACCTTCTGCTGGTTTCATTGTGTCTATTTGGGATTGGAGGTGTTTCAGTCCTTAAACCAAGTCCCCCATTTTGACCCTCGTTTAAATTTGTTGTTTGGTTCTGAGAGCAGCCACGGCTGCGGGTCATTATTAATTTTAGACTCTAGGAATCTCTAGCAGTCTGATACCGCTCGCCTTTTGTTCTTGACCTCGTGTTCCTGCTCTATAATGGCTGACTTTGCAGGCCTAGCCTTTGATGATGAGACCTTAAGTAACATCCTATCTGATAATCCCAGCATCCTAGACTCCTTGCCGGAGATCACAGGGAATCCCAAGGATGACTGGGCTACTTTACTCAACCTCAGGAAGAGTCAATCACGGACCGCAGTTCATGGCCTTGTCATGGCGGAATATCTACGTGGGAAATGTGCCCCTACTGGACTGATCGTGACGAACGCTCCAAGATTGTTCCTCACAGACAAACAGTTTGTACGAGATTGGTCACTTATAGCCTGGCGCTGTACCCGTGACTGGCTAATTCTTATTATTAGCACGGCGAAACGTCAGGCTGATGCGATTCTCGTAGAAATTCAAACTTTGGAAGGGCAGATTAAAACCACCATCACAGCAGCCCTTTTCAAAAAACAAATGGATGAGACAAACAAAACAAATAAAGAGTACAGGGATAACATCTTGATCAATAAGATCGACAAATTTAAGAAAGATCTGGCCCGGTTTTCATGGGAAAAGATATACACATACACAAGTGATACCTATGTAGCCCCCACATTTAACAACAAGGGGAGACGCTACGGATCTAATTATTCTTCGTCTGGGTCCGAAGGGGGATCTGATGATTCTGACTCAGGTGCTACAGGAGCCCCACAAGGTAGAGGGAGAGGTCAGTCCCGGAGATACAATAGAAGGAGGGGTAATCAGAACTTTTACCCTAATCAAGGTCAATGGTGGCCACCCGCACCTTGGGGTTACCAACCACCCCCTTTCCACAACATATGCACACCTATCCACCTCAGCAGCAATTCTTCCCAAATCAGTCTTTTTTAGAACAGGGACGCAGCAGAGGCAAACGGAGAGGAACCCCAACGGTCCACTGGCAACCAGACCAGACATTTCCCAACACTCGGAGCAGGCGGGGCAATCAACAACCACCAACGAACTCGACCAGCGAGTAGATGACCTTGTAGTCAATCTCAGTTCTAAAATCCTCACCATCGATGAACAAAATGTCCTAAATAGGGGCTTGGGTTTCGTTCCCACACACTCAGGTGATCCTTTCACTCTGAGATGTGAAATGGAGAAATTTTTTAGGAAGATTCGGTTGCATTTCTTTTTTAAAGAAAAAGATCCTATAGCACCAACCCTAGACAACGAGACCAATATTGTGAACACTGGACTTCGTCCTAAAAGTACTTTCACGCCTCTACCCCATCAGGTCCCCACACAAGTCTCTACCTTTGAAAAAGCGGTTGTTCATGATCTGATGACTTTGCACGACACCCGTCCCCATGCCTTTTGTAACTTCTCTAAGAAAGAAAAGACTGCCCTGAAGAACTTTACCAAAGACACGTCGATTACTATCAAACCGGCAGACAAAGGCGGGGCGATAGTCCTACAGGACACTGTCGTCTATCGGGCAGAATGCCTTAGACACTTATCGGATTCTAAATCCTACCGGGCCCTAGAGTCAGATCCCACATCTAGACTCTCCCGAGAGATCAAACAGCTGGTGGAGGAGGGGGAGGCAGAGGGATGGATAACTTCACATGAGGCTAAATTCCTGGTGACCAACAACCCAGTGATGCCCTACTTTTACTGCCTCCCCAAAATTCACAAACAGCAACGACCGCCTCCTGGCCGTCCCATTATCTCTGGGATCGGTTCATTACTAGAACCTCTGTCCAAATTCGTAGACGTGTTTTTACGACCTATGGTCAGTGAGATGCCAACTTACCTTAAAGACACGGCAGACGTTCTACGACTCTTACCTGAGATAGAGTTCAACTCTGACACCGATCTCTTGGCTAGTCTGGACGTAGAGTCACTTTATACGTGTATTCCCCAGCTAGAGACCCTCGATGCCATCAGAGGCCTTTTGGAAGCACGTTCTCTGGACAGTATCACCCCTGTGCCTTTCATCATGGATTGTGCCAGACTAGCCATGATGGAGAACTACTTCAAGTTTGAGGATCAGATCTTCCTCCAGACATCTGGGACTTCGATGGGCAGTGTTTTCGCGCCTAGCCTCGCCAACCTCTATGTCCATCTATTCGAACAGGACTTTGTACTCAACCACAGCAACCCGTTTCGTCATCATCTGTTGCTGTGGAAGAGATACATAGATGACATCCTTGTGGTTTGGCGGGGCACAGGTGACGAAATTCATGCTTTTCACTCATGGTTAAACCAACAGAATGCGTATTTGCGCTTCACCATCGAGTACAACAAACATCGTTTGGCCTTCCTGGATATCTCTATCTTTGTTCACGATAACTCACTGAGTTCTGAACTATATAAGAAACCCATGTCCAGAAACTCGTTGTTGTCCTTTAACAGCCATCATCCAAGGGCACTCCGAGAGAACCTTCCAGTTGGCCAGTTTCTGCGGGTTCGCAGGAACTGCTCGACCAGACAACTGTTCGACAAACATGCTGAGGCACTTGCCAGACAACTAGAATCACGGCAATATCCGAAACGTCTGGTGCGTAAAGCCTGGAAACGGGCGTCAAATAACAATCGTGATGCCCTACTGGACACTGACGCGCCTAAGACTACTAATGAGAGACTCACATTTGTCACCACTTTCTGTACTATGTCCAGCCAAATACAGAAAACAGTACGGAGACATTGGCAAATATTGAACATAGCGGATGGCAAGATTTTGCCTCCCTTATTTGCCTTTAAGAGGGGTCCTAGTTTGCGCGATAGTCTGGTCCATACCAGACCGCTGTCACATCCCACAGGTGAGACCAACACTTTGTGGTCACTACCCCCAGTTCGTGGCCACTTTCCCTGCGGAACTTGTAGTGTCTGTCCACAAACCACTAAGACCACCTCAGTGGATATAGGCACAGAACGTCCCTGGATATTACGCAACCACACGAACTGTAATTCAGAATGCGTAATTTACAGAATCACGTGTCCGTGTACCCTACACTACATAGGGTACACCACACGTAAAGTGAAGCTCCGCATAAGCGAGCACAAAAGTACCATCCGCTGCATGAGACAATCCACTCGGATGACGGAGCATTTCCTAGCCAAAAAACACAAGGCTGAGGATCTAAGGTGGCTAGTACTCGAACGCCCGTTTATTCCTCAACACATAACGGACGTCTCCCAGTTCTTATTTTCCAAAGAACAAAAATGGATTTTTAAGTTGAAGACTGACACCAAAGGACTGAACGACAACATACCATGGGCTTCGGTCTATACTTGAATCAGTTAGACTGTCTCAGTGTTAATCATTCTAGTAAACACTGATGTTTGATCTAGTTCAGTTACTCTATCATCACGAGTAGCCTCTCTCAGCGGGAGGAATAAGCTCCTTTATAGCCTTGTGGGCACCCAAGAATTCAGTCGATATACCTTTCCCTAGAGATATCGCTGTCTACTGAACCGATGCCATTACAACATCCCACAGCGTGCAGATATGTTTAGCTTCACGAGATTTTGTTCTGTAGCCTAGTGCACACTGACACTACATGTCATTCAGTAGGGATTATACATTACCAACCGTTCCACAGTCATGGTGGGTAAACCACTCCTTGTGCCTTTTCTAGGACTTAACTTATTCATGTCTAAAGAATGAATAACCTACACCTGACCAAATCGCCAGTTGACATGATCACTTTACTCCTGTCCAAACACCACTGATCAGTTATACTCAAGTGCTCCTATTGATTGGCACTAAAGACTGGGCTTCCCATCTTCCCGGAGTATTACGATGTCTCACGCATGCGCGGGAAGACTCCATTTACTCCCCGACGCATGCGCGATAGACACACGAGGTCCCCACTAGTGGCGCGATTTATACCCCACACCGCACCTTAAACGCAGGCGGTCTTTTCTTGTGGTGACTCGCCTCGTTTTGATTATTTCGTAACACACTCGAACTCGTGGGGATTATATATTACCAACTGTCCCACAGTCATGGTGGTTAAACCACTCCTTGTGCCTTTTATAGGACTTAACTTATTATTGTCAATAGAACGAATAACTTACACCTAACCAAATCGCCAGTCGACATGATCACTTTATTCTTGTCCAACACTACTGATCAGGTATACTTGAGTGCTCGTATTGTTTGGCACTAAAGACTGGGCTTTCCATCTCCCCGGGGTGTTACGATGTCTCGCGCATGCGCGGGCCGACTCCATTACTCCCCGACGCATGCGCGTTAGACACACGAGGTCCCCACTAGTGGCGCGATTTATACCCCACACCGCTCCTTAAACGCAGGCGGTCTTATCCTGTGGTGATTCGCCTCGTTTTGATTATTTCGTAACACACTCTAATTCGGATTGACTAGGTACATCGGCGTAATGTCTGGCACTAACGCATGCGCGTTTCAATCAGCATTTGCCCTAGGCGCATGCGCTTTACTGTGCATAGACGCTGCTTCCGTGCAAGTGAACACACAGCTGATTTCAATTTAAGACGCACGCGTCTCACACAAGCGCTATTAATAGCAGCCTCCCCTTCCTGCCGATACCTCCCAGACAGCTTGCGAGTCAGTCAGAGGTATCGACGGACAGGTGAGGAGGCAGGCTGCGTGTGCTCTGTGCTCACTTCATTGTTAGATATACTCCTTAACATAGAACTGGTTGGTTGATTTCTGGTGACAGATTCCAGGGTTGGTTTCTCTTTTATCCATCGATAATCTTTTATGGTTATATCTGCCCCTGGTCATACTGGATGCCTGACAGGTTCTTTTTAAGAGCCATCAACTTAACTACATAGACCTAGTCATGAGGTCTTGGACTTGTCTCTTTATAGCGCGCACATACAGCTGATTGTAATTTTAGAACGCGCACGTCTAACACGATCGCTACTAAGTAGCACCCTCTCTGTCCTGCCAAACGCCTCTCAGACAGCCTGCGAGTTAGTCAGAGATGTCGACAGATAGGCAAGGTGGAAGACAGCTTGTTCTATGTTTTCCAATACAGAATTGGTTGTTGGAATTCTGTTGACAGCTTTTTCAACAACTTAATAACAATCATTCATAGTTATGTTTGACCCTGGTCATACTGGATGTCTGATAGGTTGTTCTAAAGAGACATCACCTTAACACTACTAGACTTATATGGGCGGTCACGAGGTCTCGGACTTTTTTAATCAATTTTGGTTCCTTTTTAACTTGTTTAAAATATGTGTGTTGAGCTTTGAGCAGATGGGTATCCATTGGCAATCTGTCTGGTTTCTTTCTCCACATCTAAACAGAGCGGTGCCTCCTTCTCCGAGCAGTCAGCCGGGTGAGGTGAGGCTGTTCTCCCACACAAAGCTGGGTGAGTCTTTTTCAACTTTCTATACAAATTTAGTATTTAAAAACATCATTTCGGAGTTTAGTTGTTAACCTGGGTGATGCTGAATCAGCTTTGCCTTGTGGCATTCAGTAGTTGTGTTTTGATATGCATGAGGTTCATATATATTTTTCTTTTTTAGGAATGAAGACATCGTTCTTACGCTCTAGTTTGAGCCTTTTGTGGTAGGGTGGCAATTGCCACACCGGTATCCCACACTCACATTTGGTGTATGGGGTTAGTTTTATCACTTTATAATTAGTTTTGCAGTAGCTCTTTCTTTCGGTCCTGATGAAAGCCGGGTTAAGTCACCGTAACGGCTGAAACATGTTGACCACACTCTCACATGAACCAAAGACTAGCCTGTAAAAAATATATAACAGACTATAGGTTCTTTTAGACATGAAACTTGGTTGATCCACATTAAACATATTTTTTGACCAAGTATTCATTTTTAACTCCACTTCACTTTCTTGCACTGCACACCACTGGAGCCCTCAACTACTTGGGTACACACCCTGGCAGGAGTTTATTCCTTTTCTGGGTATCACTGGTCGGTGCACCTAGGCAGAGTCCCTGGGGATCTGCGTATATGGGCCTAGACAGTGATTCCCAGGAGTACCAGATGACGATGCTCCGCCAATAAGGGTGGGCTGATGGACTCCTACCTCCTGTGAGGGGTTGCCCCAATTATTTGTAGGATCTCCTGCATTTCTCTACATTAACTATTGTTTTGCTATTCTGTTCTGCCACGGACTGTGCACCTTCTGCTGGTTTCATTGGTTCCTGCCTCTAACCACACCCCCTTCCCAACACCCCTCTGATCCGTTTTTGAACTGGACAGCCAAATGTTCAAACCTGTGTCCGTAAAGAACACCTCCTGCCAGCAAATGCCCCGCTTTACTTTGGTCCCAAGGAGCTCAGAAACCCGAAAAGCCCCTAAAAACATAAACACCATAAGGGTAGCAAACAACAATGCCTCAAAATCATCCCTGCAAACTACAGGCAAAACTGCCAACAAACGTGCTAATGTCTGCCAAGAAATAGGTGAACGAGACACAAGAGCCCCTCCCCGCTCCCTAGCCCAGCCCTCAAGCATCCTCCTTCCTATTTCCCAAGCAGAAGGGGAATAACCCCAAAAAAGCTTACCCATGAAGGAAATACCCGCCAACTTCCCAGCAATAGTAACTCCAGACAAACCTTTCTCAATGAGGTCCAAGATAAACTGCACAACATCTTCTGAACTGCGCCAAGACTCCTCCCTCCTACAAGCTCCTGATGCCAAAAATTCCCTCCACGCCAAAGCATAAGCTGCACACGTGGAAACGGACAGAGAACCTACCACCCGTTGAAATACCCTACGTTGCCGACATACCAGAGGTGCTCCGTCATTGGTGTCGGTGTCTTGTCCGCCTCCTTGGCCAGCCCATGGAATCTCCCCCACTGCGAACGAGACACAGCATCCGCAATGTCATTGTCCACACCCGGCACGTGCAAAGCCCAGCACAAACACTCTCAACAATTTCAAAATCTGCTCATCCCTTGCTGACTGCCTGTTGACTATTTGCACCACTGTCATGTTGTCTACACGGAAAAGCACATTCTTATGCTCCAGCTCCTTGCCCCAAATGGTAATGCCCCCAGGGGCGGGAAAAGCTCCAAAAAAGTAATGCTCCGCCCTCCATTCTTCCAATTCTGCGGCCACTTCTCTGCACACCACCGTCCTTGCCAGTAAATACCAAAACCATCACTGCCTGCCGCATCCGAAAACATTTGCACATCCCACTGGAAGTCCTCGTCCCTAGCCAGTGGTTCTCCATTAAAGGAGTGCAAGAAAACAGACCACATCCACAGATCCTCCTTCACCCCTGCTGACAAGCGCACGTGATGGTGAGGTAAATGCTGACCCGCCAAAGCCCGGCCCAGGCGCCTGCAGAAAGTCCTACCTGCCCTGACGACCCTGCAGGCAAAATTCAGATGACCTAACAACACTTGAATGTCTTTAACTGTCACTTTCCGTTTAGACAACATCCTGTCTAACAAAGCCAACATTTTGAATTTTTTATCGTCAGGCAGATGGGCCTGCATTGCCACTGAGTCAAGCTCAATACCCAAAAAGGATATAACAGTATCAGGCCCCATTGTCTTTTCCGGTACTAGCGGCACCCCCAGCTCCTCCATAAGCTCGTGGAAAGTGTCCAGAGCATGCTGGCACTCCGTGGAGCCCGGGGAACCCACAAAAAAGAAATCATTCAAATAGTGTGTGACCAAATTGTGACCTGTGCGTTGCGTATAACACCACTGGAGGAAAGTGCTGAAAAGTTCGAACAGAGCACATGACACAGAGCAGCCCATTGGTAAAGCCTTGTCCACGTACCATTTGCCTTCAAATTGTATCCCCAGCAAAGGCCAATCATCCGGATGAACCGGGAGTAGCCTAAAATCCGACTTGATATCGCACTTTGCCATGCCTGCAGTTGCGCCCGCGGTCACTACAAGTGACATGGCTACGTCAACTGAGGAATACGACACCAATGCAGCGTCTTCATCAATAAAATCATTGACTGATGACCCTTCTGGCCATGACAAATGTTGAATCAGCCGAAACTGCCCTTCCTCTTTTTTAGGCACAACCCCAATAGGGGAAATGATCAAATTGTGAACTGGCCACACATCAAAAGGGCCTGCCATCCTCCCCTCACGCACTTCCTTGCTCAAATTTTCGTGCACCAACAATTTATGCTCTGCTGCGGATTTCAAATTATCCGCCCACCTCCTGAGCCGAGGCCTGTGGTACCCCAAATGAAAACCCCACCGAAAACCATCCAAAAGTGTCTGTCTTGCATCCACCTTCTCATAACCCCTCAATGCTTCCTCCAGCTGCGCAAATTTAATTGGCGTAGGAGCCCTTAGGCCCAGAACCCTGTGCTCCCCTTTCCCCCCCGACCACACTGAGGTTGCTGCGCATTGCCAGACATCCCTGCCCTTGCTGTCCGCCTGACGGTCTGATGCCCCAAAAATTAACGAGAGGATGTCTTTTCCCACACTTGGAGCACTCATGTCGGTATTTGCAAAATTCCAGTGGGCATAAACCCTTGTTGAAATCCCAACATGCCCCAAATCCAGTTTGTGTCACGGCTGAGCCTCCCACCCCACCCCACCCCGGGTGGGCTTTCCCTGAAAGGGCTGATAAACTAGAGGCAAACCACTAGCTGCGAAGATGGTCTTCCCCCCTGGCGCCGCCCCCATTGTATGTTGCCACAAATCATTATCCAACTCTCCCCATTTTGCCTCAGAGTCCCAAGCCATTCGAGCCCTGAACTCTTCGTCATACTGTGCCCATGTGAAACCACTACCTGTAATTTGTGCTTTCCGAATGACATCCATATACTTGAAAATAGCCACGCAGCGCTCAGGAAACTTCTCGCAGTAAACACTGGCGTAAATTAAAAATGCCGCTGTCCAATTCTCAATTGTCAACGGCACCTTAGGGCGCTTGGCCAACTCATACTCCTCCTCCTTAGAACCCTCTTTGGACCTCACTTCCCTATGAAGAAGTTTCAAAATCTCTACATATTCCCCTTACCATATGCGCTCCTTAGTTGCCAGCATCAAATGAGCCCCAAGCGGCTTTGTCACCCCCATGTAAGGGAGCTTCCTGATTTTCAATTCTTTACTTACCAAGGGCTCCTTAATACCCCCTATGTCAGTGTTGGTCCCACTCTCGATTTTAGTGTCTAAAACCACTCCACCATCCCCTGTACCTACTCCTGTGTCTCTTACATACTTTCCCTTGAACAATCTCCCCTCCGACACCTCCCCACTCCCCCCTCCCGTTCCCACAGACACCATTTTAGGTCTGGCCTGTGTTGTAGCGCTCTCACCTGGCTCTAAGGATGGTGCTCGGACGGACTTCGACCGCCGCACCAACCTCTCATGAGAAACCCTTGTAGGAAGCGCCCTCGCCGATGGGCCGCACTCTCCTTTAGCTCGCACCACCACTGGCTGCTTATGTGGGACCGCACCCGGGATCTGTAAAAAACTACGAGACACATGAGAAGACCCCCCCCCCCCTCATCATCCAGCAATTCCCCTTCTTCAGGACTATCCTCCTCATAGTCCAACAGAATTGGCTCCTCGGCCTGTAACACCTCTTTTGCAAATTACACCACACGGACCTTACCGGACCCTGCCTTTTGACTCACACTGGCCCCAGTGGCCCTTGAATATCTACTCTGCGGGGGGGCCGACTGTACCCGCCGGTCCTCCCCCAACCGTTGACTGGCTTGACCATCCAATTCCTGAGTAAATGCAGACCACCTTGACCTGCCGAACGTTGGGGCCAGTGAAGTTGCGCCGGACTTTCGTGTGCTGGTCGCGACGGGATCCCCCGATGGTACGGAATGTGCCGCGCCAGGCCTCACCCTCCCTTCTCCTCGGCGCTGCTGGGCCGCGCCTTGCCCTACCGAGTCCGCTGCACTGCTACACTTTCTAACCTGTGAAGAAAAATGTTTGACTGGTGTGCTGGGTCCCTGAAAACTACCTGCTACACCTACCCCTGCACCACTCTGAAACAACTCCCTCTGCCCAATACTTCCAACAAAACCAGAAAAACCAGTACCAACCGGCGAAGGAGACACCACACCTTCTTCATCACCACTCCATTCTAACATTGCCTGAACCACCGCAGACGCAGAACCAACTCCTTTACTGACCCCCGAACCCAGGGAACCACCCGACCCTGCCCACTCCCCACCACGATACCCAAACCTTGCTCCCAACTGCTTACCCGCGCCCCCTACGCACCCCTTCACCCGGGACCCCCCCAAATAATCCCCTTCGTCGAGGCCCCAAACCCCTTCCGCCCATGAAGGAAAAATATCCAGCCCCTCCCAATCCCGACCCTCCTCAGCTGGCTCCATATCCCCAAACGCTAAACCTTTGCCACCCAAACCAACCCCCCCCCCACCCCTGGCAACCCTTGACGTACCCTCCCTTTGCCCGATGGCAGCGGACCCACCCTAGGCGGGGAAAATGACACCCGCACACCCCTACGATCTGCACTTGAAACCGAGTCCTGATGTGAATGCCAGTCCCCCACCTGAGCCCATTCCCCCTCCCCACATGAACTCCCCCCAACAGACCCTCTCTCTCCCTTAAATGATGAATGGGAGGAAAAAAGTAAAGGGCTAACAGACCCACCCACTGCAGTACCTTCTGCCAAATCCAACCCAAAATCTCCTTCACACGTCTGCCTAGTGCCTACCATGTCGCCAGAAAAATCTCCCTCGTGGCCCCTCACCAATACACCGGGACCTGCAATGTTCGAAACGCTGGCTCCGCCCTCCCCGACATTGCGCTCAACATTATGCCCGACCCCCGCCTCAGTGTGCTGTCGAAAACTGCCTCCGGGCCTCGCAGCTCCCAAAACCACATTTTCCACGCTCCGGGTCACTACATGTGCCGCTCGCGGTGCCCCAGGCAATGAAGCCGAGCGCCGCTTGAAACCCCGACCCCCCCCCACGCTTAATACCCGCAGCGGGGGAGGAGAAAGAGCGCTGCACAACAAACGCGTCCCCATCCACTTCGCTCACAGCGCGCAGCAAATCCCGGCCCACTCCGCCTGATACACCCGCCTCCCCCGCTACTTCTATCGAAAAATGCGACAATTGAGCGGGTGCCGCCTTTCTAAAACGCGGGCGGCCCCGCTCACTTACCGGCCCCATCCTCTGCTTTTTGGGCGATGTACATGCGGCAACTGCCGCCGCCACACCAGCGGAGGCCTGCCGCACAGGCCGCGACGGCCCTGCGACCTCGCCGATGACGAGGTCCATCCTGCCAGCTTCCCTCAAAAGCCGAAGAGCCTCCAAGACACGAGAATCGTGCGACGCCATAATCGCTATCAACCAGAAATAGTAAGCGTGCAAAATTCCCGACAAAAAACACCAATAGACAAAAAACACCAATAGACAGACTCCCAGCCACCAGGTCACCAAACCTAAAATGGTGGCTGGGAGCAGGCGCCCAAGCCATTTATAATTGGGCTACTTTTGGGCTACAAAAAATGTAGCCCAAGTTCAAAATGTCCGGCGCAAGGCCAGCCACGCCTCCCCCCCACACCCTCTCCCAAACTGCCCGGGGGGGACCACCCTGCGGTCGTCTGCCCCTCCCAAGCCCCCCTTACCCCTCCTATGCCCTGCCCCTCCCTGCACAAGCTGGCTCAGAGCCGACAAGTGACAAATAAAACAAAAGTAAAATATTGTTTTATTTTTCACTGGCTGGTTCTGAGCAAGTGGGGCAACGCTCCTCCGCCATTACGGAGGAGCCACCCTGCTGACGAAGTTCTGCTTTCTTGCTGAAACACGCTGTTTTGGTGGGAAGTAGAATATATTTGTGATTACCTCGAGATAAATAGATTTTTCCTTAAACTTTTTGAACTCTTCGCAACATAAACAAAACAAATTTGAATGAGTGTACCCGGAATATGGGAGGCACTGGGAGATAAAGTTCAGGTGATTCAGGATTCAGGAATTGAGATAAAGGTAAACAAAAAATATTCACCAGCTGAAAAAGGTATACAACCTTTACAACGCAACTTTTACAACGCACTACACTTACAACACATTTTTTACAACGCAACATCCACTACAACGCATTCCATTACATCGCAGGACACTACAACGCATTTTTAAAAACTACCTGTACAACGCATTCCATTACATCGCATACTACCTTTACAACGCATACCATTACAACGCATAATATTACATTGCATTTAAGGTAAGTGTTGGATAATATAGGGGTAAAAATTACTATTCTTACTCCAGGGGGTGCAACAGTAGGGTAAGTGTTGGATAGTATAGGGGTAAAAATTACTATTCTTACTCCAGGGGGTGCAACAGTAGGGTAAGTGTTGGATAGTATAGGGGTAAAAATTACTATTCTAACTCCAGGGGGTGCAACAGTAGGGTAAGTGTTGGATAGTATAGGGGTAAAAATTACTATTCTAACTCCAGGGGGTGCAACAGTAGGGTAAGTGTTGGATAGTGTAGGGGTAAAAATTACTATTCTAATTCCAGGGGGTGCAACAGTAGGGTGTGGGAGGCACTGGGAGATAAAGTTCAGGTGATTCAGGATTCAGGAATTGAGATAAAGGTAAACAAAAAATATTCACCAGCTGAAAAAGGTATACAACCTTTACAACGCAACTTTTACAACGCACCACACTTACAACACATTTTTTACAACGCAACATCCACTACAACGCATTCCAATACATCGCAGGACACTACAACGCATTTTTAAAAACTACCTTTACAACGCATTCCATTACATCGCATACTACCTTTACAACGCATACCATTACAACGCATAATATTACATTAAAACCCCTACACTATCCAACACTTACCCTACTGTTGCACCCCCTGGAGTTAGAATAGTAATTTTTACCCCTATACTATCCAACACTTATCCTACTGTTGCACCCCCTGGAGTTAGAATAGTAATTTTTACCCCTATACTATCCAACACTTACCCTACTGTTGCACCCCCTGGAGTTAGAATAGTAATTTTTACCCCTATACTATCAAACACTTACCCTACTGTTGCACCCCCTGGAGTTAGAATAGTAATTTTTACCCCTACACTATCCAACACTTACCCTACTGTTGCACCCCCTGGAGTTAGAATAGTAATTTTTACTCCTATACTATCCAACACTTACCCTACTGTTGCACCCCCTGGAGTAAGAATAGTAATTTTTACCCCTATACTATCCAACACTTTCCCTACTGTTGCACCCCCTGGAGTAAGAATAGTAATTTTGACCCCTATACTATCCAACACTTACCCTACTGTTGCACCCCCTGGAGTTAGAATAGTAATTTTTACCCCTATACTATCCAACACTTACCCTACTGTTGCACCCCCTGGAGTTAGAATAGTAATTTTTACCCCTATACTATCCAACACTTACCCTACTGTTGCACCCCCTGGAGTAAGAATAGTAATTTTTACCCCTATACTATCCAACACTTACCCTACTGTTGCACCCCCTGGAGTAAGAATAGTAATTTTTACCCCTATATTATCCAACACTTACCTTAAATGCAATGTAATATTATGCGTTGTAAAGGTAGTATGCTATGTAATGGAATGCGTTGTAAAGGTAGTTTTTAAAAATGCGTTGTAGTGTCCTGCGATGTATTGGAATGCGTTGATGTTGTGTTGTAAAAAATGCGTTGTAAGTGCATGCGTTGTAAAAGTGTGCGTTGTAACGACATACATCCGCTGAAAAGTCACCCTTTTGTTGTCCACTCTCAATTAGATTGGGTTAATGAGAGTTGATTTAGTGTTATAAAGTTTTAAATACAAGG
The DNA here is from genome assembly GCF_964204655.1 of Triturus cristatus. Taxonomy (NCBI): domain Eukaryota; kingdom Metazoa; phylum Chordata; class Amphibia; order Caudata; family Salamandridae; genus Triturus; species Triturus cristatus. The sequence continues at coordinate 428,641,066 of NC_140595.1, forward strand.
TTGATAGCAATAGTTCTTATACATGATTCCAACCTACCAGTGTTTAAAATGTTATTGACAAAACCAAACATCTGCTAGTGGAATAGAGCCATGCACAGATTCAGCCCAGGAATTCTGGAACTGAAATAAAGAAAGCTTCAATGTATTCTAGTGTCTTTTTTTAAAAAAAACATAAGACCCTGAGAGAACCACATTCAGTCCCAAAAACGTTGTGAAGAATGGAAGAGAGTAAAGACCTGTAGACAAAATCTCGGAAGTAAATTCAGAAGCTTAATAAATAATTTAGACTTGGTAAAGCACATTTGTAGATCTGGGCTTTGAACATGACAAGAAAAGAAAAGATTACACCAGGGTACCACTGTGCTCTGAGAAAAACAGATTTACATTATGAACATGTTAGCAGTTCATGCAATGAATCCACTGCTAAGAATTCATTTCAAAGCAAAAGAAAGAAAACTGAATTAAGACTCCACAACACACCATCCAGTGGCAGCCCAGGGAGGGGCGGGTTTATATAAGGATACTCAAACCGTGTTTGATTATAGCTGCATTTGAATCCAGGTGGAGTGGCAGAAAGCCTGGCACAGAAGGAAGACAAAAAAAACACACACGACGCAGATCTGTGTGCCTTTCTTCTCTGAAAGAAGGGAGCTGGAATGCTAGAATACTAGCAGCCAGGATAACCACAATTAGCCTTTCTACATGTTCGGACTACACATACAAGTTTTGTCACTAGCTCTCTGCCCTAATGAATAACAGATCCAAAGAGAAAGGGCAGGTGAAACTGTTTCTTTAAAAGCACGTCAAAGCAAATGAAGAAACAGTAGAACGAATCCTGACCTTTGGAGCCTAGGCTTCAAAACTTTAAAAACTAAGGTCCGGATTTACACAAAATCCTTTTTGGGATTTAGTAAGCCAGGCAAAGCCAGTTTGCATGGTTCCGTAAATACAATGTAATGTAAGGCAGCGAAAAGAGCTGGCTTGTGCTACTGTGGGTCTGGAAGGTGTTACATGGGTACATGGGTGGAGCATGGGCGTTTCCATGCCTCCACCCATTAATTTTGACGTAAACCCAGATTCACAAAGTCTTGTGTACTTCGGATTTTACCAAAATGATGCCCCTACCCAACAGAGGCATAACGCAGAGAAATATCTTTATTTCTCCTCGTTTTCCTTTTTCCATAGAAGAATATGTCTCTAAGGATAGTTTTTGTGCAGGAAGGGATACCTCCACTTTGGTGCCAGGCCCAGTTGGTGCATTGCATTGCGTGAGAGGGAGAGAGCAGGAAAGTATCATACCTACAAAGCTAGGGCACCAGCCTGCTCTTTCCCTAGCATGGGTGCACAATTAGGCTGTCGAGCGCCATGCACACACTTTTGCGCCAGGAGAAAAGGTGCCTGCAAGAGTCTAGCATAGATTTTTTATTTGAAGTTTACCCTTCCAGTACAAATACTATGCCTAGACAAACTTTAAATCTTCTCCCACTTCGCACGTGTGCTGTATAGTGCAGCACACATGCAAAGTGGGAAAAGTTAGGATAAATATAATTATTTTTACTTTTTAATGCCTGCTTCTAAGTGGCATTGTTTTTTGCTGCAAAACCCTGACTACTATTTTTAATAAATAGGGTCTTGCGTAAAAAAACATGGGTGGTTGCATGGGAACACCCATATACCACCCATGTAACGTCCCCTTTACACAAAGTGCTTGTCGATATTTTCAGGCAACTTGAAAAGTAAATCCAAAAAAACATCTTGTTCAGGTTTGCGTCACTTTCGTGATACAAGCATAATACAAAATGTTTGTTACTCTGGCCCAAATTACTCCAGTGCAAGGAGCGGGCAGAACGGCTCCATATCTTTGTTAATATGGACCATTTCTGCTCTCTCCCTTTCACCCCCGCAGCACAGCAAGTTCCCTTGCTGTGCTATGTGGCATGAAATAATTGGAAATGTGATCGTAAGTGTTTGAAGATGGGGCTGTCAATTCAGAACCAGAGGGCCTGACACATCAGAGTTCCAGGTCATCCTCATACTATACATTTATATACAGTCAATATAAAAGAAAATAATTTACACAGGAAAGGGTTTTCTGTAATGACAGACCGCGTGGTCACAAGATGTTCACCAGTTCTACAGGCATCTTCTGGATGGTCATACCTCTCACAATTGCTCTACTTCCACTAGCCCTGCAGTGGGTGACCATGATGGTAAATAAAACCTCCTCCTTAGTTTAACTCTACTGGTCGCTTCTTTAAACGTATACTTCTCAATAGGCAATCTACACTATAATTAGGGCTCCCGGTTTTATGGTATTTATTTTTTTGCCATTTCCGTCTGTATTTATCCATATTTATTTTTTGGGCTTTTTTTCTGTATTTATCCATATTTATTTTTGCCACAAGCAAAAGGCGACGCTACAGCTAGTATTTTTCCACATTTGTTTACACCATACTGCCCCACTGAGAGAAACTCGCACTGCCTTCAGCACAACTCAATTGTGCTGCGACTAAATTCAAATTATGCACTAGACAACAGTAAAATGCTGTCTGAAAAAAAATGAATAACACCCTGGAAAAAGCAAACACTCATAGGGAATGCAAGAATAAGCAAAGCATGTGAACTGTAATCAGAAAAAAACATGGTTACCTTAACGGTTTTAAACTCATTATTCAGAAATCAGTAAGTGATTTTGCCTGAAAAGTTCAAGACATGGCTACTGAACCAGGAAGGGACCCCTTTCAATGTCCATTGCTTATATCCTTTCAAAATGTATGCAGTTTGGTTTAAAAAAGACCACATCCCCAAACACAGAGCCGCATTTTATAAGCTAAAATAATTAAAGTTGAAAACGATCATATTAAACGTTTCCACTCTACCCATCAACCAGGTATTGCAGTCCCTTTAGGAATGGCGCACTTACCCACCCTGGGAAAACATTGTTGTTCAAAGAAAGAAGATAAAAAGAAAGTAGCGCTTTCACTGGCAAACTCTGTAAAGTGGCGCTAATGTGTGTGGGTGTAAATAACAGTCTGGCCTGTCTGCTGTCCACTCTGTATTGCTTTATTTAGGTATTTAACTATTTTTTCTCTCCATTCCGAGGTTTTTCTTTTCAATAGAAAACGGTCAGAAAATGAGGACATTTACAGCCAAAGTGTTCAGCCTTTTTTGGATCAATTTCACAGGGGAACAATAAAGAAAAGGAGAGGCAAGAGAGAGTACCTTAAGAGCTGCCTCTTGAAATCAGCACGTAAGCAGGAGCGAGACAGAGACAGAAAGAGATGGAGGCATAAAGAGAGGAGGGCAGCCGCCAGAGGCAAATCAGGAGTAGTGGACACGGTCCTTGCCATGAAGGAAAAGGGACAGCGTTTATTTTTTCTCCGTTCTCTGCCCTTCCCAGAACGGCTGAGCCTTCCTGCAGCATAACAAAAGGCAGAGGGCGGGTGGCCTCTGACTCCAGGCAGGTCAAGTGCAGGGCCATTAGGTAGCGCTTTCGCGTGCTAATGGCCCGCCAAACTTCACTACGGTCGGAATAATGGAAATCCGAGCGCTGCGCTACTGGTGAGAAGCTCGAGGCGCTACAAAAAAAATCTGAAACTTCCACCCACCATTGAGCCCGGTTTATAGTGCCAGCAAATAAAACAGAACTGCGAAACGCTCTAGATGACGCTTTCAGACCCCAGGTGATTGCATTTGATTCTTATAAACAGGAAGTTTGAAAAACAATGTTTGTCTTCGCATGCCCCCGCGAGACCCGTGCCCCCCCACCCTAAAACAAAGGGCCTCTGTCAAATCAAAGGGCACACACACAGCCGCCCCCCCCCCCCCAGCACTTCACAGGTCTTTAAAAGACCATTCGCTTGTTAATGGGGCTTTGTTGGTTGTTGGTTGTTCACCCCTTCTAGAGCCCCTGCATCGCCACTCCGACTATTGCTGGAAGAATTAGCACGTTACACAATACTGCCCTGTCAGCTGAAACCCAGAGGCATCGGGTTTTTGCTTGCAGGAATCGGGAGGCGGGAGACTAGCGCGGCAACATTTACTCGTATTTTACCGTTTATAAATATAAATACAGACAAATGAAATATCGATTTCCGTCTGTATTTATATGTATAAATCCGTAAATACGGAAAACCGGGAGCCCTAACTATAATGTAGCTTGCACATGTCAAATTTAAAGTTTTCGTAAAAAGGCTGCGTTTCTCACTTGCTGTGCCAATTCACCATCCAAAAGTATGATTTTTATTAGCCTGTATTAGTTCTCTTTACAAGGAAACCGATACTTCAATTTTAGGCCAGCCTTATAGGTTCCAGAATAGAAAACAAATCTCTAGGTTGTCACGTTATTTTCGTATACAGTGTGAAACAAACAGATTGTACCAGAAGTCTAAACGTTTGTGCACAGGATCGAGGGGTAAGATGTATATACATATATATCAGCGACGTCCAGCTCAGGTAAGCGTGGCGGGGCGGGAAGTCGACAGACGACGGAATAGGCATTATTGATTTATTTAATTATACCTATTCCTTCGTCTGTTGACTTACACCTCCCACCCCCCCGGGTGTGTGTGGGTATATATATATATATATATATATATATATTCACTGAAAAAACCATAGGTTTCAGGGGTGTTATAGTTAGCTGGACATTTCCCTCGTACAAAACCCTAGAAATTCCCCTGTTATAGTTAGTTCAGCTAACTATAACTCGCGCCCCCGCAATGCACTGCTGATGACATCACATATTACATCACTCATGACATGGTCAGTGACATCACTGATGACATCATCCATTGAGTATGTGTTTCTGAACAGTTTTATTATGTTTAATATATATAGGGAAAGGCCTGTTGAAAAATAAGTGGGTGTACAAGTGTGTGAATGGATGATTTTCTAGGTGCGTAACTGAGTCTATAAGTGAGTCATTAAATGTATCTTACTGCAGACTAGTGACTAAACTGTGTGAATGTCTGTATGTGTCTGTGTGTTGGTGTATAAGTGGCTGCATGGTTTTGTGAATAGCTATATGAGTGTCTATACGGGTTATTGATTGGTTGAGTATCTGTATGGGTGCCTGAGTGTTTGTGTGGGTAGGGAGTGTGTGACTCTGTGACTAGATGTGTGAGTGGGTGCATGTTTTTAAGAGTGCATCTGTGATGGACTGTATGGTTGGGTGAGTGTATGTATGGGTGTGTTAGTGATTGAATGTATATCTCAGTTGTACATGTGTCAGTAACTACATATGTGAAACGCAGTGTATATGTGTGTAAGAGTATATAACTATCTACATGTGAGAGTGTGTGATTTTGGGAGTGGCTGTATGCGCCATAGTGCAAGGATATCTGTGTCATGTGCTGTTTGTTTTTCTGCAGGAAGACACAGAATTTGTTAGTATTTTTATGAGTAAGTGAACGTGAGTGTTTTTAACTGTATAGGTGAGTAAAGTTTACTGTGATTTATTATTTGCATGACTGACTAGATGTGTCAGTACCTCAATGGATGATTGGCGGTGTGTGAGTGTCTATATAGGTGTATAAATGCACAGAGTGACTGTAAGTATGAGTGACTGTACAGGTGAGTGAGTGGAGATGTATGTAGACCTAAAAGTCAATGAGTGGGTGAGTAGTTATTGGTATTGGAGTATCTATGGTTGTCAAAACGACCGTCTGAAATTGTGAGTCAGTGTATCAAAGGTTATATTAGGGTGTGAGAAGATGCACTAATTTATCACAGGGATGACATCATCAGTGATGTCATTTGAGATATCATCAGTGATGTCACTGACCATGTCATGAGTGATGTAATATGTGACGTCTTCAGCAGTGCATTGCGGGGGCGCGAGTTATAGTTAGCTGAACTAACTATAACAGGGGAATTTCTAGGGTTTAGTACAAGGGAAATGTCCAGCTAACTATAACAAACCTGAAACCTACTTCTTTTTCAGTGAATTTCTTAGGTTTTTTAAATGCCAATTCCTAACTAAAACGCTCCTGAAACCTTTGGTTTTTTCAGTGAATTTCAAAGGTTTTTTAAATGCCAATTCCCAACTAG